>NC_087556.1:3082774-3425690 GCF_036250125.1 Pseudopipra pipra | reverse complement strand
TTCTTGTAAGCTCCCTTCAGGTACTCTTATAACCCCCCTACCCTCCTCCCAAGAGTAGGCATTAAAATCCAGGCTGCAAGATGTACCCACAGGAGCATAAAGATAACATATGCACACACACACAAATAATTAAAAATAAAATTCCTACACTGAGGGAGGTATCCTGCAACTCCCCCTTTTGGTACTTAAAGGGGGCTTATAAAAAAGATGGAGAGTGACTTTTTACTGGGGCAGGTAGTGATAGGACAAGGGGGAATGTTTTTAAACTGAAAGAGGAGAGATTTAGGTTAGATGTTAGGAGGAATTTCTTGCCTGTGAGGGTGGTGAGGCTGTGGCACAGGTTGCCCAGAGAAGCTGTGGCTGTCCCATCCCTGGAAGTGTTGAAGTCCGGGTTATACAGGGCTTGGAGCAATCTGGGATAGTGGAAGGTGTCCCTGCCTATGGCAGGGGATTGGATCTAAATGATCTAATGTCTCTTCCAACCCAAACCATTTCGTGATTCCATGATATCCATACATCTCCCTTCTTGTAAAGAATTGTAAACAAACTTACAGGTTTGTAAACCTTGTTGGGTCTGCAATTTTCCACCTGGCGAGTCCCTTCTCAAGCTGGGTTTAAACCCAACCCTGGCCCCTTGCTCAGTGGAGGGGGGCAAAAGGACTCAGCAGGCTCTTTTTGGGGGAGAGAACCCCAAATTCAGCAAAGTCACACGACGCTAGAGCAGTGCTGCAGCGGCATCTGTGCAAGCAGGGCTGTGCAGTGCTGAGTGACAGCAAGATCCACTCTTTCCCACTAAGGAAGGGGCTGCCATGGCTGCCTATAAATGGTTAAAATAGCATGGGAACTGCTAACTACTTTTAATTGCTGGCAGCTGCTCAACTCCTCGGGGTAGGGCAGTGGGGGCGAAGGAGCCCTGGCAGGCAGGCGGTAATTACAGCCTGTGCTGCCGCCAGCCCGGTGGAACCGGGGCCGTGGGTTTGGCGCCGGGGCTCTCCAGGCTCCACGAGCTGCTCCAGACGCGGGTTTGCTCCCAGGGCTGAGCCTGGTCGTCGCCTTCGCAGGGGCAGCGTGAATCCCGACGGGATGGAGCAGCAGTGGAATTGGGGTGTTGCGTGCAAACCATCACTCCAAAAATGAAAATCCACCTTTTGGGAACCTTCCAGAGCCATCACGAGCTTTTACTGTTGCCCAGGTGCCACCTTCACTCTCAGCCAGTCCCATGGGTGCCCCAGCCAGACCCCAAAAAACAGGAGGAACTCGTGGCACATCGCTTGGGCCACCTGCACTTCGCGGCCATGCAGCTGCCTGGAGTGCCACCTCGAGCATCTCACACCCGGCTGCACTTGAGCCGGTATTTACAGAGCACTGGGACGTGCCGGAAAAGGCTGAAGAGCGGGGGGGGGGGGGGGGAATCTCATTTCCAACTGCTGTCGAGGGAGTGAAGCTGTAAGGGAAGCACCCGGCTGGGCAGCGAGGGGGAGGGATGCACCTGATGCAAACCCGGCAGTGCTGGCGTTGGAGAGAGGCTGAGACTGACAGCTTTGGGAAAATAAGCTGGAAAATTAAGGTATTTTCCAGCCAGAGTGGACATTTGGAGTGCCTACTTTGGGAAGGATAGTGTGCCTTTTGTGCCTTTTTTCTGTAGAGATGAGGGAGCGCGAGTGGGTTAAACCGAGTGGTGTTGTCATTGCCCGGTATTCAAAATATGAATTAAAGCTATGCAAATTAAGGGCTCACTTACCCCTATTGCACAATTTGAGAAAAATATGACACTACAAACTATCATTAAGGCAAAGGGCCGTTTTTCCTCCCAGGTGTTTACGTATTACTCCTCGTTTTCCCACTAATGGCCCAGCGTGAACGCGTCAATCAAATTCCCAGCATAGAGGGAATCAGCTCCCAGCAGATGATCCGAGGTGTGAGGAGCTGCACTGGGCTCAGCTGCCCTGGCAGGGTCATCAGCCCCAGAGGGACAGGGCTGGATGAAGCCAAGGGGAAGCTGTTGGCATATGGGAAAGGGTGGGTTGGCATTCTGCAGCAGGCACAGGGAGGGACTGCTCCCACTCAGGGATGCAGCAGGACCGGCAGCCCAAATCCCACCGGTGGGTGACACACATGACACCTGAGCAGGGACCCTCTGACCTCTCTGGGTTGGATATTCAGGTCTCTGGCATAACCAGGAAGAGGGGTGGATGCATTAAAGCATTAAAAACTATGGCAATCAGATGAATAATAAACAGAGGAAACTCCCAGAGCATAATCAGGAGGTGAGACAAAGACTCGCTTGTTCGGGATTTGAGGTCATGGCGCCCTTCAGCTCTGACCACACCGTCACGGGAGGGGTGGGTTTCTCTTCCCACCCAAACTTTAGAGGCAGAGCAGGCCTTAGGTGGGCTGAAACATCCCCTATTAGTTCCTTTTCCTTTCAGACCTTGCTCCTCACTAAACACCTCAGTGATCTGGGATGAGGCTGGGCTCGGTGGCACTGAGATATCAAGACATCTTTATGGTACAAAAAATTTCTATTAGGGGTAAAATATGATTTTTATCTATTTTGTTTAATGAGCATTCTCTTTTAAGCCTCCAGATGTTATTTGCAGCTGTGGTTGGCCAGAGGGGCCGCAGGCAGCTTACCAGGGGGCTAGCCAGAGGTGCTTATCTATTTGGGGGTTCAGAGGCCTTCAAGGCAATTTGCATAACGTTATCCACAGCTGTGCTATCAGGACAACCAATCCCACCAACCTGATTAGGCATTAGGAAGAAGAGAGCATCTGAAGACCTGCACACGGGAGAAAAAGAGGGGATATAGAGCAAAGCTACAGATAACGTGGGGTCAAGGCACTGGGAAGGGCTTCCCCAGCGTGGAAAAGCCTTAGACAGAGTTTTGTTTTCCCTGGGATGCTGTAGCCGATGCCCTGGCTTCTCCTCCTCACTGGCTCACCCTACCACATCTCCTTTCACTCCACAAATAGCTGCCTCCCTCCTCTGGGAATCCAGCTGGGCTGAAATGCCCCTGCTTTTTGTAAAGAGGGTATTTTCTAGGGAGCTTGTTGTTACCGATGGAGCCCTGGTACAAAGTAAACACTGGGTTAGCAGTGATTCATTTTATCTTTTCCCCTACTACTGACAGTTTTCTCACCTGGGAGCTTTGGGAGCACTGAAGGAGGCTGTGGAAATCCCTGCTGACAGACTTGCTGCAAGGATGCTGTCACTGCTACCAAGAAGTCCTGGACACTGCCTGGAAAGGACAGGGAATTTGTTCCTCTCCATAATACAGGGAGAATCAGGGCAGAAAAAGGGTTGGAGGAGGAGAGGGCAGGTGTTCCTGCAAAACAGGTGGGCCAGGGTATTTTGCTGGGTAGGTTGTTGCTGGTGGTACCAGGATGGAGTCAGAGTGTCCTCTTGGTTCACCATGGGCCAGCTTCCCTGGGCAGGTAGTGACAGGACAAGGGGGAACTGTTTGAAACTAAAAGAGAGGAGAGATTTAGGTCAGAAATTCTTCCCTGTGAGGGTGGTGAGGCCCTGGCACAGGTTTCCCAGACAAGCTGTGGGTGCCCCATCCCTGCAAGTGTTCAAGGCCAGGTTGTACAGGGCTCTGAGCAACCTGAGATAGTGGAAGGTGTCCCTGCCCAGGGAATGAGATGATCTTTAAGGTCCCTTTGAACCCAAATCATTCCGTGTTTCTATGATTCCCTGTAATTTTCTCCCATGCTTTCTGAGGGAGAAACACCCGGCACACTCCCTTCCTCCCCCCACTCCATGGGCTCTCTCATCCCACACTGGGGTCGTCAGGTTACCCCTTTAACCTTGGAGCAGGGAGGTTAAGGCAAGGGGCTGTCCTGTCCCTCACCTCCAAACAGGGATGCTGTGCACTGCACATTCCACACTCGGGCTGGCAGGGGCTCCCGAGGGAGCTGAGCAAGATGCAGGAGAAGATGCAGCATCTTCACGGAAGCTGAGGATGGAGAAGGCCCCCTTGACTAGCAGGACATTACGCATATCCAGGGAGACATCGCTGTCAGGGGGATAACTGGAGAGGGCAGAAAACCCCAAGATGAAGACCAAGACCATGAAATACCATTTACATATCCTCCAACCGATGGGATACCTGGTGTGCAGGCCCTGCACTGGACATGGGGAACAAGATGGGATCTCTGAGTCCTGTTTGCCTCCCAAGCCAAATTCATGGGTGAGAGATGGAGAAGAGAGGCAGGATCTCCGTGGAGGCACTGGGGAGGGAGGGGGTGTTTGTGGTTCAGTGGCTCCCAAGTCCTTTCTGCTTTGCAGAGCTTTCTGAGTGACACTGGCGTGTGATTCGATTAGGGAAAGCGCTTCACTTTCTACCCACTCCAGAGTCTCCTCGGCTTCAGCTCGAGCCGTGATGGAAAACTCTCTGGGTGGAAGGGAGAGGCAGACACAAACAGCCCCCACCTCTCCCTGATACCCCTTCAGACCCTCATGCCACCTCTCTCCTCCACCTTGGATGGTGCTTCATGGCATCTCTGTCCCACAGGGGGATGGAGGTGGAAACTTCTCCCCTGAGGCCAGGCCATCCTGGTTAGGAGATTAGTGATTCCCAAGGTGACCAAGATCCATATTATGAATCCTTTCCCTTGTGAGGGGCTGGGCTGGGTGGCTGGGAAAAGCTCCCCATGTGCACACATGGACACAAAGGGAAGGAGTAAGCACCCAATGCCACCAGAAGATGCTTTGGGGATTTGCATCAAGACCATGGTTTGCTCCACAGGGAGCCGAGTCTGGACCAGAGTCAGCAGCGCCTCCTGAGCATCTCTCACGCACCTGTAACAGAAGAGAGTGGGAGAGAAGGGAGATCAACACAGCCATGAAGCAAAGCAGAGACTTTTCTAGCTCCATCCTCCGTGTGAAGCCAGGCTGGGCTGGCAGGGGAGTGGGAAACTGCCAGGAGATATGAATAAGGGAGAGGGAAAAAAAAGCCACAGTGGGCCAGCATAAAAGCCCCAGTGTGGTGGAGCAGGTGCAGAGGCTGTGATAATTCCCCATTTCTTCCAACAGAGGAACTAGGAATGTCCAAATTGAGTTATCGGGCAGCAGGTTTACGGACAAACAAAAGACGGCGCTTTTTCCACGCCACCCGTGATTAAATTATAACCTCATTGCCACAGGGTGCTATGGAGACCTACAGGCTAAGTGGCCCCCAGAAAGCATTTAGGTAAACTCACGGGGCACACAGGTCTGTCAAGGTCTGTTAAACATGATGGAGCAGCCACCTCAGGGAGTCCCTAAAGCCCAAGGCTGCCTGGAGCCTGTGCTGGACAAGGGGCTCAGCAGACTTGCCATCCCCTGCCAGCGATGCTGGACCAGCACAGCCTGGGAGATAAATAAATCATTCCCCAAATCCTCTTGAGGGCAAGGAGAGATTATTTGGCTCGGAACTGCTCATGGTGATGCTACAGGATAGACAGAGAGGGGACTCCAGGGTTTATGTCCATGTCCCAGTGCAGGGATCCTCCGGGATCCCTTGCCAGGGATTTTTGCCCCTGGCTGCCCTCACAGCTGACTGGGTGAGACAGGGTGGGCAGAGCCCTACTGTTTCCACACCTTCAGGCAGAGAGGCTCTTGCTCAGAAGGAAAGGGAGAAAAACATCCTCTGCTCCCCGCAAGGATACCACAGGCTGGATCTGCCTGCCATAAACATGGCCCCAGCTCCTCACTCTCCACCAGGCACATCAGCTCAATAATTCATCGTCCAGGAGGTGCAATAACTATCCATAATTCACGAGCAGTAATATTCTACAAGTTGGAACTGGCAATTTGGCTCCCTGGACCATCTTCCCAGGGCTGCCTTGCACCATATCCAAGGTCTCATTTCTTCTTGCCAAAAGGCACAAAGGCACCAGCCACCTCCGAGTTGATACAGCCAGGAAGGGGCATCCTAGAAGCAGCAGGTTTTGGAACTGTGTCCATCTGTCCCTGTTCTTTAGGTTTCCAAGGGCTTCCTCGCAGGGTGGTCTGAAAATTATGAAGAACTCGGGTTTTGGTCTGAAAGGCTGATAAAAACAACAGTTTGGGGGGGCTCTGTATTAGGGGAGCAATGATGGAGGTGCTTGGGAGGAGCAAGACAAGGTGTATCAGCGATGCAGGGACGTGGCCTTCACCAGCAGCTCATAGCAGCAGTGTTGGGTGTCCTTTGGTGACCCTTCCAGCAGTGAAGGGACATGGGAGTGTGCAGGTCACAGAGATGCCCCAGAGCAAGATGTACAGCAGTATCTTAACATTTGAGGCTGATAAACAGCTCCAAAGCACAAGATCTGAAGGATGATTTGGGACTGGGGGTGGCAGAAAGGGCTGGAGGGGGCTGCAGCAATGGGTTCCCCTCCAGGATATAGCATGGAAGCTCCTGGTATCAGCAGGGAAGCGCAGCAGCTCCAGGGAAAAGTGGGAAACGTGAGCCACGGAGTTCTCAGATTAGAAAAACACCTCTTGCTCGGCAAACTCTGTAAGTCAGACGTAAAACACGGTGAAGCAGAGCATGTTGGAGCTCCCTCGCTCCTGGGGGAGATGTTTATTAACTCGTCAAAACAGAATGTCTGGTGTTGCCAGCAAGGAGCTGGAACAGGAGAAAAAAAAAAAGAGAGAAAATAGAGAAAGGGGAGGAAAAACAAAAATCACAAGTGAAAAACATCCTTTGCTTCCCTGTACTTGGCTGGAGATGGTCTATGGAGCCTGCCTAAGCCCAGACCAAGCAGGGATCCTGGAGCATCCTCCTGGAGAGGCAGGAGGAGATGCCAGGGAAGAGGCTGTTGCAGCACCTGGCTCCAACTCCCATACTCTTCACAGGAGACGCTCCCAACCTCTGTATAATTGGGCCAGTTGGCACACCTGGCTCAACATAAATTAAGGCTTCTAAAATAAATAAGGTGATAGCCGGCAACGAGGCGCCAAATTGATGTTGCAGTAGCACAGGACAGTCATTACATTGTGGTGACACTGCAACAGGGGACGGCACAGCAGCCACCCAATTATTTTAATCGTATTTGTTTAAATGCTACAGATCAGGGACTAAGTTTCTTCACCAGTTAGTTGCTGTTGCTCTGCTCACCTTGAAAAGGAGACAGACCGCCCAGGGGATTTTAACTGGGGGGATGGTGTCATTATCCCGAGTTTTGGCCAAGAGCATTCCTCTGAAATGAGGCCTCCTTGCTCCTGATAACCCCAATCCTCCACAACTTACATTCACAGGCAGCATGATCAGTTTATTATTTTAAGCCCAAGGGGCTTTGCTGGGGTGCTACTGGTCTTGATTCACAGAATCCTAGAAGGTTTGGGGTAGAAGGGACCTTAAAGACAATGTCATTCCAACCCCTTGCCATGGGCAGGGACACCTTCCACTATCCCAGGTTGCTCCAAGCCTCATCCAGCCTTGGACACTTCCAAGGGGAAGCTTGTCTGGGCAACCTATGCCAGAGCCTCACCACCCTCACAGGGAAGAATGTCTTCCTAGTATCCAACCTAAACCTGAAGTCCCCCTCCACTGAGGTCCATTAAATACCAGGTTTGTGGTACTTTCTGTGCTCACTGTAGGGTTTTTCCACCCGCTCCAGCCTCTGGTACTCTCAATATGTACTTTAAAGAACAATTTACACCTAAAAATGTACCCCTCCTGTGAAAGCACCACTGTACAAAACAGCAGATGGTGTTTGAACACTGCAAAATGGAAAATATATCTTCAAAAGAGATATACAAGAGTTGTCTTGGCGCTATGTGGGTGCCTCAGGGTCTCGATTTGCAGCTTTCTGCATTGGGGGAAGAAAAGATGGCAAGTGCTGTGAGATAATATTGGTGGCAGGAAAACGCTTTTCCAGGTCAGTCCTTGGAAACTGTGGCTTGGGAACAACTCAAAAGGACTGTGCAGGAGGGGCTCTCTGCCCAGCAACACCAAAAGCCCTCACGGGCCACCACACGTGCACAGCTGAGAATAGGATAAGGAGGAGAGCAGGCTTTTTCCTCCCTTTCTCCCCTCCCCCCCCCCCCCCCCCCATTTTTGCTCATCACACTTCTTTGGATGAAATGCTGTTTATGGAGAGGCAAGGTGGGGTGGGAGACGCATAAATCACCCTGCTTCCATTTGGGGCTGCAGGGAAAAGCAGGGAGAAGTCCTGTCAGTCATTCCAACCCCTCCCAGGTCCCAGCTGCAGACTGAAGTTTCAGGATTGATGCAGTAGGAGATCCTGCTCCTGGAAAGACACACCCGAGTGTTACAGTAGCACTGCTTTTGTACATGAAACATCAAAACTCTTCCTTAAAAAAAACCCTCCTCCCCCTTCCCATCCTGGAAGCAAAACCCCTGCTGAACATCCGTCCTCTAGGCAATTCTCCCTCCGTGTGAAAAAACCCTTTTTCTTAGAGGTTTTCTCAATAAAAAAGCTTGAATGCTGCTAATTTCCAAAATAAACAAGCAAATCTTTGGAGCAGCAAATGCAAAAGGCCCCCAAGGCACCTTCTAAATGTCACAGAAAACCATTAGCCCCAGCACGTGCCCAGCTGTCGCTGCCTGCCCGGCGCCTGCTCCGGGCACAGGGGACATCTTTGGGAAGTTTGGTTTTGGTGGGAGCAAAGAAAACCCCAAACTCAGGCCCCTTCACGGTTGCTTTGAAGCCGACAGGCTCTGCAACAGGAAAAAATAATATAAATTGGGTTGGGTTTCACTCCTAGCAACGACATTTTGACAGCTTCTATTTCGGGGATGGCTTTATTGTTTTCCCTCTGGTCCTCAATTAATGCCTTACCTCAAAATAGCTACGAGCCAGCAGGACTTTTCCACTCACCAGGCTGCAAGCTGCTCTGAGCTTCCCCCATGGTGTAAGTGCTCCTGGATTGGGCTGGTTGTTCTCTGCCTGACCCCACATCTCCACTTCTTATCCCTTGAACAAGGACAACCTCCCTGCTGAAGCCAGGTGCTGGTCAGCCTGGAGGAGAAAGCAAACTTGTTTCCCGCTGTTGTGAGGGTGCTGTGCCCAAACACGTGAGGCCAGGACCAGGGCAAGCTGCTGGGAGGCGGATGTAACCAGTGCACAGGCTGGGAATGCTCTAAGGGGTGTAGGGGGGCAGATGGAGCTGGGGTTCACTTTTATGTCCTGTACTTGCTTTTGGAGCTGGGAAAGGTTTGGTATGCGTTATCCTTGAGGATATTCAGGGTTGGAACTAGGTCCCTACCAATCCAAACCATTCTATGACATTCCTTGCAGTGCCAGCTGAGCTGAGCAGCCCCATTCAATGGGATATACTGGGCCTCCCACAAGAATATCACACTCCAAACCCCCTTGGGCTCCCTGCTCCCATTGCCAAGGAATAAACCCATAAACACCCCTCTCAAGGTTATCCAACAGTGGTTAAAGATTTAAGAAAAGCCCTCTACAATGTATACGGCTCCTCCTGAAATATTCATCCTCTGGCATCAATGTTTCATCAATTTTCTATCATATATCACCCCCGACACCAGCTTCAATCATGGTGGTGCAGATGGGCAAAAATAGATATGTTTACAGAGCCATCCGCCTCCAGTTTCCTCCTTTCCCACATAATTTAGTATCAGTCAATTAGCTGGTGCAGACACCACCTTCCCCTCTGCCCTGGGTGAGCCAGGCATGCCCCAGCTTCCCTGTGGGAGCTGGTGAGATGGGGTGGGCAATCCAGATGGGGCAATGGGAAGCCTCTGTGCAGCAAGACACTGGGCACTCAGCCGGAGCCATCCGAGAGCAGAGGAGCCACACCAAAGGCTCCAGCTTATCATTTACCTGTGCTCCCATTCCAGGAAGCCAACTGCCCTTTCCCTCTGCCCCAGAGGTCCCAGGAGCAGAGCCACACTCAGTAGCCACATTCCTGGGCACCTACCAAACACCATCTCCCCTAGCAGAGATGCAGATAGGCCCCAGGTGACTCTTTTTTATTATTTTCCTTTTTAATTCCTGTAAACTGTTTAACCTGTGTTGTGCCTGAGCTTCTCCTGGCCACACTAAATGACCAACAAGTTGTTTCAATCTGCCTATCAGTCCTTGCCTGGCTGCTATGCGAAAGGATGGAGGAAAAGTTCTCTGGACACAGTCATCTTTTGATTTCAGCATAGCTAAAGAAGTTAATAGAGACCTTTCCTCTCCCCCCCAGCCTGAGCCAGAGAAGTCAGAACATTTTAGCTGTTATCTGATTTGATGTGCAAAAAAACAGAGGGAGAGGGGGAAAAGACCTTCCCCCCCCCCGCCCACCACTGGCTGCTTCTCGCCTTTAAATTGTGGCATACAAATACCAGGCTTGTTTTTGCTCTCCCTGAAATACCCTCTGTCAGTAAAGGGCTCCCTCTGGTTCAGGACAAAAATTGACTTTGTGTCGTGAATGAAGTAATTATTTCCTTCCACAAATGAATATGGCAATTATTCCCCTTTTCAGGAGGGGAGGGATGTGTGTGAGGTTTAAGCTGCCGAGCAGAGCCGATGTCCCTGCCCGGAGCAGGGATGCACTCGGGCTTTGCTCACCAGCGTTTCTGCCCCCTCCACCACTCCCTTGCCCCACTACCTCTTCTCTTTCTGAGCTCAGGCACAGACTTGCTGGATCCCCACTGGACACAGGCACTTTGCTAGATCAAGGGCTGTGCTGAGGGGAGCAATTGCTCTCCCCTGCAGATCAGCCTTTAGCCTAAGGTAATCTGCTGGAGCTGAAATCAACTTTCCCATTCTGTGCTGTTTTCCCCTGGCTCAGGAATGTGTCCATCCTGTATCTCTTCGCTAAGGAACAGCAGGGATAAAATACTGCCTTGGGTATATGCACAGGGGGAATATTAGAGACATATAGAATCACAGACTGGTTTGGGTTAGAAGGGACCTTAAAGATCTCCTATTCCAACCCCCTGCCATGGGCAGGGATTCCACCCACTAAATATATGCCAGTCACAGAGATGACCATGGAAAAGCTACCCTCCTGCTTCTTCATTCACCAGTGCCCTACTCCCTGCCTGGATCAAGGTCTCCCTTCCCCAAAGAAAGGACTGGGGTGATGGCCAGGAGACCAGGATTAGCCCATCACAGGCAGACACTACCTGCCATCACCATCACACTGAGGCACCATCCATGCACAAACCCTCCAAGGGGTCAAGGATGAGCTAGGCCTGGGTCCCACCTCAGCACCCAGAAGGTCCTTCTCCAGCAGCAGGGCTGTGTTTGGAGACAGGGGTCTGTCACACACTCACCCTACAACATCCTGACTCCTTTTCCCCCTGGCCATTGACTCCATGGATGCCCATTTCCCAGCTCCAGCAACAAAGGGTTTACCAACTCATGAAGTGTTTCTGTGCCAGCTCTTGACCATGTTGCAGCTTGTGCAGGTGTTAAAAGCTGCTGTACAGAGCGACACATAGAAAGCTATTTGTGGCCGAGATCTCCGAACCCCACAAAGACACTGAAGCGCTGCAGCAGTGTGTGCTGGAGAGCGATGAACCAGCACCCAAACTATTAACTATTTCCAGGAACACAAACCCCAGGCAATCCTGCAAGAACAAACATTTCTCTGCCAGAGCAGATGAGGCACTTCTACCAGCACTCAGAAATCTTGTCTTTGCACCGAAGGATAGAGCTTGGAAAGAGGGAGTTCAAGCATCTTCTCCAGAAAATCGTGTCCCTACCACCATGACCAAACCAATTCCAGCAACATGAGAACAAGGATTGTAAGAGGCAGAAAAGTGGTAACAAATACATTTTTTAAATGGTTAAAACCACAGGACACAAACTCCCCAAGCAAGCTGGAAAGACACTTGAAGGTTGTGAGTGACCTTGGAGGGAGCTGGACCTTGGCTTGGTGGCTGCGGCGGCGGAAGCGTGAAAATGTATTGCAGCCCTTGGGCAGCCTTCAGTTCTCATTTAAGCTGTTAATCAGAGAGGGAGAGGGAGGAGAGCAGCAGCAGCAGCAGCAGCAGCTTTTCCCCCTGAGCCTGACTGTAAAAGTGTGAGTGTCACTGGAAGGGCCTTTAGGACATGGGCAGGGGGCGGGGGGAAGCAGCTCTGCCTCTCTGCAAGGAGGAACAGCTCAAGGAGCTGAAAATACACATTCTTTTAGTCTTCTTATTCCTTTCGTGGGTGGAATTATCCCAGTGACTAGTTTACCCGTGGTTTGTTTGGTTGCTGAGGTGAGCACCCCATCGCTCTGCCCTTCAGTTTGGGGCAGCCTCGTAATGAGGGGGATTTTTTGACCCAGTGGACCAACACTGAGGTGCAGCTGCCCCAGAGCATCCTGCCCTTCCCATGTCATAGCAGGGGGGATATTTCTGCTTTCAGTCCACACGTCACCGTGTCAGGGACCTCATCCACTGTCCCCAGTGTCCCTGAGGAACAGTGCAGCTCCTGTGGGACCTGGCACAGGCTGCCCAGAGAAGCTGTGGCTGCCCCATCCCTGGAAGTGTCAAAGGCCAGGTTGGATGGGGCTCTGAGCTACCTGGTCTAATGGAAGGTGTCCCTGCCCATGACAGGAAGTTGGAAGGAGATGATCTTTAAGGTCTCTTCCAATCCAAATCTTTCTAGCATTCTATGACCTCAGGCCATGAAGCTGTTGAAAAAGGACAGAAAGGGACACAGGCACAGACTCCTCCTTGGAAAAACAGGGCTGGTGACCTGCCCTACCATTCAAATCCAGGTGGGATTCTCTAAGAGAGAGCAGACAGAATTTGAGCAGAGAACCAGAGAAGTCACCTCCCCACTCACCTGCACTGCTCACCCTTCTCCAGCATCACAAGGGTTAAGATGAGTCTATTACTGTTTGCTTGTCACTTTGTCGCTGATCTAATGACCATCGATAATAGCTGAATAAGAATTGATGGAGAGATGGATTTAATTAACCCCGGTGTCAGCAGCTCGCATTGCTGTCTGTTTGTGTTAATGGAGCAGCTCAGGAAAAAACTCTCCTGAGCTTTGTGTGTCTCAGCCTGCGGCAAGTAAAACAGTCCTATTCATCAGCTGCACCCTCCAGGTATACCCAGGCAGTGCCACATGGCAATTGCTTCCTCCTACCCCTGAAAGGATAAAATAGTCACCTGCTCTGTCGCACTCTGAGCCTCTGGCTTCGCCTGCCACCCCATCTCCTCCTCCCCATCCTGCTGCTGCTGCCTCTGACAGCACAGCCAAGGTCTCAGCAGGGTGGGTGGGAGTCTGGGAGTGCCTGGGAAAACAGCATGCTGATACTGGGAGGCTGGATATCTTTCTTTAGCAGGAGGATGGTTCTAGGGGTTTGATAGAAGACCAGCACAAAGACGGGAGCAGCTTGGTGTTACCTGATGGTGCAGATGTCAGGTCAGGGACGCAGGCTGAGAGGTGTCCCCAGCCAGCCAGCCTGCTCTGCGTCCCCCAGGACCTCCTACAGCCTCCTCATGCCAAAATCCAGGTGTTGCATGCACTCCACTGAGATTTATTCCCTTCTTCTGGGTTTCAAACCAGCTTGGGAGCCAGCTCTGGGGGGGGCAGGCACAGAAGCACAGCCCATACAGAGGCTGGGAGCTCACACCAGACCGTCCCAGTCCCACTAATGAGGCTGGTCCTGCCCATTCCTTTATTGCAGCTGGTAATTAGTGTCTGCCAGCTCCTTCCCTCTCTTCAGCCAATCCTCAGGTACAGCAAATGACAGCTGGTGTTGCTCTTCATCCTCCTGCCCTGGCTTATCAGGAGGATCATGAGGGAATTGCCAGCCTGGAGGGAGTGTGGCCCTTCTTGCCTGTGGATATCCAATCCCACTGATAAATTTCCTGGTAGCCTGGGGACCATGCCATGCACCACAGCATCATCCAGCACCCACAGGCCCCCCAGCTTCAGCACCCACTTCCCGGGGCAGAGCAGCAATCCAAGGGTGCACACTGGAGTACCACCCTCCCTGGGTGTTATCCATTTGGAAGAGCTCTCAGGGCAGGCTGGGGGGGGAAGGCCTGTCTGACACCCACCAGGGTTTCTTCACACTTCCCTTTCCTCTAATTTTCAGCTGTGATTGATTTTCGTGTTCTAACACGTGTCCAGCCTTGACCTGCACTGGCAGGCGGGCGTGGATCCAGCCCCGGTGCTGGGGATGCTCTGGGATGGTGCTGGTGCCACCCCTGGCTGGCTGGGCTGTTCCTCTGGGTGCTGCAGCCAGAGGTTCCATGTGCTTGCTCTGACAGCCCGAGGTATTACTGTCTGGAGGAATAAGCTTCCCAGGGCAACATCTTGCCAAGCTAAAAATTCTCCTTCCAGTAAAAGCACTGGCTCCTGCTGCCAGCGCTGCCTCATGGTATTTCCAGGTAGGATGGGACACAGATCCTTCACGATATGAGGTCACTGAAAATACCAGTTGCTGGCAAAGTTATTTCCTGCTGAGAAACGGTGAGGTCACCCTTTGGCTTTGGCACCTCAGCTGGCATCTGCAGGCAACTCTGAGGGAGCAAACGTCTCAGCTGGGATTCCCACGGAAAAGACAGGTGTGGAAAACAGGTGCACGGACAAGTGAGGCAGAGAATATAGCTGGGGAGGTGAAAGCTGGTGTCAACAGAGATTAGGGCTCTGTTCCTACCCTCAGGCCTCGCTCCTCTGGCTGCAGGATGAAGATAACATCACCTCGAAGAAAGGTGAGAAATTTAATTCAGCACTGGCTAATCTGGAGTTTCCAAGACTTTAACAGCAGCTCTCCAAGCAGCCCTTGGAGCATTTTGGGTCTGGATTGGGAGTGCTGGTCTTAGCAATGCAATGGGACATATGGATCCCTCCCTCCCCATCCCAAGATCTCCCTTCTCACAGCAGAGAAGAGCAGTACTAAAATAAGCAAAGCTGGCAGTGGAAGGCAGAACTGATCCTGGCCTCCTCAATGCAGTCCCTGAAGCAGCAAAAATTCATCCTGCCGTGGCAGGAATTGGGGAGCCTGGGAAGGATCCCAAGATCAAGTATCATCCCAAGTCCATCCTAGCCTGGCAGGGCTCCCAGCTTCTGAGCTGGGTGTAAGCTGAAGCCTTCCTCCCCTCAAAAAAACACCCCCAAAGTATCCCACGTTTTCCTCTTTTAGCTTTGTTTTCCCAATGGAACATTCAGTGACTGCCCACAGCTCCACTTCACCCCCCAGAAAAGATGGGCAAGGCACAAGCAAGGTCTGTCCTGCTCTGGAACAGCCTGAGCCTTCAGAAAGATGCTGATTTAGGGAGAAGCAGGTTTCCTGTTTTGCTCATCCCTGTCCCGGACAGAAAGTGCCTTTGCCAAGTACATCTTCAAATCCCTGCCAGTAACCTGCAGTCATGGAATACGTGAGGCTGGGGAAAAAAATCCAGCAGAATTTAATTTTGAAGATCTAGCTAGTCTTATAGCTTTTCAGCTGCTGGAGCAGGTGAGCCAATAATAAAATCAACTGCCCAGAGAGGAAATGAATATTGGGTTTTGTTCCAAACGGATGAGTTCAGCCAGCGTCAGAAAAAGAGGAAAAAACAATAATAATATAAAATAAAAGAAGAGTAGGAATTGTTCTGTGACAAACGTATTTTGACAATTCAGCTGAAAGGGCTGACAGAGTTATGAGTGAGGGGGAGGAATTACTGATCTCTGAGTGTCATCTCACTTGTTTTTCTTGATTCAGCCTGGCCCCGCTAACAATGTGTGTCACTGCCCAGTGCTGGGAACATCCTTTGATGAATGACACATGGTGCTCCCAAGGCAAAGCCTGGTTTCCTCCTGCAATATACCTGCCAACAGCACCAGGGGGGACACAGGGGGTACCTGCCAGACAGGCTGGATTTGGGAAGGTCAGAGGTGGAGGGGTCGGGGTCTCCAGCCACATATCCTGGTGCATTTCTGTTTGTGATGCACCTCGAGTCACACTTCCTGGTCTTCTGCCTGGCTGAAGCCATAGAATCCTAGAGTGGTTTGGGTTGGAAGGGAGCTTGAGGACCATCCAGTTCCAACCCCTTGCAGGGACACCTTCCACTAGCCCAGGTTGCTCCAAGCCCCATCCAACCTGGCCTTGGACGCTTCCAGGGATGGGGCAGCCTCAGCTTCTCTGGGCAACCTGTGCCAGGGCCTCCCCACCCTCACAGCTAAGAATTTCTTCCCAGTATCCCACCCAACTCTGCCCTCTGTCAGTTTGAAGCCATTCCCCCTTGTCCTGTCACCCCATGCCCTTGTCCAAAGTCCCTCTCCAGCTCCCTTTAATGCTCGTTATTTTTTTGCATCCTCACATGCTGAAATGGGACTTGAGGTCTCCATTTGCGCCTACAAGCCCATGTTGGGTAAAGTGGAGAAGTGTAGGAGGGTGGAAGCTGCTTGATTTTGGGTTCTTCAAAAGAAAACAAGAGCCCCTGAGGAGGAGGGGTGGCTGTCTTTGCCAAGAGGGCAGCTTTACCGGGCAATAAAGGAGACCATCACAATATCTGGGAAAACATCCCAGCAAAAAACATCCCATCAAAGCTGTGGCATCCCAGTGCCCACTGCTGATGTTGAATGAACACTGTGCTCACACTGACCTGAAGTCCTGAAGTTCAGGGCCTTGGAAGCTGTCAGCTCCTGACGTCTCTTTCTGTGAGTGACAGGGCTGGAGGTGCCTGGAGTTTGTGTCTGTGGAGCAGAGGGTTGTCGGGGAGTGGTCTCTGATGACTGTTACCACCTGTAGCTCCCCACCTAAAAGTTAGGCCTGGACTGAGGACTTGGAGATTTTAATCTTGGGATTTTAAATGTTCCTTCTCAGTTTGAGCTCTGCAGCTCTGGGAGCAGCTCGTGCAGAGCCTGCTTCTCCTGTGGCATCTAAAACCTGGATGGAGCCAAGCTGCAGGAAGGAGCACGTTAATTTTAATTACCTTTGGAGCGGGACTCAGCCCCAACGTGGGCAAGACCTGATGGCATTTCATGGCATTCAGAAAGGTCCCCTCTGGTTAAAGGATTCCTGTCAGAGCTGCATCAAGCCAAGCTGTGACCACGCTCTGGGAGAAGGATGCTCCCTGTGACTGAGTCAGCTTGAGTCACCTGCCTCCCCTTGCTGCTGCTAATTTACTACGCACAATAATTTTGAGAATTGGGGATTATCATCTGCTTATTCATTTTCCCCCTCCTAGAAGCAACTGTGAAAAATACACATCTTGAGGGGGGTCCTGTGGCAGGAGTGGGTCCTATAGTAGCTTTTCTCTGGCTGTCCACTCTTTGCTAGGAATGTTAGGGAGAACTGGAGATCTTCCTCCACCTTCCTGGTGTTTGTTTGCCCAGCCTGGTTCTGCAGCTTTTCAGACAAGCACATTTATGCCTTGCTTCCCCACCGAGTGACATCTTTCAGGACATGTTTTCTGAGGGTCGAAGCAGAGGGCAACCTCCCAGAGAACAGCATGATGCTTCTGAGATAAATAAAGCACTTGAGGTGAAACCTCCTTGGATGGACAAGGGCAACATGAATTTCTCTCAAGGCTTGAGGGATGGCTCAGTGTTTCCAAGAACAACCATCTTGTGATTGCACTGACAGCCATTAAAACTGTGGGACGGAGTTCAACCAGTTGAAGGTCAGGTTGTCTGGGAGGAGAAGAGCTCCAGAAATTTCCAGTGATATATTTTATATTTTTAAACCTTTTTCCATTACTATCTTCTGCAGGTCTTTCCCACATGGCTTCATATCTGTGCCCAGCTTGGCCTTGGGAGAAAGAAAACCCTTCACTGAGGTTGTTTTGGATAGATAGGGAGAGCAAAATTAACAAGTCCAGATGTTTTCAGTTGTTCTTCATTTCAAGAGAGACCCGGAGGGGCTGGAGCGTGTCCAGGGAAGGGAACGGAGCTGAGGAAGGGGCTGGAGCAGCAGGAGCAGCTGAGGGAGCTGGGGGGGCTCAGCCTGGAGAAAAGGAGGCTCAGGGGGGACCTTCTTGCTCTCTGCAACTCCCTGACGGGGGAGGGCAGCCGGGGGGGGAGTCGGGCTCTGCTCCCAGGGAACAAGGGACAGGACAAGGGGAAACAGCCTCAAGCTGCGCCATGTGAGGTTTAGGTTGGATATTGGGAAAAATTCTTTAATGAAAGGGTTGTCAAACACTAGAACAGGCTGCCCAGGGCAGTGGAGTCACCAGCCCTGGAGGGATGTGGCACTTGGGGACATGGTTTAGTGGGTTGGCAGTGCTGGGGGAACAGCACTTAAAGGTGATCTTAAAAGGTCCTTTTTTCAACGAAAATGATTCTGTGATCCTGCTCCCACTACCCTGCTTTGTGCTATTACTCATTGGTCAAATGCAGGGAAAAAGGCAAAATAAAGCCAGAGCTCCTGTTTATTCACCCTGATGGAAGTTATATGTCAACACCTCATCATTTCTCTCTCTGCTGGTGGAGAGTGTCTGCTCGTGATGACACCGAGCTCCTAAACAGCTGCATTTTGCTCCAGCTCTGTGTGAACATCCAAAGGAAGAGCCCAGGCACCCAGCTCCACAAAGGCTGCTGGATCAGAGCACTGACATCCAGCTCCACCCTTTAGTTCCCCTGGAGAATAACTGGAAGTGGCGCTGCCAGGTTTAATAACCTCTCACGCCCCACCAGCCGCTTCACGGGACGCAGACCTTGTTAACATGCAAAATAATGGAAAGATGCAGGTGGGGTTCTGGCTGGTTAACCAGGAAATGCTTCAGTGAGAATTATCCAATTAAATCTCCATGTCTCCCTTGCTTTCATGGGTTTTTGCCCCCCCATTGTAGCAGTGTTATCAACCAAAGCAATAAACACGAGTCCTAATCGAGTGCTGGCCGTGTTAATCCAGCACTGAGGGCACTTGGTACCCCTGCAGCGCTGGCCTGGGGCTCTGGGAGGCACAGAAAGTTAACCACAGCCTAAATATATACATTGGCACACACTTAATAATCTCAGGGAGGATAACCAGTGCTTTTCTTCCCTTTTCGGAGAGCACAGCTCCCTCTTTACTCGACCTATCCTTTCTCCTTTGCCAGCATCCCATAAACAAGCTTGAGTAGGTGCTGCTGCCCTCCTTAAGTGAGGATGCTAAGCCCCATTCTTACAAAAAAAATACAATCCCCCCCCCCAACCAACCAACCAACCAACCAACCAATACCTTCCCAGTCCTGCCACTTCTTGGCTGCTCCATGACTTCTGTGGCCGCCCCAAGTATCCCCAATAACAGCTTGTATTCCCACTTTTCTCTAGCTGTTTCCAGGGTATTTTATGCTGGGATTCTGGTGAAATAAGAGCAAAATAAAAAAGAGAATAAGAGAAATAATTTAGAACCTGGAGGTGAAAAAACAAAACCCCCAAACCCCCACTTTGTATTAAAGGTCAGTTCATTTTATTAGACACACTCCCCATTTTGCTGAGAAAACACAGATCTCAGATGTGAAGCTGAAAAGCTTTAAGGGGTTAATTCTGTTCCCACCCATCTGTGGGTGGGAGTAGCAGTGCCTGGTGATGTGTCTGGGCAGCTCTGGGGGCAGAGGATATCCCTCTGTGTCCCTGCCCCGGGCACTTGGGGGAGGTTCAGGTGCAGTCACTGATGATGCATCCACAGAGGGGGCTGCAGGTGAAGCAGAGGTAGCACCCACCATCCCTCTTATCCTTTCTGGCTCCCCATCAGGAGCTGGGACCCTTGCTGAAGCCTTTCCCATAGAGGCAAGGCTTGTGGCCAGGTGGGAAAGGGGCTTTTGCAGCCCCCATCTCCCCCAGGAAGGGATCCTGGTCTGCCCGGGCACCACATGCAAGGGATTTCCTCCTGTCTCCCTGTCTGCACATGAAATTACAGCAAATCCCTCACTGCAGGAGCTGTGATAGTGGCTAAAATTGAACTCAGTGCTGGGGGACACCCTCCATCATCTCCACTTGCCTCCCCCAGTGCTGGCTGCCAGGTCCTGCTGGGCACCGAGTGTGGCTGCTAAAAGCAGCAGTAAATGAAACCACATCACCCTCCCAGCCAAGGTGATAATTTGTTTCTCTGAGGCCATCTGACACCCAGCCAGGGTGCCCAGCGGGCTTGCTGGGGCTCACAGAGGTGGAGATTGTCATCGTGCTGGGGGCTCTTCCCTCTGTGCCACCTCCTGAGCCTGCCTGGCCCCGAGAGGTTGGCACCCCTTTGTCCTGTCAGGGGGCCCTCATGGGTGTTTATCCAGTCACAACAAACCATTCCAGCTGATGCATCCCAGTCTCTGCAGCGCCTCTTGCCTCCACTCCACGAGCTTTTGCTCTGGGATATTGGGAGCAGAGAGGAGGTATCTCCCTTGCCTGACAGCCAGAGCAGGCTGAGCATCCCTGGGGAGCGAAGGATGCTGCAGGCTGAGCACCCCAGGATCCCATACTGCCATCCATTATAAGAAAAAGAGCATGTGCACTCATGGTCCCATGTTTCCAGCATCAGGTGATGCTACTCTGCTCCTGGCAAGCAGCCCTGGACACCTCTCAGTTGTGCAGGGAAAAAGGGAGGTGACCAGCAGAAATGATGTTTCCCATCCAAGTTTAGCCCCAGTGTGTCTTTTTTTATCCCACGCAGAAACCAAAAATGGGCTTTTTTTTTCCCTTTGCCAGCATGCCATGAGGATGAGGCCCTTGAGATGTAAGGAGCACCTTGGAAGTCACCCAGCAGGCTGACACTTCACAGAAGCAGATAACTGTCATCCCACTGGGATGCAGGAATCCTTTGTTACCCTCCAAGACCAATTTTTGCCCACTTTTAGAAGCTGCTGACCTACATTCTCCCATGTGTGCTGGGCACATCCACAGCCTACCAAAGGTAAAGGCACATTCCCTAAGCCACAGGTAGTTTTTGGCAGATTTCTGAATAGCAAATGGGTTGATATTTGCTGGGTGGAAGACAAGGGGGGGGTCTGCCATACAGCATTCATATTATACACAGGTGTTTACCTTCCTTCAGGCTCCTCATTTCTTTATCCTCATCAGGTAAGCACTGGAAATGTCACCTTCCCACGCCTGTAATTAAGCTCTGCGACTTTTGTCCTGGCGTGCACACACACTTAAGACAAAAACTACCCAAAACTTCCTTTTTGCTCCCAGTCAGCCATGCAGATGTGCACCGTGCAGCTGGAGATTGTCACGGCAACAGAGTTTGTCCCTCTTGCTCCCCTCTCTGACCCCTTCCCCCAGATGAAGAAAGGGGGAAAAAAAATTAAAAATAAGCAATTTTAATAATGTCACAAAAAGCAGACAGGGATATAAAAATCCATTAAGAGCTGGAGTGGCCCTCGCAACGGGAAGTACTCCAACTCCTTCCCTTTCTGTCACTCTCTTGCTCCCTCTCCAACCCCCTGAAAGGTAACCTTTAAAACACACTCGGCAGCGTGGTACTTAAACCTCTGGCATTTACCTTCATTTCACTTTGGCTTTTATTTCTTTCTAGGGGAGGAGGGCTTTCATGTTATAAGAAGACAAGTTGTTTTTTTTCCTTCCCCTCACCTTGATTATTTTCCCCTCCTGTGCGTGTGGCTTCTTTTTTTCCCCTCCTGCTTTGTGGTCCCCATCACCCATGCACACAGCCCTAGTGCCCATCACCATGGGGGAAGCAGGAAGAGGAGCCAGCCTACTACCCAAATCCCACCCCCCTCCCCAGACACCCCAAACTAACATTTTAACATCTTAAAAGAAGGATAAAGGTGATGCTGGAGAGAGAACAGTAGCCTGGGGTTCCTAGTGGGCTGCAGAAAGACAAGAAGGTTGTGATTCACAAGAGAGGTGCTCAAGACACAGCTTTTGGGGGGCTTTTCCTTTTTACGTGCACACATCCCTCAAAGTCCCCCGGAGAAGAAACTTCAACCCTTCAAACTCTCCTTAATATTCCTCTCCTCCAGCATCTCTGCCCCTAAAGCGATCCTCCCTGACACGGTGCCAGCCAAATGTGGTCTCACAGAAATGCCACTTCTGCTCCTCTCATCCATCTGTAACACAAAGCTCAGTGCTTGGATGGGGTTCTGAAGCTCTGCCTCACAATCAGGGCTTCACTTCAGCCTCCCCCTCGCAGCCTCCCAGTTTTTGGCCCATTAAGAGCCGTTAAAGAGCTGGGCCCGGAAAGGCATCCGGCAGCAAATGCTTTGCAATGACTTCATTCCAGCCCTGTGAATCCTGGCGTGGATTTTTGTGCCTCACACTGAGGGATACCTGCATGTGCCAGTCACACCAGACCAGGGTTTTATCACAGTTTGCCCACTACATTTGCTTTCCCCCCCCCACTGCAGACCCTGCGGTGGGAGCCATGGGATGAGCAGAGCATCTCCAATTCTCATTACAAAATAAAATCTTGTCTTTTCCAAGTGGGAAAGAGCTTGAAAGCGTGACCTAATTGTGCCTGGACACCCATGGGCAAAGAAAGAGTCCAAACTATATTAATAAAAGGAAAGTGGCCAATTTTTTCAAAGCCATTCATTAATTTCAAGTGTGACCCAGGAACAGAGACATGAATTATTACTTCTTCCTAACCCAGCAGCACCCGTGATCCCAGGCTGACTCCGTGCCATGCCTTGCACAGCAGGAATCCTGAGCAGCCCAGACTCCCAGATGGACACCACAAATTCCCAAGAGGGATGGGAGAAGGTCATACCCTCTCTCCCACATCTGCACCTGGAGAGAGACAGGAGCATCCTGAGGGTGACAGGGAGACCTGGAAGCTGCTCACCCTTCCCAGCATCCCTTCTGCACCCGAGTTATGCCCTGGGACTTTTTCTGCTTGAGCCCAGGCATAGGGGCATGCTGAAGGACACCTTGCTGTGTCCTGATGGAGTTCCATTTTTTTTATCCCCAACTCCTGACAGGGCTAAAGCAACAGCTGCAGTGCTGAGGCGATGCAGATTTGGGAGTTTATAACAGGTATAGCTGGGTATTCCTTACCTCCAGGAGCCCAGGTGGCTGATGCTCCTGTCTCCTACGTGTCCGCCCTCCTGGGGAGGTAAGTGGGGCTCACCCAGGTCCCCAGGAAGAGTTTGCTGGGAGATCCTGACTGGTGTCAGCCACACAGTGAGCAGGAGAGGCTCAGACCACATGCATCCTGGGGAAATCAGGACCAGAAGAGCACACAGAGTAAGGCTGGGGGCTCTGCAGCACCACCTCCCAAGGCTTCCAGCAGTGCCTATACCACCCCAAATTCTCCACTTATCATGGCACCCCAATTGCTGCAAATTGACAATTTTGCAAGTTCCACTGAGGCCATGTTTTACCTCCCAGAGACAAGTTTGCTCTTTTAACACATTCATCCCCTCCCACTCCACAAGCAACACAAAACAAATTTGCAAAGCAGCTTTCCACTCCTTTTTTGTGGTTGTTCTCCCAGATCTTCTGGGAGCAAGTTCTTAGACTCCTACAAGTCTCCTCTGAACTGGCCCCAGTCAGGTAACATAAGCAGGGACAGCAGTGATGCCTTTCTCCCACTGCAGCCTCATGGAGCAACCCCAAAATCTCCATCTCCTGGGGACCACCATCAAGCATAAAGTCTCTTCAGCTCATAGTGATCAGTTTTCAGTAGCTTTCACTAGTTTTCCAACGTAAACATGACCTTAAGAAGGAGCCAAACGTAGGAGTCAAGGAGTTTGTGGGGGGGTTGTAGAGTTTTGGTTTTTTAGGGCAGTGATACTCCAGGCTGGTAAAGACCAAACCTTCACCTCTTCATGGCTCAAAGTAAGTCATCATAAAATAATCTGTGCATCAGCCCAGTGCTCTGACCAGATTCAGGTACCAGCTGGTTTCCAGACCGCTGCTTTCTCTGGCTCAGGCCCAAATTTATATGGCAAACAATCAGCACAACAAATGGCCATAAAGGAAGCAAGCTAATTGCAACAGATTAAAACACCCAGAAACAAGTAAAACACAAATTTATGCACATCAGCCACCTCCCAGCTGCTACATGGTGGACTCCTCTGCAGCTCTGCAGGTTGGAGAGGGCAGACAAGCCTCCAGGGGAACGTGGTTTCCTTCAGACACATAATGCTGCATCCAAGGGCTGGGCTGTGTCTTGGGCTTGAAACAAATGAGATGCCTTCAGAAACCCTCCAGAGCAAAGACTGTGGTCCCAATCCATCCCCAAGCCCAGCAGGCAAGTGCAAGAGGGACAAGCTGAGGTTTCGGGGTCTCATATGAAAGTGAGCAGTGTTACAACTCAGTCATGAGTGGAAGTAAAAATAGAAACCATCAGAGATGCTCTTCTGGGAAAAAGAGTCCAGGAGAGCCAGGTGAGGCAGATCACAGAGTCATGGAATGCTTTGGTTTGGAAGGGACCTTCAAGATCATCCAGTTCCACCCCCTGCCATGGGCAGGGACACCTTCCACTAGCCCAGGTTGCTCCAAGCCCTGTCCAACCTGGCCTTGAGCACTTCCAGGGATGGGGCAGCCACAGCTTATCTAGGCAACCTATGACAGATCAACCCCATTTACTCATTTTTGCCAGTGCCTCAACCAGAGAACAGGATTTCAATTGGATTTAGATGGTACATCTGCTGACCCTCCAGATGAGGAGGGAGTTTTATTTAAAGAAAGGAAACAAAAAGTGCAAAGGTATGAAATTACCTGAGGATTTTGTCTGAGTGTGATGGGATGGGGCTCTGGTGGCACTGAAAAAAAGAGATAACAAGGGAAAACTTTGACTCTTCAGAGATTAATCTTTGCAGAGATTAAATTGAAGCCTTCAGGTCTGATCCATCGATTGCATTTCACTTCCATGACAGTTTTGTGGTAGAACAAATTACAGAGGACATGGACTGTACATTTTTTAGCCATCCAGCAATTTGCTCATTTATCAGCAAGGCTCTCCTTAGAGCCAGCCAGGACAGTCAGGTAGGAAGCTGGGATCTATAGGAATGCCCCATGGCAGGAAGGCTGGAATTAGATCATCTTTAAAGTCCCTTCCAAACAAAACCAAACCATTCAGTGATTCTGTGAATTCAATCCAAGGGAAAAGCCAGAAAGTGCCTTCTTTCCTTGCTAACTCCTGGCGTCACACAGGTATTAAATGCAGAGGTTAACAAAGAGGAGATGTTGGCAGAATGATGAGGAAAGGAGGAACACCCAAATTTCTAGGATGTACATAGCACTCTGGTGAAGCACCAGGGCCTGAGCCCTTTGGGAGGACATGGTTGGAAGGGCCCTACCCTTGGCACCCAGGCTCAGAGAGGATGGTGAAGAGATGTCTGCAAAGGAGCTTACCTAGAAATATCAAAACTTCTCCAAACATTGACTTCTGCCAATAAATACATTCAAATCAGCCAAAAGGAATAAAAACTGGCATTGCTACTGCGGTGCAAGCTGGTGTTCAAAAAAGACTTCAGCATGACATTCATGTCGGCAAAGTCTTCCCATGGGCCAGTTTCTTTTCCTCACTTGGATCAAGGAGCTTCTCCCACCAATGCCTGCACAGTATCTCACTGGAAGTCCTGGCTGCTCCCTGTCCCAAGTTCCCCATCACCACTGCAAGCCAGTTTCAGAGCCATCATTTCTGGTTTTGCAGGCAAACTCCTGACACAGCGCTAACATCTTGCTTTTCCTCCTCGGAATCTGCAAAGCTGGATTTCAAGTGAAAGCAGAGAGAAGGTGTTTTACTGCAGGAGGTGTCAGGCAGGGTGACGAGGCGTCGGGAGAAGTGTCCTCGGAGGTGCTATGAGGGTCACAGCAAACCCTTAAAGCTCCTTTTTATCATTGCTAATGTTTAATTTCACCCATTTTTAAAGGCTGTTAGCATCCTGGAAACCCACGTGTGGGAAACCCAGAGTCATTCCCTGAACAGCAGAGAGCAGTGACAAGCGTTCGGAGGGACAGGACCTTCCCAGGGAAGGCCAAAGGATGAATCACCCTGTGCTCAGGAAGGGACAGGATCACAAAGCAGACAGCAAAAGAGAGCTGGCCACATAACACAGCCCAACCATCTACACCCCTTCTCCCTGAGGGGACAGATTTAAGGGCCAGAGTGCTCCTCCTTTCAAAGGAGAGGCGAAACTGAAGTGTTATTCCCATTATATCAGCAGCAATGACCCTTTTAACCCTTCACTTGGAGAAGGAGATGATATCTATGGTACCCACTAAGATTTAATAAACAGAAAATCATTTCTAACAGCTTAAACCACCTATTAGGCACAATCAATCTACTTCTGCCTATTCCCTGGATGCCAAAAATTAGTGCAAGGCAGTGGTGAAACAAGAGCTCTGTGTGAGCCTCTATAACTGGTGGTACTGAAGCTGAAGGTACATTTTTGGATGAGCAGGAGGGACAGGGCATCTTTCCCTGGCTTTGCTCAGGCTCAGGCTCTGGAGGGATCTCCAGGGAACAGGTGCTTCAGAGAGGACCAGCTTTCTTTCCCCTTTTCATCATATTTGTCCAGAAGGGGTGGGAGAGCAGAGTAGATGGACAGGATAAGGGAGCCTTCAATTAATTCCACTCTAAACCCAATTTCATTTTCCTTTCTAATTAGAGCAGCAGGCATGTTTTAACAACTGATTATCTCTCCTGGGCAGTTGTGTGTATTCTTCTTGGCTACTTATTCAATTTTTCCAAGCAAAGCTCTGCTGTGATTGTAACGTAAATAAAATTGGAGCCAGGCAGACCATGGGCAGTTTGGAGAATGCTCTGCCAAAAATTGGGACCGAGGTTTTCTTTTTCATTCCTGAAACTGAAAAATAGAAGGTGCTCACCATAGGAAAATATAAACCCTTGGCAGTGTTGGAAGGAGAGCAGAGGTGTCAGCAAATTATTATTAAGGACTATCTGTAAAAAAACCCCTCTGCGACAGGCACTCAACTCTCACAGACATTCTAGAGCTGCTGTATCTCCTACCTGTGCATCCCACAGGACCCAAGCACCCACATCCAACACCTCCTATCCACCAGATCCTGAAATAAACCTGCTTGGGAAAAAAAAACAAACTCAAAGCACTGAGCTGAGCTTCCAATCTCCTCTTTCCCATTCTGGGCGCTGCCCTGAGCCCTCTGCCACCAGCAACGGGATGGGAAGCCCTGAAGTCCCTTTTTCCACCCTTCTTCTGCTCTGGCAGCCAATTCCCAATGTGAGACTTAGTTTGTTTTCCCTTTTCCATGACCTCACCCACCCCCCCAGCGTTCCTGTTGGCGCTGCCTCTCCCCTCGCCCAAGGGCGCATACTCAGGGGGTGTATTTTTCAGGAGAAGGGATTTTGGCACAAAAAAGGGACTATACCTAGGGATGTGCCACTACTGCAGACACTTCCTGCTGCCAGGATGATGTTTGGAATATTCCCATCCTCTTCCTCACGTTAACAATCACAGGTTCCAGATGAAGTTCACGGGCTCGCGTGTGCCCATCCCACAATAAACATGAGGGGAATGCGCTGAGGAAAGAGCAGGAAAATGAAAAGCAATGTAAATACCACTGCTCCTGATCCATGTTTTCTTTTTTCCTCTCCAAAATCCTGGAATGGTGCTTAAGTTTTCCTGGTCCCTATAAAACCTCATTAAACAGTTTTGGCCCAACCAGAGCTGTCACCCAGATGGCATTTTCCTCCCTTCAAATGGGATGAGACAGCTTAGAGTTAATAAATCCGAAAGGAATACTTATAAAATAAGGTGGTGTCACAACATGTTGTTAAAATAGCAGGTGAGCAGGCCCGTTTGGAGAGCACTTAATGGCCCCAAGTTTTAAAAATATCTGTGCTACATTTCCCCCGACAGGCAATAAATCTGCAGCAGATATGGATTTTTCCTGCCTGGGTGCTGCGCTGAGCTCCAGCCCGGACTCTGCATCCCAGGGGAATCTCAGTGTCTGCTCAAAACCCTCCTGCTTCCCCTCCCAGTGCCTTGTGGCTGCAGGGATAGGGTTGTGCAAAGGTCATTCTGGTGGAGGCACAGTCATCTCTACCCCCACCTGAGGGGCATCCAACTGCTGTTGGATACTCCCCCTTCCCAAGCATCTCTCCTTCACTAGGTTCAAACTTTCGGGGGCTTAGCAAAGCTGTTCCCACCCAGGTCAATACTTTATTTTCATTTTTTACCTTGCGCTATTTGCAGGAATGTCACGCCCAGCACAAAATTTTCCAACTGACAAGTGAAATTTAGTTAGCAGAGCTTCTATTATTCCCGATTTATTACTCCACTGGAGAGTTGTGCAGGCTGAAGGGCTGGAGAAAGGAAAACACAGGCGTGCATGCACACCCCGGCAGCAGCCAGCAAGACAAACCCAGGGCCCCCGCTGAATTATGATTCACAATTTATAAACCATTACGTGCAATGGATTTCAACTATATTTATTGCAATCCGACTGCTAGCAGTTCAAAAATCAATTTGGTAAATGTGGAGGGAAAGGGCAAAATTATTAATATGTTTTCTATAAACGCTGTAGCTTATCCTTTCCCTGGTAAATAAGTGTGAGCCCTCGGCTTCCTCGGGGAAGGGGTTTGCCATCAGGAATGGGATTCACCCCGGGGTGCCTAAAACAAGGGGATGAACGAGAGGGGAGGGATGTGCAGGGCATAATAATGGCAAGGTGACCCACACAGAAGAGGATGGAGGAGCCCTGGGATAGGTGTGGGGACAGGAGGAGGTGACTGGTCGGTGAATCGAGGGAAGGATCACCAGGGATGAAGCAGAGCACGTGTGCATGCAACACCCTTGAAAGTGGATGTGTTTGGGGTTAAGGATGTGGCAGAAATGCTCCAGAAATCCCAGCTCCAGCTGATGGTGAGATGCCTCACACACTGTCACCCTGTGCTGGGTGCTGGTGAGGCCACACCTTGGATCCTGTGTTTGGTTTTGAGCCCAGCACTTCAAGAGAGACCCAGAGGGGTTGGAGAGTGTCCAGGGAAGGGACCAGAGCTGGGGAAGGGGCTGGAGCAGCAGGAGCAGCTAAGGGAGCTGGGGGGGCTCAGCCTGGAGAAAAGGAGGCTCAGAGGGGACCTTCTGGCTCTGCAACTCCCTGACAGGAGGGGGGAGCCAGTGGGGAGTCAGTCTCTGCTCCCAGGGAACAAGGGACAGGATGGGAGGAAACAGCCTCAAGCTGTGCCAGGGGAGGTTTAGATTGGATACTAGGGAAAGTTTCTTCCTGGAAAGGGTGGTCAGGCATTGAATAGGCTGCCCAGGGCAGTGGTGGAGTCACCATCCCTGGAGGGATTAAAAGTCATGTAGCACTTGGAGACACGGTTTAGCAGTGGGCTCGGTTGGACTTGATGATCTACTTGGAAGTCTTTCCCAACCTAAACGATTCTGTAATTCTGTTACCCTAAGCCAGTGGATAAAGCAAAATGTGGTGGGCATGACCCCTCCTGCTGCCTGGCCCTCACCCGGAGGTCTGGCCTCCTGCTTCCATGGGAAAACACTCCGGTGAGGGAGACCTGGCATGCAGGTGACCTGGCACATTAGGAGAAGCAATGGTTCTGCATCCAGGCAGATGCTCTGCCCCACAGCACCTTGGACCTGCTGCACCAAACCCAAATTGCATGAATGTCCATGGGACTTTACCCCTTTGCCAGGCCCAGGCTCGGGGTTGGTTTGGAGGGGTCTTGCCTTTACTCTACCTGGCCAAGAGCAGCTCAGACTGCTGGGTGGGAAGGGGGAAAATCCCATTTGTACAGAGAGAAGGGAGGGGTGGAGACACCCTCAACAGTCCACACACCTCCTTTACTGGTTTGGGAACCACAAGCCCAACTGTGTCAGGAAAGATGTAGGTAAGGTGGTGGCTGCCATGCCTGTGTTGAGCACCCTGGCTGAGGGATATTAGGGCATCTGCTCCTAAAGGTTGGATCATATTGGCTTTTCCATTTTGGTGATGTGCAACCATATGGTGCACTCCGAACGGGAGTGTTTCTTCTCCTCCAAATTAAGAAATGGAATGAAAAAAATATGAGATTAGATGAGAAGCAGAGAGAAGTTTCACATCTCTTTAATGATGACCTTTTTCCAGGTATTTTTTTTTAGGTTTTTTTTTTTTTTTTTTTTTAAATGGTGGGAAGAAAACTTACTTCTATTTTAAAAGAAAAACTGGGTTTCTCATATGTTCCCATGATTCCTGATGCTGGCACTTTAAATTAATCATTGCAGAGAGCCACCACGAAAATAGCGATACCAGAACTGAATATCCTCTGGGCAAATGTTGCAAATGCTGCCTGATGCATTCACGTTTTTTTTAAAAAAAATATATATATAAAAAGTCATTTTTTTTCCTTGGCACTTCTCCTCTGGCTCATCTTATGCAAATCATCTAACGAAGGAGAATTTCCCAGGCCTCAGCCGAGGTTGGTCAGTGGGGCAGATCGAAACAGCAAGTTCACAGGTAATTATTTATATGTGAACTCAATACAAGAAGATGAAATCTGAGCTACGTTCTCTGCCAGGGTCCATTTTCCCTTGGAGTGATGCCTTACACAAAGTTTCATTGCTCAGGGAGGCAAAGGTTTGAAACGCGCCAAAATCTGGTAATCCCTTGTGTCCACTGCCTCTTCCCAGGTCTCATCCCACCCCACTGACTCCTGGCATGTTTAGAAAGGGGAAGGAAACCCTTCATGGTCTATGTGACCAGGTGCTGACAATCTACACAGCTCATTTATTGAGCAAAATAAGCCCAAGAACAAATTTTGAAGCGGTGAACGATTTCCAATACCTGGTTCACCCGAGGACACCACGGGTCGCAGCATGTTCAGGAGCAGTTTTCCAGAGGTGAGAGAAGCTCAGTTCACTTACTTAGCAAGCTATTTGCATGGAATTATGTGTCAGGCAAAGTTTGGCAGAGGAGTTTTAGCTGCATGACCTGAAGTCGTCCTGGATTCAGCAGGATTTGTCCTTTTCTCCCTGGGGTGAATTAAGAGCAGAAATCCCATGACGGTCCTTGAGCAGGGTGGAGGTGTTTTGGCAGAGCCCCATGGCTTGGGGATGTTGTCAAAGAGGATAAGTGATTTCTCACGGAATCATTTACGTTGGAAAAGCCCTCTGACTCCAACCATTTCCCCAGCACTGCCAAGCCCCCCACTAACCCATGTCCTCAAGTGCCACATCCACATATTTTTTAAATCCCTCTAGAGATAGTGATTCCAGCACTTCCCAAGGAATGGAGTGGTTTGGAGTGACAGATCACTTCCTGTGGGATGCCACAGATGCCAAGAGGTTGCCCTGGCTCCAGGAGAGACTGGACAAGATCATGGGTAAGGCTCCACTTAGACTGTTCAATACACAGAAGGTCTTTTGGTGCCAGGTATCCCAAGAAAAGTGTCTGAATTGAGCTGATCATGGAATCACCTCTTTGTGTCCTGACAAGGGACAGGGAGCAGCAACAACCACGGTTTCAAAAAAGAGAAGACCCATAATATTATCCCCCATTGGGGGGGGAGGGGGGGGGGCAGGAGGGAATCATTTAAATCATGAATTGGCTCACAGCAAACGCTCCTCTTTTTCAGGATGAATATCCCCTTCCCTGCCTGCTCCTGCCCACCTGTGCAGCCCAGCACTGCCCACTGCACTGAAAATACTTCAGTGGTATTAATTTTGCGACTGGAATTAACTGCTGTGCAGGAATTGTTACTCACCGTTGACTTTAAACGACCTGGAAGCTGGGTGAGAAGCTGGGCTTCCCAGCTGGCATATCTCCTCCAGCTCTAACTCTTCCCAGCCCACTGCTTTCTCTCCACCTTGCTCCTGAGCCACTGGGATGACTTCTAAAGGATGATTTGGTGGAATCACTGTCCCTAGAAGTGTTCAAAATGGTGCAGATGTGATACTTAGGGACATGGTTTAGTGGCTGGACTGAATGGTCTCAGAGATCTTATCCAACCTTAATGATTCTGTGATGGGCAGTTGAGGTGGGGGACTCATGGATGACAGGCTAGCTCAGCTCAGGTACCCATGCCAAAAATGAGCAGGCAGCTTCTGGGAAGGGATGGAGGACTTTCAGCCCCTCAAAACATTAAGGGCTATCAAGGCATGTTAAACTTTTAGCTTCAACTTGCTAAAATTATTTAACAATTTTAGATATTTTCCATATTGTAATGCGTTAGGTCATATAACGAAGCTTCTCCCCCCCTTCATGGCCCACCACTGCTTGCATTCAGCAGTGGCCTGCTGATAGCATTTCTCCAGCAGAAGTGGCAGGTAGGTGCTGAGAGCTTGGGCTCCATCTCTACTGGCCTGGATGTTGCACAGATGCCTGCTCACCCAGGCACCCATTTATCTACGTGCTCTGGCTGCCTTTCCAGTGCTGAGGTGCTCACATTCCTTATTTCCCCCAGCTTCACGCACACGTTTTTCCATCAGCGCTGACAGACCCACCCAAGGGACAGGAAAAGTTTATCAGGATTCACAGCTCCCCTTCGCCCTCCCTGTGCTTTCCCTTCTCTCTCCCTCCCTCCCTCCCGAGTGGTTTCAGCTCAGAACCAGGGAGAGAAAAATGTGCCTTGTATGAGCCGTGACGGCTGATGACTGATGACATTTATCTTCCCTCCCGAGGAGGATGGGGGAAGTCACTTCTGGCTGGTTTCACCTGGGCTGGCAGGTTTCTCAGGGCTGGCTTTAGCCTGGGGGTGACACTCGCATTTTCACAGGTTGTGATGCAGTGCTGTGCTGCCAAGGCTTTCACCAGGGGCTTCCCCAAATTCAGCCCCACACCTTTTCTCCCCTGTAAGTGGTCAGACACCAGTGAGGGATTCAGGTCACCATTTCTCCACCAAAGCAGTTTCCATTTAACTAAGGAACTCTGTCCAGGCCAATTTTTTTAATCTGCCCCTTCCTGGAAGATGTGACAGCACATAGCTGGGAAGATGGATGGCACACACGGTGTGGAGCACAGCATCCATAGCATGGGGCTGGAATGAGAGGGAAACACGGAAACAAGGCTCAGGGAGAGAGGATTGCTGGCAGGCACTGGGTTTCTCAAGCAGAGATGTCTGCTGGGTGCCGAGGAGCTCCTGCTCCTCCCTTTGGCTGCCCAAACCCAGCCACAGATGTGATGTGGGTGTTTTCTCAAGTACCTTTAGAGCTGCAAGGTCAGGATGCTCTGCTGGAGCAGAAAGTCCCCGGGGAGGGTTCTGACAGCGGAGCATCCCTGGAGCAGAGCAGCACAAGGTCCGCAGCGTGGTGTGACCTGCTTCAGTCCCAGGTGGAGAGCAGCACTTTTCCAGTGTCCCGTGGGACCATCAAAGGCAGTGTGACCTCTCCCTGCATCACTTGGCATCAGATAATGTTGGCGGAGGGGGGGGGGGGGGTAACAACCTGCAAACATCAGGAATAAACTTCCTTCCCAAGGACAAGAGGGGAAAGGCAGGGAGGGTCCTCATGCTCACTCCAAGCTGTGTCATGCTGGAGAAGAGGACAGCAGAATGTACCAAGGTAGAAGTCCCATCCCTGGAAGTGTTCAAGGTCAGGCTGGGCGAGGTTTGGAGCAACCTGGGATAGTCTAAGGTGTCCCAGTCCATGGCAGGGGGTGGAACTAAATGGTCTTTAAGGCCCCTTCCAACCCAAACCATTCTGGGATTCTATAAAAACCTACAAGGAAATCTGCTCCTTGAAGGAGTTTTTGAGTACCCCCCAACCTGTGCCTATCTGCAAACTTCAACACCATTGCTCTGCACATTGAACATCTTGGGGAGGAAGATATTTGTGTGGGCTCACAGAGGGATGCAGTGAAGGCAGGGAGGAAAATCTGCTGGGTGTTACTAGGCAGAGAAATCACATCAGTCTCCAGGATTCCCTGGAGAGGAAAACAGTTGGAGGTCAGGACAGCCTTTGTGGTAAGTACAGACATGCTCTTCAGCTGAACCAGAAAAGCCTTTCCTATGTCCTTACAGGCTTTTTCCTTCTGCAAAGTGCAGAGGCATTGGAAATACGCTTTTTTTTTGGTTTACTGGTAATGTGTTTTGTCACTATAAACTCCCTCCATTGAGTATTTAAATACCTCTGGCATTCTCCAAAATCTGTTTTCTGGCTGTCTCTGTTTCCCCTCCCCATTTCTGAAAGCACTGCAGGTTTAAACCAAGCAAACTAACCGACCTTCCCCTGACTGATTTTTCTCTGAGGCTTTCACCTGAATAATTCCCTGCTGGCTTCCCATCAGTGGCTGTACCAACAGCCACCAGTAGTATTGATCAAGTACTGAGTCACTTGTGAGCCAGCACAGGCACTTGGAAAGAAAAAAAACCAAACAACAAAGTCCTCTACAGGAAAATCTATCTAAGTACAAGAAAATAAGGAAAGAGAGGGCTAAAAGCATTGGTATTAAATGCAGTACAATCTGGCTTTATAGAGAGCCCTTTGGAGGTAGTTCCAAGTTGCCTCATGTGAATTTAAAAATGATTCAAGGTAGTACCTCCTTGAAAGAGCTGGACTGTTTAGGGACAGTTATTATTTTTATTTGTGGTGTTAATGCAGTGCTAAAACACCTGCTCACACACACACGTTTGGGGAGATATTAGTGCCACACAAGAGGGTCCCACAATGGAGGTGTGAGAGAAGAGTCACCGGGTAGATACTGACAGCCAGGAGAGAACAAGCTCTGTGGTCCTGCTGATCCAGAGCAGCCTCAGCACTGTCAGTGCCAACCTTCCTGGTATCTGAGGGATCTGTCAGCTCTGCCTCCCCTTGGGGCAATGACCTCCACTGCTGAAGGGGACAATAGGGGGACATGAAGATGAGGAGACTTCCCCTGCAGAGCTGCCTCCAGCCCTGGGAGCCCAGCACAGCAAGGACATGGAGCTGCTGGAGCCAGTCCAGAGGAGGCACCAAGATGATCAGAGGGCTGGAGCAGCTCTGCTGGGAGGAAAGGCTGGGAGAGTTGGGATTTTTCAGTCTGGAGAGGAGAAGCTTTGGGGTGACCTAATTGTGGCCTTCCAGGGCCTGAAGGGAGACAAGAAGAAAGACGGAGAGAGACTATTTACAAGGGCCTGGAGTGACAGGACAAGGGGGAATAGATTCAGACTGCCAGAGGGCAGAGTTAGGTGGGATATTAGGAAGGAATTCTTGGCTGTGAGGGTGAGGAGGCCCTGGCACAGGTTGCCCAGAGAAGCTGTGGCTGCCCCTGGATCCCTGAAAGTGTCCAAGGCCAGGTTGGACAGGGCTTGGAGCAACCTGGGCTAGTGGAAGGTGTCCCTGCCCATGGCAGGGGGTTGGAACTAGATGACATCCAAGCTCCCTTCCAACCCAGGCCATTTTATGATTCTGTGACATCAGGACCAGTCATATCAGCTTTCCTGGGTTTATTCTTCCCTGAAAATATGCCTGTATCAACTGTGGGGAAAAAAATACTGGATGGGCCTTGATTTCACCCTGTTACAGCTTTTAGAGGTGAAGCTGGTGTAAGAAGCTCTCAGAACTGCCCTTTACCTCCTGCGTCTTCCGACCCTCCATCAAGTTGCCTGAATTTCTCTAGATCTGCAGTTGTGCTAGTGAAAAATTCAGGTGTGAAGGGTGAAACACACCCTTTACAGAGAGGCTCCATAAAAATTCCCAATTTCCCTTGCTGAGCTCTCAGCATAACCCTGGCAAACAGAGCCATTGGGAAGGAACAAGAACTGCCCCAGGCTGCCTGAAAGAGGGGATGAACTGGTGCAGGTGTGAGAAACAGGAGGCGCAGCAACCAACATTTTAATTTTTGGTGATGGTAGATGCTTGGCTTTGTGCCCTTTTTTTTTTTTAAACAAAAAAAATCCATATTTAATTCAGCTCTAGGGGTAACATAGCATGGAAATGAGAACACAATTGGCGAACTATTAAATATTGCTTTTCCATAATTCTGAGTGTGTTTATCTCCAATGCCTGCAGTCTTTCTCCTCTCTGTTGTCTTCCTGAAAGCATAATAGTGGCTTTCGTGGTTTTATTACATAGTGCATCTGTTGGTACTTCTGTTCAAAGCTTCCAAACAAATGCTTTTCCCCCAGATCACCAGTGCTACAAAAAAACAAGGAGGCATCGCCCGAGTAGCTGTTTCCTACCTGTGCCCTTTGCTTGATGTGGGGCTGGTACCTCTGATGATTTCCTTAGCGTCCCCAGGGCCAATGTTCAAACATGTTCCAGGCAGGGAAAGCGATATCAAGGTCATGTCTGGCTGCTGAGGGTCCAAGAGGTGGAGGTGAATGCCATGGCTGGAGCAAGCGAGATCAAATCTGAGGTTTAATTCCCTTTCATGCCTCTGACAGCAGTAATTCTTGTGATTATTAAAAGGGAAATATTACCTGATTGCCTGGGCAATGCCATGGGTTGGTGTTTCCCGTGCAAGCAGAAGTGGGTGGCCAGCATAGGGAAAACCCTCTTCTCCAATGGGATGCTGCAGTGCTGGTGAACAGGCAGGGTGAGCTGCTCCTTCTTGCTGCTGCTCCACCAGTTCTATTATAACAATAATAATAAAAAAAACAATAATTGCATTTAGGCTTTACATGGTGCTTCCAATTCTCAATGCAAAATATTAAGGAAAAAGCAGTGGCGTTGTCCACTCACTGGGGTGGCAGCAAGCAGGTCAACATCTGCATGCCAGCTGTTTGGGGTTTACTTTTTTAAAAAAAATAAACAATAGAAAGAAAGAGGAAAGTTTCCACCCTGTGCCTGCTATTTCTGAAGACCAAACCTCTGTGAGGTGCCAGCAGTACACCCACATGCCATGCAAGGGGTTCAGTCCACCAGAGGATTTGACTCAGCCTTCACATGGGCAGTTCCATGGTTGTCTACACCAACCTTTTAAATCTCACATTTTTTCAGCTCCAACAGCAGCAGGGTCAGCACTTCATTAGACAGAGACTGGGGTGGTGCTGACTATGGACACAGGTGGATTTTCTTTACATGTGTTGAGGTTCCTCCTCCTTCTTCACCTGCCCTTGATTCCATAGATGATGGCACAGCAAACCCTCGCTGCCTTCTCTTTGTGGTGCTTTCCTACAATAAACAGCAACCATGGAGCTCATCTCCATCTTGATTGGAGTCTGAAGATCTTCTCGCTTGGAGTTTGAAGGTCATTTTCATCAGCTGGCTTTCCAAAGTTGGGTGAGCCCCGGAACGGGGGTTGCTTTTCTTCTGTACAATAATAATTAACCCACACCCTCTGCATTATCCACAGCTACCCTAAGGAAACAAGACCTCTACAGTCTGCTCTCCCAGTTTTGTAATGTCCCAAGACAAGTTTAGTCAGCTTTTCAGGTGGCAGAAATGTCAGACCTGTAGCCTGAGATCCTCTGTGGGTACCAGAGACACATCACTCACAGCACAAAACATAGGATGTGTGCAGGCAGTTATCAGATCTGGGCTCCTCACTCCCATTTCTCGGAGCAGGAAGCACTATTTATTATATCTTTTTGCTGCTTCTGAACACAATCAACCATTTCTTGGCATTTCATCAAAGATAAATAGCCTGATCCCGCTTCCATCAATGTGGAAGGAAAAATCCCCCTTGGCTTCTTCTGCTGCAGCATGAAAGCTCCCAGAATATCAGCTGACGGTTTTAAAGTTCTTCCAGTTTTTTTCCCCCCCTCTTCTTTCCCTGCCAGGAGACCAGGCTTCAAGTACAGGCTCCCTTCTGAGGTTAACCCTCCCTCCCTCCCATCCTCTGGAGGATCACCTCTCCCAAACCATTGTGCTCCACAGCCTCAGTTGCAAAGGAGGAAGGAGCTGCTGTGTCTGCCAGCACAGCCCTGAAATATTTAGAGTTTTGTGTGCTAAATCCAGAGCTGTGGAGTGACAAGAGAGAGCCTAATGGCCCTAATGGCATGGATGATGCCCTCTGAGCAGCATCATCACCACAGCTCAGGCAGGAAGTCATGGCATGAAGGCACCAGCCACGGCACTGCCATCAGGGCGAGGAGCACCATGCACGTTGTTCCATCACCCCGCTTGTTCATCAGCTAAATAGCAGGTTTCACTTTCAAGATCCATTAATCTGACATTTTTCATCAACTCCAAAATGACACCAACACAACAAAATAAAGCCAGGAGAGAGTGTTGGTGGTGTGGTTTCTTTCCCCTTTTCGAATCTGTAAGCATGTGTGTTTAGTGCTCCTGAAAATGTCAGATCCAGAGCGGAGGGAACTGGTATGTCATCTGCCAGAACTGCAGCTGGGTTTAGCAGCTCAGTGTGACATTATAACGGAGCAACATGGGGAGGGAAAAAAGAAACCAAGGAGCAAACAGCCCAGCATGGAGAGGAGGAGATGAAGTCCCACCTGCCATGTCAGAGATCATTAGGAATAAAACCGACACATAAAATGGAGAGTTAAATGCACTGCAAGTTTGCAGCAAGGGCCATGTTGTCTTAAAGGCTATTTCTGTCCTTGCTTATGCTACAAATAACCATCTGCTGGAGGACGTGGAGCAGTGTCTCCAACTCTCTCAGGCCTGTGGCTCCCCTTATCTATATCTTCCTTTAGCCTTCCTCTAAATAACCAAAATTAGCATTGCCATAGTTTCCACCCCTGGATCTCAAAGAGCCTCTGGAGTTCTGTTTTCCCATCTTCAGGGAAAGGGGAGAGGAGAAAAGCAAATTACTTGACCCAAGGTCATGTGGCGGGTCCCAAAATCACAATGCTCCGTCGGCCCTTTGGTGCAGACAGGGAGCATCCCACAGACCCACATTTCTCTCCCTTTTCTCCTCTGTGTACCCCAGAAACCTTGCTTGGTCCTATGCCCTGCAGCCTTCTCTGTTGGCTGCGCCCCTGGGAACTCCCCATCTCTCCACGACCTTACCACCTTCTCCAAATTTGCTTTCCCTCAACGTTTCCAAGCACTCTGGGGAGCAGGACCTTGTATTTTTAGCGCTTGGGCTGTGAAGTGCCAAGCAAATTCCCACTGACAGGTTATCAATAGCGCTATTAAAAATTTCCCCAAACTCCAGAGAAGGCCAACCAAGTACCAAGCAAAAAAGAATCAATTTTGAGCCACTCCAGTCCGTGTTTCTCTAGTGTTTGAAGAGGCACTCAAGGGCCAGTGATGGATGTCTGGATATCCTGCTGAGTTTCATGGAAGATTTTGCCCTGGCACTGAGCAAAGATTTGGGCTAGTGTGGTTGGAAGAGCAGCAAGGCTTGTGGTCAACAGCAAGTTGGCAAGACTTGTTTTAGGTAGAGATAAAGCAAAGATCCCTTTGCTTCGCAGGGATGGAGGAACTATTTGCTATAAATCTGCTCCAATTACAGGCAGGTATCCTCAGGGACACCCACTGCAGCAGGGAAGGAGGAGGCTGGGTCTCCCACTCCACTGCCAGCCTCGGACCTGCATCCAGGGGTCTGGCTTGGCCAAGGAAGGGTGAAGTGTCTCTGCTGCTGGCTCAGTGCTGTCGTTTGGACAGATTTAAGTAGTGTAATCGTATCTCCTGAAGCAGGTAATGCCGCCTGATTACGAGCAGGGGAGGGGGGAATTAGAAGCCAAGGCAAAGACAGAGCTGTTTAATGGACCCATTAGAGGGCATTAGCTGAGAACAACGGGACAGCGCTGGCATTTTAAAGAGGGGCAGCACCTCAGGGCAGCCTGAGGTGGAGGTGTGGGGTGTGCTGTGCCTCCATCTGCCATGCTGCCTCCTGCCCTGCTTCCCCCACCTCCCAGGGAGTGACTCCATGGCCTCTCCAGCTTTGCTGGGGGAGGCTGGAGGGGATGGGAAGCCAGAGGGTGGCAAAGTGACTGTCCCCGGACACATTTCTGGCTCATGGAGATGCGCGGGAGGGGCTGCATTACATTCCTCTTGTGCAACCCCAAAACTTCCCTGCCACACGTCATCACCGCCTCCTCCTGGCTAAACCCTTGGGTGACCTGTGCCATCACTCCCCCAGGACCTTGCTGCAGTGCCAGGGAGCATCAGTGACTCTGGGAATGCCACCTGAGCTGCTTCAGTTTCTCCACCTAATTCACCACCTGCCACCTCTGACAGCCAGGATTCATCATCACTCACCAGGGTTGGAGCAGGAGGAAGGGACAGGGCTGGCAGCACCACCAGGAGCACGGGCATTGTGCTTCCCCTGCTCTTCAGTCTGGTCAAGGATCATCGGCTTCTCCAATCAGTGAGGCAGATACACTTAAAAACAAAGAAATAAATATAAGCCAAACCACAGCTCTACAAATAGGACCCAGTTGGTGGGGAGGATGATGCTCAAAGACTCCAGAGAAATGGAGACATGAGTGAATGGACACTTATGGAACGGGGAGGGTGGCAGAAGAAGCCCAAACAAAATCTCTTGTGGGCATGTGTATTCCAGTCCTGGTTCCTGACAAGAGGAAATTCCCTGCTCCATGTGGACTCACCAGCAGCTGTGCATGTGGGTACAGGGCAGGACTGCTCAAAAACCAGCCGAGCCACCACAGAGCTTGATGCTGCCTGAAAAAGAGCCTGGTTTGGCCCCGGGGCAAGGGTAAGCAACCCCAGTTAGTGCTGCTTGCTGGGGAATGCAGAAATGGGGTGGACAAACACTTTGGTGCAAATGGATAATTCAGGGCATAAACCCTCCATCTGCACCCCAACCAGGCCCAGCCAACCAGGTGATGCCTCCCTGTGGGATGCAGTTATCCCTCCCAGGGAGCAGAGAGGGACCTTGCACAGGCTGGATGATTGATACAACCTGTTCTGGGATGCGTTTCTTTCTTGCTTTTTCACTTTCCTCTTTTCCTTCTCTTTCCTCTCTCCCACAGCCCCCACCCCTTCCTTTCCCCACTGGGCCTTTTCAGTTGGTAATTACAGCTGAAGTGGACAATCTGTCTTTTTGTTTTTAGGCTGGATGCCCTGCCAGGCAGGCTGGAAGGAGGCAGGAGCGATGGAACAGGGATGGCTGTGTGGGGAGGGGGCACACTGTGGGGTACCTGTCTCCCTGCACCCCTCTGGCACAGATGGGAGAGTAAATTCAGGGGAAGATGCCCAGCAGTTGCTTTTTGAGCATCCTTTCACCCACACCCTCCATGTTTTGGAGCACTGGCTGTGCTGGGACAGCACTTACATCCAGGTTTGGGAGGACAGGCAGCATCCAGGGATATTTAATGTAAAACCACCACAGGGACAATCCAGATGTGGCTGGTAGCTGACAGTGGAGCATGATCTACCTTGTTTCGGGTGTGCTGTCCTTCAGCATCCCACCTTGGGACGCTGTGGAGACAGGGCAGCAGTACAGCCCCAAAGCACAGGAGTCCTGCAGCCTTTCCTCCTTCCCTTCAGGTTAGTCCACTCCCACGTCCCATGCTCTTCAGCACATTTTTCCCTGCCTTGCTCCATCCTTACTGCTCGTCTGAGCAGCTTTGCTAATTAACTCCTGAGCGTGGATTGATGGGAGGAAGGTGGGAGATGCTACTGTGCGCAGGGAGCGGGTGGGAAGGGGGGGTCCTGGAGGTGTGGAGAGCAGCTCAGCACCAGCACCTGCTCACTCTGCAGGTGTTTTGTTAGACAGCCCTGCCTGTGATAGCCCTGTGTACATGTGCCAGTGAAGATAAATCCTCCATTCAAAGGGATGCAGTGAGGAAAAAGCAGAAAAGGGAAGAAGAAAACAATTAGAGTGACTGATGATTTAAGGGAAAAAATTCAAAGTGTCTCTCTCTTTCCCTCCTGGGCAGCTGGAGAGTTTTATCCTCTTCCAGCTCTGTTAGGGACACAAATCCCAAAGTTTCTGTTGTTTGAAGGGGGCAGGGAGAGGAACAGCTCACTCCTCCAGCTCTCCCCTCAGATGGCTGTCACCTGAGAGATGCAAGGTGGACATTTCACTTAATCCATGCTCAGCTGACCAAACTGATTATCCAGGTTTTTAATCTTGCTTCAGCAAAGCTGTCCCAAGGCTGCAGTTAATCCGTGCCTCAATGTGGCTGGGACATCCTGCACTCCTTGGGTGCCACACCAGAGACTCCAGCCACAGCTGGGGAGGGGAAGGACAGGGGAGGAGAAAAAAAGAAGAGCAAACTTCACCCTCAAGGAGTATTTCAGTTACTTAAAAAAAAAAATAATCAAAGATATAAAATAAAGCCTAAAACCAAGGAGGCAGCCAGAGGAAGAGGGCCAAGGGCAGCCATGTGTGCTGCAACACCATGGGGCAGAATCATGGAATGGTTTGGGTTGAAAGGGATATTAAAGCTCATCCCGTTCCACCTCTCTGCCATGGGCAGGAACACCTTCCACTAGCCCAGGTTGCTCCAAGCCCCATCCAACCTGGCCTTGGACACTTCCAGGGATGCAGCAGCCTCAGCTCCTCTGGACAACTTGTGCCAGGGCCTCAGCCCCCAGAACAGTCTGTTCCTCTGTAACTCCCCTGCTGCTCTGCAGAGACACAGGATAAAGCTGGTGAGGGCAGAGCATCAGGTCTGAGCAAGCCAAAACCCCATGTGTATGATTTAGGTGTGGCTGATACACACCCAGGCTCTGAAGAAGCCCAAAGCATCCTTGCAGCACAGCCCAGGGGGCTGCATCATGCTGTAACTCAATAGAAATGCTGTACCGTGACCTGCTCCACTTGGAGACTGGGAGAGGAGCCCCAAATCCCTTTCTCCAGCTCAGAGGGCCTGGATTTGAGGCGAACACACCACCTTCCTCACCCCATCTCAGACCTGAAGTGATTTCACATCTTGTTTTTAACTTCCTTCTCCTTTTGCACATCGTTTCATTGACATGAAGCAGCCCAAAAAGACCCAAAAAACCAGAAAGGAACCCCGACACAGGGCAGGTGCAGAGTCACAGCAAAGAACTTGTGAAGTATAAGCTGAGCTATTTCACACAGCGAACACTCGTTAGTAAAAGATATTGTTGCCTGCAGGGAGACAGTTTCTGGGTGATTGAATGTAGAACTGTTTGGAACAAATTCAATAAACCCCAGCGTGCCTTTTGCTTTTAAATATGCTGTTTTCTCTAAGCTGGTGTTTTTCGTGGAAGAGCATTGATCGAGGCTGGGAGTTCACCGAGGAGGTTTCCGAGGTGAGACACCGGGCACTGTGGGGGGCCAGGGGGAGCTGGTGACCCCCAGCCTGACCTGTCCCACCTGGACACAGACATTTCAACACAGCCTTCTTCAACAAACACCTGACGGGTTTGGTTGTGTGGAAAAAAACCTCAAAACCTGATGTCAGAACCTCCCAAAATTGCTGCAAAGCCTGTTTTGGGGTGCTAGGGGGGGTTTAGTGGTCCAAAGCTCGGGGAAGCCTGGTTTTAATTGCCTTGATTTTCAATGCCTTGCACTGCGTTGTCACAGATGCCACAGCACCAAGGCTGTCAGGCAGAGGATTCTCAATGGGTTCTCTCTTTATTTTCATTTATAGGAGCCTTCAGGACAGATTTAATTGCTGAGGTATGGACAAGCCATTTCCAGTTATGACTACGAGTGAATCAAAGTGCTGAAGCTCCCGTTTTAATTAAAAGACATGATACCTATTCCTACTTAGTGTGCAATGGCAACAGAAGCAGGTTATTAGGAGAAGTAATATCCATCTAATCCAATCTGATCTGTGTAGTTATTAGGCCTAGATAACTATTGATATTGATTTTATTACTAATATCAATGCTGCAACAGGAAATCAGCCGCAGTGCATACTTTTGCATCATGCATCATTTTGTTCATCTGTTTGGCTTCAGATCAGTTGAATGTTTTTTTTTTTTCCCCTGTTTTTCAAAATTTACAGGTTTCCTTTTTGGGGTTTTACCTCTTTTCCCTTCATCTTTACCTCTTCCTCACTACATCTTTTGCTCCTCCTCTCTCTCAGGTTGTCCCTTGCCCTCTACGAAACACCTTCATGCAAGATCAAAGCCAGTGCAGAAATTTTCCTTTCTCTGAATTCAGCCAAAGAAGCTTCCAGCAGTTTATGAGTCAGAAGCACAAGATAGAGCTGCTGGTCACTGAGAGATATTGCCAGGAATTTGGGGAGGATGAATCATCCTCAAGGAGGGTTGAGAAGAGAAACAGAGAGAGAACCTCTTGTCCTTTCTCTTCATCATTCAGCTCATTTTTGAATGAGATGTGAGTGAGGAGCACAACATGGGAATTTTCTTGAAACTCCCCACAGGAAGGACCTGGGATCTGAACAAACTTGGTGCTGGACAAGCTCTCTCCCAGAGGCTTGTTGTGAGCTCAGAAGTTGTTTGTCCTCGTGTGCTGTGTCGCACAAAGCTTGTCTTTGACTCCTGCCATTCCCAGGGAGTTAAATTTAACTCCGGGTTAACTGCAGTTTTCTTGCAAAGCTGTCCATCACCTCTCATTCCCCTCAGCCTCTTCCTTGCTCACTCAAGAAAATAACAGCTCAGGCTGCTCCCAGGCTCTGAAAAAGCCACATAATTGGTACAGTCTCCATAAAGTACATCCCAACCAACACTGTGGCAATTTGGAGTGCGAAGAGTGGCTCTGTCTCTTCAAAAGGGTCAGGGGTTGATGACTTTGTTTATTTTCCTCAGTGTCTGTCCAAGGAAAAAAAAAACCATGCCAGCTCCTCAGAGTCAAGGCTGGCAGCACCAATTTGGGGCACATCTGAGGGAAGAGGACGTGTTTCAATCCCACAGCTGGGCAAAAGCTTCAGCACCAGCCTTGACCTTCCATTGATCAACCAGTTCTCAGCTTTCCTTTTTTTTTTTTTCTTTTGCCCCACATCTTGGTAGGATGAAGGACTCTGACAATTAACTGCAGAAATTTGGGAAACCTGGAGTCTGTTCCAGTCATCCTGCACATCCTCAGCTATCTCTCCATTCACAGTTAAAGACAAAATTGCCATGTCATCAATTTAGTGCAGACAGCATCTTGAGGACCCAAACCATTTTATTTTGCTGTTTTGCTCCCTGACTTGGCAGCCCTGGTTGGGTCCTGCCACTGGCTCTCATTAGCATCTCCCCCTCACAGGACAGATAAATAGCAATACTGAGAGTCATACATAGTTATAAATAAATATAAAAGGGGCATCAACTCAGCCATGAATACAAAGCTTAAGGATACTGCATCTCATTCCTGTTTGCTGCCTCGGGCGCCGTGAACTGACAATCAAAATTCACCGAGCGCCAAAAATATTAGTTTAATATTTGTGTTTGCTCAGCTCCTTCTTGTGCCGGGATGACAAACAGCCCTGCGAAGGCATTGCCAGAGGCACTAACACTTCCATTCTCTCTCTCTCTCTGATTCTGGCACACACAGGGATCTTTTCAAACCAATAAACACTTTCATTTTTGTCTTCGCTGAAAGGACTTCCTCTATGGGGTGATGTTTTGCTAGAGGAAACGATTTAAGAGCCGAGATATGGTTGTGATTCAATATGGTTGTGATTCAATATCGTGCTCAGGAATTCCTTGTACAGCCAAGGCAGTGACAGATTCTGACATTACCTGAGCCTTGTTGAGCTTATCAGAGTCTTTCTGGAGTGAGAATCAGGCAACAAACCTACAAAGACTGTGACACCTTTTCATGTTGTGGCTAGGAGGTTCTGTTCCCAGGTGGAACAGCAAAAACATGGCCTTTCTCTCCTGTGAGTTACATCTTGACATGTGTGAGAACATGCAGAAGTAAGGGGAGGAAAGGAAAAAAGGAGAGAAAGCTTTTCCAAGCCTTCTCTTAGGGTTGGCTTAAAGCAGAGGGAGTTCAGAGCAGTAGGAATGTCAGAGCTGGTTCCTCACACCTTTCCCTGCTTGGAATGCATCACTTACTCGGAGCTAGCAAGATAATCCAACAGGAGAAAGTAAGATCAACTGTGAGGAACAGATTCAAAGATTTTCTCTCTGCTTTCCCTCCTCATGACCTTCTCATTGCTGAAAGGCAGGATGTCCTGAGCTGATCACAGAATCACTGGATGGTTTACGTTGGAAGGGACCTTAAAGATCACCTAGTTCCACTCCCCCTGCCATGGGTAGGGACACCTTCCACTAGCCTAGGTTGCTCCAAACCCTGTCCAACCTGGCTTTGAGGTACACCAGAAACTCAAACAACAAGTGGCTGTTCATTGGAAACCCTTTACAGAGATGGATCTGTGAGCTCAAGCATGGCAGTTTGACCGAGTTGTCTCCTGGTATTACCAGGGGATGGGTTCATGCCCAGCTCCTGCTGCCCTGGGGGCATCCCAGTTCCCCCCAGCTGGCACAGATCAGCCCAACATCGAGTCTCAGGGAGCAGCTCCCTCCCACTGATAACACACTTCTCTCTGGCCTCAGAAGAAGATGTTTTGGACATGTTTGTCAGGGAGCTGTGGAGGAGAACAATGCTGCCTGTGTCCTCACCAGGGTGGGCTGCGGCAAAGCAAAGTCCTGTTTTCACTCCAGCTCTACACTGAAACACAAAGCTTTGTATTTGCCTGTCAATATCCCAGTTGGATTCTGCTTCTATATATTTAATTTGAGATGAGTACTGCAGGACCTCTTTTGTTAGCTGGATACCTCATGCACGTTGTTATTATTTCTTTCATAAAAATCAATAAAGACTTAGGAACAACAACCACCAATAATAACAGTACATCTCTCTTTGTGTCTTTGTTGTGCAACTTGCTGAACAACTCAGAAAGGCAGCAGACAACAGTCCAAAGAGAAGATTAAAAAAAAAAAAAAAAAAAAAGCGGTTTCCAAATTGAACCTGGTCTACCTTTGGAAAAAGTTTCCAGACACTTAAAACTGCAGCACTACATCAGCACTTAAGAATTCAGTAGTAGAGGCTCAGGAAGGGAAGAAATGCTCAGCAGATAAGGCACACACTGAGTTTCTCTAATTTGGTGTCCTGGCCCTCTTGCCTGTGAAAAACAGGCAAAACCAGGGATGGATATTTAAGAGCAGCACTTTGAAAGCCACAGGCAAATCACTGCCATTGAAGTCACTTCTTGAGCAGTAACAAAACAAAGAAAAACATTCCCTTGCTAGTTTCTATGCTGCTTTGAAAAAAGGAAAAAGGAAGAAAGATAACGGCAGAAGGATGTGGAGCTGCTGAAGTGAAGACAGAGGAGGCCATGAAGATGTTCCAAGGGCTGGAACACCTCTGCTCTGGAGCCAGGCTGGGAGAGCTGGAGGTGTTCACCTGGGGAAGAGAAGGCTCTGGGGAGACCTGATAGCCCCTTCCAGTGCTAAAGGGGCCGTCAAGGAAGATGGAGAAAGACTATTTACAAGGGCCTGGAGTGACAGGACAAGGGGGAATGGCTTCCCATTGACAGAGAGTACATCTGGATTAGAAGCAAGGAAGAAATTCTTCCCTGTGAGGGTGATGAGGCCCTGGGACAGGTTGCCCAGAGAAGCTGTGGCTGCCCCTGGATCCCTGGAAGTGTCCAAGGCCAGGCTGGACAGGGCTTGGAGCAATCTGGGCTAGTGGGGGGTGTCCCTCCAGGTCAACACCCCCTCCAAGTGAACTGAGCAAGCTTAAACACTCCTTCACAAAGAAACCCCCCCAAAACCCCCATTGCCTGGGGGACCTCTCACTCAACACAACCTGCCCTTCACATTTACCAGGTTTCCAGCATTTGGGTTAAAGAAAATATATAACATTCTAATACCATTGTTTTAAAGGTTAATGTATTCCCAGCCACAACTCAGGAGTCCAGGAACAATCATCTGGTGGCAGGAAAGTATTGAGTAGATGACCCAGCTCTTATCCACCTCTATTTTTTATGCATGTGTGGCTCTTTTTTTCCATTTCTTTCCTTTTCTGGTTCAGGCATGCAAAGACATATAAAACTAAAGCTAAACACAGCTGGGGTTTTATCTACATCACAGCCCCTACACACACAGCAACAGCACATCTCGCAGCACCAAGGCTCCTCTGCTGTTTTTCCCTTCCCATCTGAGGGGTTGCTGCTGTTCCTACACTCAGGCCAAGATGCTTTCAGCAGGCATCTTTCCTGGCTTCCCATCAGGCATCTTTTGTGGCTTCCCAGCCATTCTCACGTGCAGCTTTCATAAACCAGAGGGCTGCTCTGAGAACTACAAGATAAGGAAATTCAAGCACCAAAAGGAAAGAAAAGCTGGTGCCTTTGACTGTATTAGCAGCTGGTAAAAAGATGGGCTCTAGCTTCCCAAAACCTTCTCCTATGCCATGAAAGAAAAGGTGCAGAAAGCCAGAAGATTATTCTAGCTCTTGAAATTGAAAGGAAAAATGGAAAAGCTTAAGGGGATAGTAAATACTGGCCTTAAATTCAGCAGACCTGGAGCTCTTCCTGCAGAAAACAAACAGCAAAGAGGAGCTCCCACCATTCCAGCAGCTCCCAACTAGCCCAGTGCTGCTCAGAGGGTCCCTTTTTATCCCCCAGCAACTGGATCCACTCAGCAAATCAACCTTAGTGTTGTTTTAGACTGTGCCCCACCCGTTATCCCACCCCATCCCATCCTATACTGCCTCCCTGCAGCTGAGCAACGAAGGAAGGTCAGAGACCTTCAGAGATGGCCTGAGCTTACAGCAGAGATGGATTTATTAGACTGCTTTGAAGAAATAGTCCTACTTCTCTGTGGTCAAGGAAAAGGTTTCATTAGACCTGGAACAGCACTGCTGGGGGTGTGGAAATGGGCTATATACCTGTTTAACCCAGCAGGTCTTTAATGGCACAGAACAGGAATGGTGTCCATCTTCATGTTTAATTTGAAGCCCAGGTTTTAGTTTTCCTCCAACCCTGCTAATGCTGAGAAAAAAGTAAAAGCTTCTAGCCCATTGTGAATCCTCCCCTCCTGAGGAGCAGGGAGGGGTAGGGGATGGTGGCAGAGGACTCAGACCACTCTGGGGAATATGGTCCAAGAGGAAGCATCAAGCATCCTTGGAAAGGGTGTGAGACTCTCAGAAGCATCACATCATGAGAGAAGCAATTTTAGCAAAACATTACTCTCCTTTTCATGCTGAGGTTTGCCAGCCTTGACCTCATCACAGCCCAGAGGAGTCAGAGCTGGTGTGAGCATCCAGCCTGGGCACAGCTGCGTTCCAGGTCAGCATGATCCAGGGATAAAATTCACCCCTGTGCCAGACCCAACAAGCTCCTTTGGAGCCTTGAATGTGCTTAATGTTGGCCTCAACCCAAGGCTGAGAGACAATGGGAAACACAGAAACAGGCAATACAACAGAACCAGAGCAATTTAAAGAGAAGAAAGGCACAGCTAAGGGGACTCAGATAAAATTTAGGCCATCAAAACACTGCCCTGCTGTTTCTTGCTGGGTCAGTGACTTTGAAAGTTCAAAGTCTGCCAGTGGGAAATGGGAGAGGTAAGGATGGAGGTGGTGTTGCTGTGGCCTTAATCCTACAGGCCAGTGGTGCCTCCTGGCATATGCTGGGATGCAATGCTTTCCTTCTGGAGAAGGAAACAGAGGCATCATCAGAAGCAGAACTAGTCAATTTATGGTTTTAATGTTTGGGGTTTTTTTAATTAAAACTACTGTTCTGGAGGAAAAGGTGATTTTTTTCATCCAAATGCAATTTTCCATGGGAATTACAGGTTGGTGTTGAAGAACAGACATGCACAAAATTAAAAAGACGAAAAGGAGCTGAACAGTTTTGACTGACTGGAGGAAAACACAGGGGAATATTCCAGATTAAACATGATAAATTGTCCAATTGAAAAGGTGCTTTTCAGCACTTGGGGCTCCTTTCTGAATAAAAATGTGGGAAGGGCAGAAGGGAACAAAACTCATCCTAGAAAACTTCAGCCCTAATTCCTCTTAAAATTGCTAAAGAAATAATTTCCCTTTTTTTTTTTTGTGGTTTCACCAGGTTACGACAACCTACAGTGAGGGAAAAAACTCTTGTGATAACACCCAGCTATTGAAATACAGATAATCAGAGGGAAACTCCCCCCTCTGGTGCCGTGTTGGAGGGGCAGTTTTCCTGTTCTGGGTCTGACACCTCTTTCTTGTGCTCAGGAGAGGACAAAGTGGGCAGGGTGGTCTCTCTCATCTCCCCAGGATTAAGGGATTACCATTAATTAACACAGAGGCTCTGCCTGGGTTGCCTGTGATACACTATCTTTCCATCGGAAAGAACCAGACGGATCCGAACTCCCAAAATCTCTGAGATGGAAAGGGCAGGTATGAGATAGGAGATGGGGGCACCGGGCAAGGTGGGAGGGCTGTGGATCAGCAGAGAGGAAACGCAAATCTCAGTAATTGAAGTTTTTGCTCATTTCCTAAGGAGCAAAGGCGTGTGGGATCCTGCTCCAGTCACCAGTACCTGTCTGCCCATCCCCCGATATTGGCTTTTCACTCTGTTTTCTTTTAAAGCAAATCTTTGGAGAGGGCAGTGCTCTCAAAGCAGCGAATCCCCAGAACAGGTGGCACAAGCTTCCTGGAGAAACTGTGGATGCCTTCATCCCTGGAAGTGTCCAAGGCCAGGCTGGACAGGGCTTGGAGCAACCTGGGCTAGTAGAAGGTGTCCCTGCAAATGGCAGGTGGGTGGAACAAGATGATCTTTAATGTCCCTTCCAATCCAAACCATTCTGTGGTTCTATAACTCTACAAACCCCTGCAAGAGGGTGTCCCTTGTGAGTGTCCCTGCTAAAGGCAAAACAAAGGCACTATCACAAGAGAAGGTCTTTTTGGAAAGAGGGTTGAAGTGGCTCAGTTAAACGAGAAGGAGAAGCTACCTCCCCATTTCCTTGGTTCTCCAGGAAGGTAACCCCTCCACTTTCCATCAGCTACTGAGCCTGCAGCATCTACTGCAGTGACACCAAGAAAACAGCAAATCCTCAACCTTTCCTGGCTTTGTGAGACCTGGGGACCAAGATCTTAACAGTGACTGATGAGAGCAAGCCATCCCTGTCCCTCAGCACTTAGGATCACCTTCATTTCCAACAGCTGCTTGGCACTACCCGAACCTCCCCTCTCTTCAGCCAGATACACTGTCCTTGCAATGGAGAATCACCTCTGAAAGCCTAATGCTTGAAAAACCTGGTCCACAGAGGAAAACAGGCTGCCTCAGAGGGAAAAGAGAGGCTTTTTTAACCCAGAACAAGGGCGTTGCTGTCGTTACTGCAACTCTCACTAGCCCCAGTGTACGCCAAGGTGTTCCCAGTGTGTGTGTGATCTCAGGGGTGATACCCTGCACTTGGCAGGAGATGAGCATGTATTATCCTGGCCCATCTCAAAAAGGAAACATCAAATATGTTTACCAGACAGCCTGGCCAAGCAGCATCAGGAGGGGAAGATGAAGGTGTCAGACGTGGCAGGAGTCCAGCTGATATTGTGTTCTCACTCTTTTTTTTTTCTCTGTATTAATTAAAAACCCCACAGTTTCCTGAGGACAAACTGGCTAAACTCACTTTGGAATCATACCATCAGCATCATCAGACAAACTGGGATGCCCTGCAGACCTGTCAGACCTTACCTCTATCCAAATCCAAGCACCTTAATGCAGCAATATTGTCTGTCTATAAGCAGAGCCTGCCCGCAGAGGTGGCACTGTATCAGCTGCCAGGAGGAAGGACCTCCCTGGTTTCACCATGCCAGGAGAAGTTCCCTGGGATAGTCCTTCTCCAGAGTTTTCCTGACCTTTCCTGAGTGACAGAGGTATCTCAGCCACAACTTTCACACCCAAACGAACTCAGCACACTGTGCCAAAGGTGATTATATTTGGATGCACGAATGCTTTGAAAGCAGGAAGAGCTGCCGTAGCTCCCCATTCCCACACCCCACTACCCTGCTGGAACGGGGATTGTACTAGTCTTCTCAGTTGCCTCTCAGTCTACAGCCCAATCCCCTGGCTCAGGTTTGGCTCTTTGCCTTGTTGCTTTTTTCCCTAAAAAATAGAGTAGGCGAGGAGGGCCTGGTTAAGAGCCAATTCCCCTGTTCTCTTAAATCGCCAAGATTAAAAGCCTTCTTCCTGATGGCTGCTTCATAAAAGACCCAAAGGTTTTTACTCATTTATTCCTTTAAAAAGGAAGGCCTTATCTATTTTAAATGACTCCGTTTATGGGTAGAATCCTCAGCAATGCTCCATCTCCCGAACCGGCACTCCGCTGATTTTCCAGACAAAGCCAGAGCTACAAAAGTCACACCTGAGCAAAATGAGAAGTTCTGGCAAACTCCAGCCTCACTCTGCATTCTCTGACATGTGTACAGCCCTCCCTTAAAACGTGGGATTTCTGGCAGTTGGATGGTTTCATCCCAGTGAGATGGTCCTTTCCTCCTTGGGAAGGTTACAGCTGCTCAGAAACGAGCACTCCTGGAGGTTTAAGTCCAAGCATTCTGGGGTTTGAGCACCGCAGCAAAGGAAATATGGCATGTGCAGCCCTTTTAATATGTGTTAGCCAAATAAATGTTCCTATTTCAAGGCAGGTGAAGCAATAATAAATATCAGGTAGGAGAAGTGAGCCCCGCCGTCCCTTCTCATTGGTATGCACCGTGTTACTTTTTTTATTAAATAAAAATTCACTCTCCAGAAATGCAGCCCAGACCTGCTAGCTCAGGCCAGCTCTTGTTAAAATGATTATTAATGGTGCTGCACCTCTTCCTAATGGGAATGAATGGTCCAGCCACCTTTCAGTTCCACACATATTACTGACTTACTCCTTCAGCTTCCCGTCGGCCATGATATTCCCCATAGCCTCCTTCCCTCCAGCCCTTGAAGATCTGCATGAGGGTGATCCATCTTGTAACTTTTAACGCTTATTTTTCTAAGAGATAAAAATAAACCGTTCAATTTGGATGAAAAATACAGGATGTAGCACTGAGCCCACCAAGGGAGATGGAGGAGGGGGTGGGAGAAAGAAGAAGAGTATTTTCTCCCTTTTTTTCTGTATTTAAACCACAAATGCATAATCCATCTCCCTCAACGGCTCCTCCCCTCCCAAATAAATGATTTCCTCACCGTGGTGAATCAGGGGGATGACAAGAGTTGGATCATAACTCATAAGGAGGCAAAGGCAGACTGGGCAGAGATCTCCAGGCACTCGGGGGGTTTCTCATGGAGCACCACGCAAATCCCAGGATATGTGCTCTAGCAAGGACAACTTCGCCATAGCCGCCAAAATCTTGCAAATGCAGTTTCTAAAGCAAGGACTGCATGGTTCTTCCCACGTGAATCTGCAGGGCCAGCAGGAAATGGATCCCCCAGACGCCCAGGAAAGCAGGAGGAAAGGTGGGAAGGAGGGTGAGGGGTGATCCTCGCCTTTGCTTCTGTCTTTGCCTCCCAGGGGAGGGTGGCTGTGTTTCCACACCTGCTCTATGATCCTTGTGGGTCTCTTCCAACTCAGATATCCTGTGACAGTCTCTAATTGCTTGTAATCCCAGAGGAACAGGTTGTCAGCAATGGGCAAGTGTCCCAAACCCCACTAGAGTGAGTGAAGGTTCGGGAATGCAAGTGCTGGCTGCTGGCATGGAATCTTTCCTCCACCAGCTGCTCCAGGATGGATCCAGGCATTTCACACCCTGGGTAAAACACTGATGGCTCCAAAGCTTGCCCTCTGTCTCTAGACAGCTTCTGGCCACGTTGGCCACACAGGCAGCTCAAGGTGGGGGCTGTTGAGGCTGCACCTTGTCTTGGCAAGCACCAAACCCCTCTTGGGTCCCTGTAAACCTCCCATGGTCCTGCAGACAGTGGACAACAGGCAGGTGCATTTTGGGGCACTGGGATCAATAAACCTGCCTGGAGCTCGCCATCAATAATTCTGAAAATAGTCAACAGCATTTGACTTCTTGAAAGCATCTCAAGGAGTCCCAAAACCACACAGAACAACTCCCCCCACCCCACCAACCATAAGATCTTTCAGTCCTTCCAAATTGGAATGACAAAATATCACAAATCCCCCTCAGACTACCCCAGTACCACAAGTCTGCTCTCCATACACCACAAACATCCCAAATACCACAAGCTGCTCAGCCCAGACCCCACAGACACCACCACCACTGAGCTCCTTTGAATTACCTCTCCTCTGTGCATTGCAGGTCCTCCACTGACCCTGCCAGCCCCCCTGACATGTTCCTCCAGAAGTATCACTAAAATATCACCAAACATGTCCCAAATAACCTCTAAAGACCGGCTACCAGTGACCATCCTGCTTTTGGGGTCGGTGTGCTCTCCAGCACACACCCCTGTGAATAAGCAGATATATAAGAGCCACTTTGCTGTTATGCTCAGTAGTGTGTTTGTTCTAATTCACCAAAGGATGTGAGCTAAAAACATGATAACTGTGCCTTTTAGCAGAAGTTTTTCCATCCTCACAGAAAAAGTGGTGGCAGTGGCTGAAGGCAATGCTTGCAGGGACCAAGCCTTGGAGCAGCCCCATGGCACTGCAAAACCAGCCAAGGGAAGTACAGGTATCCCAGATGGTACCTGCTGGGAATTGAAGCTGAAATTTCTAAAAGCTGCTCTCTTCACATTTGCTGTTTTAGTTGCTTTTCTAAAGAAGCCACAAACTCAACCAACCAAAAAAAAACCCCAACAAAACAAAACGCCCCCAAACCCTGGGAAAAATGAAACCTGATTTCAACCCCAGTTTTTGTTGAAACCTAACTGGTGGTTAGTCCTGGCGGTTACCAGCCCCTGTCCAAGCAGTTGTGGCCACATCCCTTCTCCCTGGCACTGCACAGCTCAGGCTCCATCCCCACCTTTGCCGGGGCAAGCGCAGCCGGAGGGATATTTGCCTGCAGGACTGTAGAAGTGATTCCAGGCAGAAGCCTGGGGGATTTGTTTGGGAACAATGTTGTAACGAGCCTGAGGATAATCTCCTGCCCAGAGACAGGGATTTCTCCCGGAGGGGCGGCAGCCACAAATTAGGCAGTCACATCAGGTTATTTCCAGCGAGTTAACTCCCAACGTCTCGCCAAGGAGGGCACAGCACAAATCCAACCATCCGCAGTAGATGAGCCCCAAAACAAAGATGTTTCAGGTGGGGAAAGGGAGGATTTTTAATGACCCAAAGAGGTGGAAATTCATTACTCTGATAAGGCTCTGGGAGTTGTTGGTTTGAGCTCCAGCCATGGACAGTCCCCAGAGAAATTACACTATGTTCAAGCTAATCTTCTTATAAACATTGTTGTGTTTTCTTTTTTTATTTTATCCGACATGTGTCAAGCAGGACTACTAAGCCTATTACATCTCCAGGGAGGGTGGTGCTTTTTCTTCTTCCTACCCCCGCCCCCCCCCAATCTGAATGCTCCTTGTCTCCTTTTTGGCTCCTTTGGACGTTTCTCCACCACTACAAACCATTTTTTTAGCACTGAGAAAAACAAAGCCTCAGTGGGTTTGGAGGCTCAGGTAAGATAAGCAGCCAGATTCCACCAAGACATCCAAAATTTTTGGAGCTTATAGCCTTCAGAAATGAACTTAAAACTTGCTGGACCATCCCTTCTTTCTGCGTTCATTTATTTTTCTTTCCAACAAACCCTCAAAGTAAATAGAGAGTTAACTGGATATTTTTGTTCTCCAGGACAAAATAGTTCGAGTTATTGGGAAATCCCCATTTGAGTAGTGCCTTTATTTGCGTTATTCCCTCTGTTTCAGTTTACAGGTAGAAATTGGGAGGGATTAGACCACTGGAATGGATGGTGAATAGGAATGTGGTGAATAGGAACCTGCTTTGAGCTTCAGTTTGAGAGATACACTTTGATGAAGGCACCTTTTTCCTGAGAACTCTCTCCTCACTCTGGTGGAGAGTTTGTGGGAAGACCACAGAAAGGATGAAAAAAAAAATTAAAAATTGTGCTATAGATGGTAATTTTCTGGAGGAAGCATCAAGCTCTCACCACGCAATGGGAGAAAGAGAAAACAGAGAATTAGAAGTAGGCAAGGAGCGAGAAACCTTCATGCACACAAACCACCACGTACACTCGGGAGACTTGGCTACAGGAAATCAATGAGAGCTTATCAGCCTGCAGCAGAGTCGGGACAATTAAACATTTCCCTCTCTGCCTTTATATATTGGATTTAAGTTTTGAAGTTGTTCTCACCTGTGGATGGAGAGAAACATCCGAGCCAGCATCTCTTACGGAGAGTTATCTCTAACGCAGGCAGCAGCCCAAATTATTTCCATTGGTAATCATTGCCTTCTTTGTCCTTAAAAAAAAACCAAAACCCATCTTAGACCAAAAGAAAGGAAGACATTGTGCATTTGACAGCGATTTCTTTGCTCTCCTTGCACAAAGACTTCTGCACTCATGGGAAAAGTCCTTCCCCGAATGCTGAGCTTTTGTCATCGGGTTTTTCTCCGTCACAGAGCAAAACTTTGCAGAAGGAGACCAGTAGAAACCAGAAATGGGGCCTAAGTGGCAAAACCAAGCCCAGATTTGGAGCTGTCCCTCAGGTCTGTGGGCTGGGGACAAGGTGAGGGATCTGCTGCAAGCCCAGTCTGTTAAAGCACTGCCTCTCAATGCCACAGGAGCTGAAGGGTGAGTGAAGCCCCAAACCAGCATCTAAACATCCTCCTGTTTGTTTGCCTGGTTTTTACTGAAAACCAGCTGCTCCAGCTGCAAGTCCTTGGAGGAACAGAAAAGCACTGAGATAAACCAGATAATTAACAAGCTCAATAACTAACAAGGCAGTGATGGCTCTTCCTTATGTCCACTCCTGTCACCTCCATGTGCAGGTTTGGCTGGATCACAAAGCTTTTCTGGAAGGACATCAGCACCCCCAAGACCCTGGCTGCTCACTTCAGATCCTACAAGCATTTTCCACCTTCTGGGCACTCAGGTTGGAAGCAGAAGCTTCCTTTTTACTTATTTAATTATTTATCTCCCCCAGTCAAGGCAGACAGGGCAGATAATCTGGGTTTACATCCCTTTGAAGTCAATCAGAAAAGACTTTTAACTTCAGTGAGTGTCCGAGTGAGGACCCCAGGCCTCCATGTACCTGATCCACAGGCATTGCCAGGGATTTGGGGCTCCATCCACACGGACCTGCCTTAAAGCCATCAGCTCCGAGCCCTGCCTTGGCGAGAGATCAAGCGCAGCAGATTTGCCTGCAACCCTCCTGTCTTATCACACATTAGCCCCGTCCAGATGTCAGGCACTATCCCCCTGCTCACAATCCCCTTTTCCATCTTCTTTTATCTCCCCTTTAAATTGCTCACAAGACCTTCCTGGCGGCCTTTTCCAAAGTAGAGGGGATCAAAAAAAAAAATCAACAGAATATTTCAAAAGCAAAAGTCCTCAGGGAAAATAAGAAGGGAGGAAAAAAAAAAACAAACAAATAGGAGGGAGAAGGAGCCTGCGATGCTGTTACCATGCAAGAGACTGGGTTTGCAAGTGCTTTAAGTCTCTGCTGTTAGGAAAGGGGCTGGAGATGGCTTTGGTTTTCAAGGAGCTGCCTCACAAGCATCACTGGTGCCTCCAGCCTTGCCCTTGTGAACACTCAGTGTGCAGGACAGCCTTAAAAAATGGCACCTCTGGTTGCAGCCACCCCAAACCTCCAGCGTGGCACCTCTTTCCCAGCACAGAAAGCTGGCACTGTGGGCACCAGAGGTTTTTTTGATGGGCAGGCAAAGGGAATTTATCTCCCTGCCTCGCTGACTTTACCTTTCCTACCACACTTCCCTGCACTGCTCCAGCAAAGCCATAGAACAGTTTCAGATTTATGCTCACTTTTGAAGAGGCGACAGTGCTGCCTTTCAAAGGACACTGGAGCAGGGGTGACACAGGAGGTGACTCCTTCTGAGTGGCTGATGGCAGCAGGCAGAGAGCACCAGAGGAAAAAAAAAACCCCAACATATTCCCAGCCTTTGCTGACACGGCCAGTGCTATGTCAGCAGTGGCGTTTTCCGTGCACCAGGAGAAAAATCCAGCAAAAAAGCAGCAACGTCAAGCAAATCCTGTTTTAATTTCATTTCTCTACCCAGCTGATCGTATTTGTTTCTTTATTTAACTGATAGAACAAAAAAAAAGCTTTAGGGTTGGGTTCCTTCCCCCAACTTTATTTCCATTTTGGTTTTCCTTCTCCTTAAGACTTTTCAGTGAATTCAGAGTTGGCCAGATAAACCCCATCCAGCCTGGCCTTGAACACTTCCAGGGATGGGGCAGCCACAACTTCTCTGGGCAACCTGTTCCAAGCGTTTCCAGCTCTCCTGGCTAACATATGTTCAGGCTGCAAACAGCTCTTTGCTTCCAGCTTGAGTGGGAAAGCACACCCAAACTCATCATACTAATAAAAAGTAGCGGGTGGAGGAGAGCAAGAGCAGAGAAATCCTCATTTCAGCATGTAAAGAGGAATCCCCTGGCACAAACAGGCACTTGTTATTCTCTCCTCATGATTTGTTATTTATTATCCCCACTTCTCCCAAAATTGCAGGAATCTAATCAGAGCTCAGGAGCAACAGCGGGTAATTCCAGTGATCAGTCACACGCTGCCAATGAGGAATAACAAACAGCTGGAGTGACCACTTGAGATGATCCATGGGCTTGGGACCACCGAGCAGGATCTCAGGCTGAACATCCCCTCAAGGCCAAGTCTTTAGCAATCCCATCAGTGCTTGGATTACTTTACACACTCGAGATGTGAGCACGAGCCTCTGGATCAGTTCCCTCCTGTGCCTGCCAGCATTTCACTTAGGAGACAGGAGAAAATGAGTAAATATAAAAGAACACTCCTGCACCCTCGAATGACATAAAAAATTATTATGAAGATAATGTTTCCTGGTCTAAGGATGAGGAGAGCACCATATCACAAGATCATGCTATTTAATTTCACTGCTGTGCTACAGGGATTTGGATCCAGCCTTCTCGAGCAACCTGGTCCAGTGGAAAGTGTCCCTGCCCATGGCAGGGAGTAGTATTGGATAAGGTTTAAGGTCCTTTCCAACCCAAACCATTCCAGGATTCTGTGCTGTAAGTGCCTGCCTGGTTCTCATCTTTGGGAACATACTGGAGTTAAGCTCCAGCTTAACTCTTCACGGTGGCAATGCTTAACCCCCCAAAAATACAGCGTTGTATTTGTCTTCTGTTACCTGCCAGCTGTGCTGTGGGTCTTCTTCTCCTTCTCTTTAAAAAGCAGGGGGGACCACACTTTTGGCAGAGCTGATGGATTATATCTATACATGTAAATATATATTTCCTCCTTTCAGCAGAAATTTTGCCAAAACGCTTCCCCATCTTGCTTTTTTAAAGTCTTTTTCAAAGTCTACCTGAGCTGCCATGTATCTGCTGCTTCCAGCATGTGGCTTTGGCACAGCGAATTTCAATAAATACATTATTATTGAAGTCCCAAAGTGACATAGAAGCTGGTGGCTGAAAGAGCCCCAGAACTTGCCCGTCTGGCTGTTGTCCCTTCAGCTGTGCCTGGTACCTGGCATTGCCTCCACCCATCCCTCAGATGGCTGCTGGTCCCTGGGATCCCTCCTGGTACTCCCAGCAGTCTTGGGGTGCTCTCCCACTGTGCTGGGCTATGTCCTGGTTCCTCCCAGGGCACCACAGCTGAGGGGATTACTGCTGCCTCAGGATTTAGCTGATGCTCTCATCTAGTCCCCCCTGGACCATCTCTAACACCCTCAATGCCCCTCTTCTCTTACACATCTGCAGATGCTGCTTCAAAACCTAAGCAGGGCCTGGAACTTGCTCCCGGAGTAGGGGAAACTCTGGCTTTGCCCCACTTGGAAAGCTGGAAAAAAGCCTGTAATGTCTTGTTCAGCAAGTCCTGGCCCGAGTTAGGGTTTGCATACCTTGGAGAAACCCTTTTGGTTTTCCAGGGTTATCCTCCCACCACCTGCATCCTGGGAGGTGTTTCTGTAAAGCCCTTCTTGGAAAGGTTGGGATAACACGTGGCACCAACTCCCTGCTTGTCGAGGCATCGGGGTGGGTGGGCAATAATATCAATAAGCCACAGCCAAGTGGGACTTGCAGGTGTCACCAACCCAAGGAAGCCCCTGTGGCAGCCTCCCTGTGGGACCAGCAGGGCTCTCTTGGCTCCACAGGGGCCAACCTGCTGCAAATCTACGGCAGGAACACCTCCTCTGTGTGGAGACTCAGCTCTTTGGGTGTCTTTTGGACAGCCCAGAAGCAGAACTTCTGGAGGAAGATCCTTTTTTAAGATAGGATATTAAAATACGAGCTTATGGATAGGAGAGGACACCTAGTGGCCCCCTGTTATTTACCCCACTAATGAACATCTGAAGGAAACAACAGCTCATTATCCCCTTGCTTGAAAAATGCCATCACAGTTCCATGACTTGTGGCTGACTGAAGCAGTCCTGTAATGAGCTGAAATCCCTGTCATATGAGGATTTCTCAGTTGAAATGAGTTCCACTTGTGGTTAACACCAGGACGCTTATTTGTCCCTTTTTCTGAGGAGAAGTTATTATTCTGCCACTCCTGAGTGGCCTCAAGGAGTTCTCCTCCCCTGGATGTCCATCCTGAGATAACACCTTGGCTGTCTCCTGAGGTACAATTATCTCCTGTTAGAGCCTATGAAACACTTCAGACTAAAAAGGTGCAGGAAATTTAGGCACCAACCCAGTAATTAAGAAAATCCATATTTCAAGGGAAAGCAAGTCAGCTATCCAGACATGATACACAACACAGCATCATCCTGAGGTCTTGGATAAGGATCCTAAAACACAGGGGGCAATATTGTCAGACCAGCATCTAGTTTTGGGGAAGCTTCTAATGAATTTTCAAAAAGAAATGGTTAAAACCAGCAAGTTTTTGGCTTCAGTGGGACTGAAACACTCAGCCTTCCCCATTGCATCAGCTAAAGGAAAGAAATGCAGAAGGAAAGTTAATCAGGTTTAGATGAAAGGAAAAAACCCAAACAAACCAGCAAGCAATCTCATCCAAACCCATACAAGAGAAGAGTTTGCCTTGACTCCTTCCCCCCAACTCTTTTTTCACTTTCATCCTCCTGACCTTCTCTGTTCCAGCCGGGAGGGAACAGGAAAGTTCGAAGAAAGCTATTCCTGCGTTATTTTTAGCAGAGCCAGAAGAAAAGTGACTGGAAATAATCCATGAAAGCAAGCTTTCACCTTGATTTCCAGCCTCTGGAGATTTCGATAGCCTTGATAGCAATCACAACTTAACCAAAGGCATATAAAACGCTGAGTGATACCAAGAGCATAAATTGAGCTCTTTCCTTCTTTCTTTCTTTCTTTCTTTCTTTCTTTCTGCTTCACATTAAAAACCCAGTGAACCATTGATGGGAGACTGAGGGGAACACTTTTCCCCACCAGCCAGTCAATTCATGGCCGCACCTCAGCAAGGAAAGTCAGGTTTGGCTGGGTCTCAGCCCACTGATGCAGCCAGCAAGAAAATTCTACATCACAACCAAACATATTCAAAATAGGTGCTGATTTTGGAATCTTCCACAAGTGTTCTGTGGAAGAGCTCAATCTTTCCCAAGCAGGATTAAGAAGAGCTCTTCTGAGCAGCCTGGTCTAGTGGAAGGTATCCCTGCTCATAGGAGGAGGTGGAGCAAGATGAACTTTAAGGTTCTTTCCAACCCAAACCATTCTATGATTCTATGAAATAGCCATTGCCACCCCCCCGTACCTTGAACAGAGTAACACTACAAAACGAACCAACCTCTAACAACATCAGGAAGAAAAGTCCTCCCTCCTGAGTTATTAAAACCCATTGAAGCCCTTTTCTCTGCCAAAGGAGGGCCAAGCCACTTGAGAAGGGGTTTGTAGAGGTAGCAACCTGGTCTAGTGGAAGGTGTCCCTGCCCATGGCAGCGTGGAGGAATTAGATGAGCTTTAGGATCCCTTCCAACCCAAACCATTCTGAGATTCTGTACCTGGCACTGACTTACTGCACTGTTTCCCTGCCTGCCCTGACCCACAGGCACCAGTCCAAACAGCTACTGATGGGACACAGGCCTCAGCTGCATGTGTTAGAGACCAAAGGAATTAATTAAGAGAAGCTGCACTCCCAAGGTGCTGATCATAAGAAGAAAATGAGGGCTGATCCCATTAAGTCAATCTTCTCTTCTGGTTGCTGCCATCTGATATCTCACTCTTCCCCATCGCTCCTTGCTGCATGTTCCCACCCCTCTCCTTGTGCTGCCCAGAGCTGTTGTGGTCTCTGAGGAAGGCAGGAAGATGTGGGGGGCTGAAATGTTCCAGTGCAGGCTGTGCTGGGAGGTTTCCTGCTCTGCTGGGCATCGATGCATAGCGTGGCTCTGCACAGCACTCGACACACCCCGGAGCAGGCAGCCCTCTGATGTGATTCCCAGCCCAGGCATGCTCCCAGACTGCATCCCAACCAGCTCACAAGCAAGTCATCACACTGCCAGCTTCATTTTACTGCTCAGGCTTCCCCAAGCCGCTGTACATCTAAACCCACTTTATTTCTGCTGATCCGTTTTAAAGTGACCACCGCAATGACAGCGATTCACTGGCTGGCTTTTAAAAATCTATCACTTCCCCAGGCTTTTTCCACTATCAGCTTTTCTTCTGCTATCAAACACCTCCTTTTCCCTCTGTGGCCAGGGCTGCTAAGAGCATTTCTTCCCAGGATGGCTGTCCCTAGGCTCTCATCCAGCTCAGAGATGGTATAACTTCCCCAGCCCTGTGCTGAGCCTGGCCCAGCCTGGTGCTGCTACATCCCCATCTCCTCCTGGTTTCACCCTGTGCAAGGGGCAACAGTGCTTTGCTCCAGGTTGGTTTTCCTCAGAGCAGGGAGAGGCAGGATGAGTTCCCAGCATGGAACGTCCTCCTGGCCATTGCAATTCTGTTTTTGTGGAGTGGAGGGAGCCCATCCCCTGAGGGAAACCAGCATAGACTGGCTTATATCCACTACAGTCAGTCCTGCTGCTGCCTAAAGAGGACTCGACCACATTTGGCTGGGCTCCCCTGAGCCTGGAGGCCCTCAGACATCATTTTTTGCTAGCTGGTGGCTTTTCTTTCCATCAGCCCAACACCAAGAAGCCACACTGTGCATCTCCCCTGCTGGAAAACTGTCCTGGGGGGAAGGAGCTGAGCCGGCTATGCTGAGAGCATGGTGTATTTCCAGGGGACCCTGGGATGAACCGTGGTGTCAGCATCTCCTCACAGTGGGAAAGAGCAGCTCTGGGCCAGAGCAAAACTCCTTGGTAGGGGACAGCAGCTGTAAATATCTCCCTTTCCAGCAGCCTGGGGAGAAGGAGTTTTCCTCACAGCCACCCCCTGCCTTACAGGGATGGATGCAGAGAGGGACGGAGAGGTGGCAGTGACAAAGGACCCTCACACACTGACCCACTGCACGCTCACATGGGCAGAGCTACAGATTGGGGACGACAATTCAGAGCCCCCCTGCCCCACATTAGTCACACTGAAGGATACAAGCCAGGGGTTATTGATCCCTTGTAACTGATAAACTCCTTGCTCATGGCTCCTTGCTCATGTTGTTTTAATCAGCATCGGGGCCGGGAAGGATGGCACGCGGAGCCAGCCATCCTCTGAGCACCTCCTCAGAGCTGGAGCTCCCCAGAGAGCCACAAACCCCATCCTATGCTGCCCCCACTCCGTCCCAACTGGGAGCAGCCAGGGCACCTAGCAAGCGGAGAGGTGTTAAAAAAAAAAAAGCCTCCCACTTTGCTGAGTTTTAAACCTTTTCCCTGGATTGAAGAGGCGCTGGGAAGTGTTGTCATGGCAGGAGATATTTACTGCTGTCTCAGGAAATGTTTCATTATTCTTTGGTAAGTGGTGGCCGTGAATTTCAGCCTGTCTGCCCGGCCATAAAGTGGACCATTGGGCAGATTATTTCCTGCAGCCAGGCTCTGCTGAAGGGTGAAGGATCACCTCCCAGCTCTGAGGACACTGTGCCTGCTAAAGCCTGGCTGGGCACTGCTAGTCTCAGCTCCCCAGCAGAGCAGGAGACCCAGATCCCACCTATCCCTGCCGGGCCAGGCAGGGAAAACACCTGAACGCCTTCAGCATGTGCTTTAAATACTCACAGAACAAATGAACAAATGACAATGGAGTCGAATTCCATGCTTGGCAAATGAAGCTATTCCAGAGGTGGTGCCTGGCAGGGAGTCAGTCCACTCAGAATTCTCCAAAAGGAGCTCAGCAGGTCTGGATGGAGGTGGAGAAGGCAGAGAGACAAAGCCACCAGCTGGATGGGACCACTGGGGACACAGGGCAGGTCTGAGGGAGCCGCTGGCAAAATTCCTGTTGTCCTGTCACACCAGGCAGCTGCTCTGCAATAGGATGGGGAGAAACAACCATCTCATCATGCACAGCATCCTTTTTTTTCTTTTCTCCTGTGAGAATATCTAACCACTTTCCGAGCTTGTGTAAGGTTCCAGTACCTAAAATTTCCCATGGCAACGAGTCCTACTTTTTAACTGGTTGCTGGGTAAAGAGTTTGCCTTTGCTGGTTGGAACTTCTCTAGATCTTCCCTCTGTCACACGGAGAGGTGTGAACCTCATGAAGTTCAACAAGTGAAGTGTCCAAGGCCAGGTTGGACAGGGCTTGGAGTAACCTGGGATAGTGGAAGGTGTCCCTGCCCATGGCAGGGGGTGAACTAAATGGTCTTTAAGGTCCCTTCCAACCCAAACCATTCCAGGATTCTGTGATACTCCCGATACCAAGTGTTTCTTGAACAAAGCCTTCATTGCTGATTAATTCTTCAGCTTTACAATACAAATGACTTCATGCCTGGCCCTGCCTTTGTCAATCCTTGCCTTCTGTGGATAATTTTCTAGGCTTCTTCCCATCCACTTTTTTTGTGTGATGGGAAAACTAAGCTACTCACAAATGACTCCAGGCAGGAGATACCAGGCATTCATTAAGCAGCACAGTAACATTCCCCATTTCAGTCTCTCCTACCTCCCTGTTTTGGGTTTTTTTTTGGACTACTATGGACCAGAAGTGTCATTTTGATAGATATTTCTAGCACAACTCTCAGATCTCTTTTCTGAGCAGTAATAGCCAGTTCAGAGCCCACTGATTTTCCCCCTGTGCATTGTTTTTCATTTAGCAGCCTTGAATTTCATCTGCCGTTTTATTATCCACTCACTAAATATCATAAGGTCCTTTTCCCGTTCTTGGAGGTTGGCTGTATTTTAATCCTTTTGGTATTAACTCAGCATTGCCAGAAAACGGTCTTATTTCTTTTTTTTTTTTTTTCCCTGGACCTACTTGGATTCCCCAAATTCAGGGGGATGCAGCTGGATTGATGCACAATGAAATGCCTGTCGATATTACACTGTCAGGAAGTGTAGAAGCATCTTCTCAAGGCAGCACCCACAGGGCAGCAGGGTGCAGGTGACAAAGTCACACACGCTGGCTTTATAGATAACAAGGTTGTTGAATTTTAGCATGGCTAACACAAGCTGAAATGAGAAAAAGCCTCTCTAAAATAACTTGCCTTTTCCATTCCTTGTAAATTCTCCCCTGGAGCTGTAACTGTGGTGTTTACCAGCAGCCCTGTGAAAGTGGGTGATTTCAGAGCCTGGGGAAAACAAGAGGTTTTAGTTTCCCAGCCCAAAGGGAGAGAGTTGCCAGGGTAAACCCAGAGCAGCTGGGAGCAAACCCAGACTCAGAACTTAAATGGTTTCTCATCGAGGACGTGCTGGGGCTTTTGTAGCTACTGGTTCAGTGTCTGGGTGCTTGTCATCCAAAATCAGGTTTGGTTGGGTTTTTTTATTTTTAAAAAATAAATCCAATGGCAATGAATTCTTTAAAGTGTCAGGCCTCAGCAGGAAAAGGCTGTCCCTGCCAGCATGAGCCTTCCAGGTGTGTTCCAGCCAGTTCCCAACAAAGGCTCCTGCTCTCCCTGTAGAGAAGGGTGACTCCTGGCTCTCCCTGTAGAGAAAGGTCCTTTTTTCCCAGAGACAGAACATGCCCCAGCAGGAACAGAGCACAGCAGCACTGGAAATGGAAATGGCAATTGGAAAACACTGCACCAAAAGGCTCTGCCTTCACTTACAGACCTGCCAAGCTCTCTGGTTCCCTAGTTTTCAGAAACAGCTGTTTTCTAAACCCTTTTAGCCAATGGGCCATGGACACCTTGGAAAAGTGCACATTAAAATGAGCCATGGGCACTCCATTAGCCATCCCTCAAAGCCAGGTGGGAGAAAATAGTTTATTAACTGCTAAAGGATGGTTTTCCTCTATAATGAACCTCTCTCCGGTATTGAAGAAAAGCCATGTCTTACTTCCCTTTCCTAATAAATGGCTTCTTTAGAGTTTAATTAACTTCTCCCTGCTCCTCTTTTGTGGCAAAGTGTCACCCTGACCATGAGACAAACTCTGTTTCTTCCTTTATCAGGGAGAGCACTGACCTGTCAGATAAATTGCTTTGCCTAATTTTCTGGGGCTTTTCTCTTTCTACTTTGCATATTCCAGGGAGGGAGGCAGTAATAACACCGAGTGATGCTTTTGGGCAGCTGGATACCTTTGGGATTGGGAAGGAGCACTCCTTAAACACAACATGGACCATGCTCCTGCAGGACTGCTGGGGCTGGGAACAGTGAGCTGTTTCATAGACCCATCAGGAACTGGGTCAGGCTTTCTGCCTGCTCCTTTGTTTCCTCAGGCTTGAAAACAAACCTGGAGGAAACAATTTTTGCCCTTCCAGGAGTACAGGATTTTGTATTTTCAGCAGTGCTTGCCTGTCCCCGTGTGTGTGTATATATATAGCTCAAAATCAATAAGAGTGAGATTAGGTCACTGTATTTCTGAGAAATGTGCTCCTGATAGCACATAAAACCAACCAGCTCCCGCTCCTTTATGCTTCCTGTGGTGCTCCAGGACCAGCTGTGTGTGCCAAGACGGTGGCATAGCCTGGAGAAAGGATGCAGAGGCTGAATTTGGGCCAAGACAAGAGGGAACATCACAAACTTCTGCTTTGGCTTTTCAGCTCAGCTCACAGCCCCAGGAGCCTTCACACAGCAGAAGATGGGAACAGAACCCCTGAGTACCAGCTGGAGGATTGGGTGGCCTTTCCATGCAATGCCTGAGCTCCTTCGTAGGAAAAGATGGTGTGTCTGGTGTAGCTTTGGGGTCCTAACAGTAACTTTTTACTCTAAATAGGGCTTTAAGTAAAGCCATCCAGGGCCAGCCTCGTTACGAAACAGGGACACACAGCCCTGTGGCTCCTGAGTGGAGCCAGTTGATTAATTGTGCCAGGCTGAGAGCAGCGAGGGGTTTCTGTGTGCTGACACTGCCAGACACCAATGCAGTAATGGTCTCCAGCACACAGACAGTCTCAGGGGACACGTCCTTCCTACCCAACCAAAATTAATTAATGGTGGCAATAAATAAACCAATCCAGGCGAATGAGAGCATCCAAGTGCCACAGGAAACAGCCTTGTGTGGGAGCGGGACTCATATTGGGGTGATGGACATCCCACAGCCAAAAACCCAAAAGTGTGGGGGCAGCAGAGCAGCCAAGCACCCCAGGAAGCAGCTCTGGCTGTGCAGGGACGGACCACACCAACACTGAAGTGGTACCACCCATGGGCCTCTCAGGACCCACTCCCCATGCTGCTGGAGTGGAAAGCTGACAGCCGAGATGCACACCTGGAATTTGGGGCAGATGAACTGCTCTGCCATGCAATTGGTTTAGGCTGGAATTTTAGCTGGCACTGCCCCATGGGTCCGAGTTACACAGCATCCAGTCAGTGCCTGCTGCCATGGGTGGGAAAGGGGTTTTTTGTTCGCTCTGCCTGGTTATCCATCAGCGTGTGCCCTTGGGAATTCATACCTGGGGAAGAGAGCTGGTTAGATAAGTTTTCCTGGGAACATAATAGAAGAAAAAAAATAGGGAAAGGAGAGCTTTTTGTAGCACATTTCTGATGAAGGAATAAACAGGAAGGGGCTAATACTCACTTTTTTTGAATACACTGGGTGAAATAGGGCTGCAAGAGGATGGGCCAGCATGGAGCATCCTAGGGAAAGGAGAGCAGCTGTGGCTGACCACTTATCCCCTTTTCTGTGCACAGCACAAGCTCTGCCACCACGTGCAGCTGAGCTCCAAGGACTCTCCTCCACAGCTATGGTCCTGTTTGATCTGCCCTGCCCCTGCCTCATGTACCCAGGTAAAAACAGGTCCCTTAATCCAACTGTTTTATCCCACCTCCTATGGCCCCTGGGGGCATAAATAAAAACACCATGCATGGTTGATACTGATCACATAAATCCATCACAGGCAAGGCCCTGTGTGCTCACAGGACTGATTATCAGGACTCTGCACATCCCTGTGCTCATCCCATCCCTGCCAGGTCCTGCCTGGGCACAAGGTGCCGGCACAGCTGGGCTGGCAGTCTGAATCTCCTCAGCTCCCCACCCAGAGGTCTAATGATGAGCCCCTCGTATCTTGAGCAGCTCTTAGGCACTCCTAATTGGCACATGACAAAGTGCCTGCCACGTGTTGGTCAATACCAATTAGCATACTTATTAAATGGATGTATTTGTTGGCAGCAGTTATCTAATTACCTTAACAAGTGCAGCAGGGAGAGGCTTCAAACCCTGCAGAACAGCAGGAAAACACGTTGCCCTGGGATAAGGGGGACACGACAAGAGCAAGTCCAGGGGAGGGCCAGGGAGATAATTAGAGGACTGGAACATCTCTCCTGTGAGGGAAGGCTGAGAGAATTGGAATTGTTCAGCCTGGAGAAGAGAAGGCTCCATGGAGATCTCAGAGCCCCCCTTCCAGTGCCTAAAGGGTCTCCAAGATAGCCAGAGAGAGACTTGGGACAAGGGCCTGGAGGGACAGGACAAGGGGGAATGGCTTCCCACTGCCAGAGGGCAGGGATAGATGGGATATTGGGAAGAAATTCTTCCCTGTGAGGGTGGGGAGGCCCTGGCACAGGTTGCCCAGAGAAACTGTGGCTGCCCCATCCCTGGAATTGTCCAAGACGAGGTTGAACAGGGCTTGGAACAACTTGGGCTAGTGGAGGGTGTCCCTGCCCATGGCAGGGGGTTGGAACCAACTGAGCTTTAAGGTCCCTTCCAACCCAAACCATCCCACAATTCTATGAAATCCCTGCTCCCTGTGCAGGACCCTCTGTGCAATTCAGGTGAGCTTGCTGAGCAGCAGCCCAAGCAGGTCCCAGCTCCCACCACTTCCAGGGAAATGTGATTCAGACATTTGGGGTTTTCCTTCTGCAGAATTAATTTCCTGGGAGCCAGGGAACAGAAGTGATGAGAGAGGCTAGGACACCTGAAATTACATTTAGCAGGCTACACAAGGCTGCTGCTTTTTATTTCCTTCCCTCTTTTTTGCATATCACAGCCCAGCCGGGGGGTACCACTGTTATCAGACAGCAGGCAGAGAGGAGAGTTGAGACCATGTTCGTGCCCAGGAACCAAAACAGACCCTGTGCACTGTTTTAATTTAATGCTCCTGAAAGTCTCCAACTCTGACTTCTTTTTTTTTTTTTTTTCCCTCCTTGGAATTGCTATGGCAGAGTGTGGCTGGGGGAAGTTTCTCTGCCTTTTACATCAGGGCTTGCATAGAATCATAGAATCACTGAATGGTTTGGGTTGGAAGGGACCTTAAAGATCATCTGGTGCCACTCACTGCCATGGGCAGCAACACCTTCCACTGTCCCAGGTTGCTCCAAAGTCCATCCAACCTGGCCTTGGACACTTCCAGGGATGGGGCAACCACAGTTTCTCTGGGCAACCTGTGCCAGGGCCAATGACTCCTCTCTGTGCAAGGGAGAGGGGGACTCTTCTGGACAAAGAAAATGCCAGTTTTGCATTTCAGATGTGAAAAAGAGCAAGAACAGTGTTCTGGGTGCTATGACAGACCCAGAGCAGAGTAAGGGGCTGGGGGAAGAGTGAGGAAAATCCATGGTCGTGTTACAAGCAGCCCCCAGCTCTACTCACCAATCTGCCTTTTCTGATCAGCCTTGACTTTTTTTTCCCTCCATTTTCCTTAAGTTTCTCCATCCCTTGACAAGCTGAGAAGCACCATTGGTCCCTCCAGCACTCTCCTTGCTTCACAAGGTTGATCCAGGATGGATGGAGCACGTCTCAGTTTTCCTTACTGCTGAGTCTACTACATATCAAATGCAGGCAGCACGCTGAGTAACTAATCTTTCCTGCGTGCCTATTAAGCAAAAATTAAAAGAAAATTACATGGGGAAGTCGGCAGCAAGTAGGAGGGGACGGGTTGTAATTATATGGCTATTAATTGGTGTAAAGTTCCAGTTTAATGCTCTCCGGCCCAGGCCGCTATTTCCTAGGGAAATTTTCTCTCTATCAGTTTTGGATGAGAACTGGGATTCTCTCTGGAAGCTCTGAGTCCACCCAAAGAGGTGACTTTCAGCTCCAGTCCCCCAGCAGGTTTTAGTTTTCACGCACTGACGGACAAAATTAAGGGGTTGTTTTTAACACGGCCCAAGGTGGAGGGTGGGAAGAGCCAACTTTTACTATTTACCATTAGATAATGACAACCAAGTGATGACCCTTATCAAGATTCAGCCCACATGGAAGCATTTGTTCCAAATACAAAATTTAGGGATAAAAAAAACCCTCAAGAGATTGTTCCCCTATGGCTCCTGCCAGCCCTGGGAATTCCCTCAGGAGAGGTGAAACCTCCTGCCCAAGTGGCTGCTCATCAAAACCTGACAATTAAACAGAACCAAAACCTTTCGAACAGCAAACATCCATCAAACCCCACAGAGAATTCCAAGGAGTGATGTGCAGTTTCCTGCCAATTCACCTGGCAAGGGACCAGGCAACTCAGCCTCCTGGTCCAGGATGTTCCAGCCTTGCAGGATACAGCTCTGCCACGGAACAGGGGGAAGCTGCAGATGTTTGCTGTTAAACCAAGGCACACAGCTCTACACAGTAAGGTGGGAAGCAGGGCCTTTCCCTCTCAGGAGTCCCACAGGCAGCTGGAAGATGCTGGAGCAACAAGCAAATCTGCTGTGCTACTACAAACTAGGGGAAGGGGGAGAAGAAAATGAAAGTTTTTAGATTTTTCTTTGCTAAGAAAAGTTATTGCATGGATAAATCAAAGGACTCTTGATTTTGCATCAGATGAGAATGATCATTTCCTCTGGAAATGATCCTTCCAAGGGGGAAAGGCAGGTCTGTCCTGCTCCAGTGGATACAAACACCCCCCCAAGCTGCTCTTGCCAGTCCCCCCAGCAGGAACTGATTTTTGCTCAGGGACCTAAAGATTTATCTTTAAGCTACAGATCCATCTCCTTTATTTCCCAAGCAGGAGAAAAGCACTTGGTAAAGTGAGTTCAGGGAGGAAAAAACAAACAAACAATAAAGAAAAACTGGAAATGGAGGGAAATAGGGAGAAAAAAAAGAAAAAAAAAACCAGGAAAACAGGAAGGAAGGATTTTATTCAGTTCACAACTTGGAAGCTCAGAGCAGAGAATAAGGAATTCTGCCTTCATGGCCTGGTTCTCCATGGACAGCAGTAACGTGGAACTACATGTCTTTTGAGAAGAAAGGCTTCCACTGTGGTTAACTTTCAAGCATTTCAAACCCTTAGGATTTTTAAAAAAATAAAATTAAAAAATCTGAGTTTCTCTCTATATGTCCCTCCTATTGCCAGACTTTTACAGCACAGTTCTCTGTGCTACAAGGACTAGGAAGCTCCTCTGTCTCCTGACTCCAGAGCCAGTAGACCATAGCAGGGGGGTTGGAACTATATGACCTTTCAGGTCCCTTCCCAACCCAAACCATGCCATGATTCTGTGAAAAAAATGAGGATCTTCTGAAATTTCAGGGAAAATGCCCAGCTGTGGAGGCTCAGCACATTGCTCTGGAAAAGAAGTCACTATGCCAGGCACACCTATCCCAGAGAAGACATTCCCAAAGCAAAAAGACTTCCAATATGGGGTTACTAAACCCACTTACTACGCAAAGAAATAGCTTTTAAATGATTTTTAATCCACACCTATGTTGACTAGTTGCTTCTTCTGTATGGTTTTGTACCTCAGCAAGAAGAAGGCTGAGACCAGTCCCACCATCAGAGGTACCAACAGCTTCCAACAGCTCCTGCCAGCTGCCAATAGCTGAGTTCACCCAGGATGGGGATTTGCTGCTGGATTCAGAGCCTGCCAGCTCTGAAAATACCCAGCACCCTCCTCTTCCAAAGGTGCTCAGGCACCTGCTGCCAAACAACAGTGGGAGCGGAGGAAGATGAGATGGGAGTGAGAGCTGGGGAACACAGCGACAGCACAGCCCTTGAGTGGAAGAAGGCCACAGGGCTCCCCATGCTGGAAAAAAAGCCCCCTCAGCAGCCAAGGCTGAGTCACAGCCCCTTCACCCCGTCAGAAGTGACACTGCCACCGCTCTAATCCACTGGGCAGCTGCTGAGCTGGAAGGGACTCATGGAAGATCAATGTGCCATTAGAGAAACCACCGAGGGCTGCCAGTCAATACTCTGAAAAGACACTGCTGCCTGTGACAACCCAAACCAGAACCTGCTGGTATTGACAGAACAAGTGGCAGCTTTTAAAAAACAGCAGCCTCTTCTTCCCTCCTCCCCCTCCTGTGTAAATTAACCCCAAATCTCTTTGTTTACCCTCGCCCCTAATAAGCTCTTCAAGCTCACAGAAACAGCATTCCAAGCTCTTTCCTGAGCAGGCAAGAGCCTTTGTTCCCTTTCATCCTGGGAAAAAAGAAGGGTTTAGATAATCTCACAATGCCAGAAAGCAATTTATTTTGACCTAGACTGTTTCTGCAATGTCATCTCTTGGCTCCAGCACGTGGGAAGCTTCATTAGCTGGCGTTTACACAACAGCTCTGATGGGGCTGCATGTCCCGGGCAGTCTGCAGGAACAGCAATGAACAACAAGTTCCTGTGGCACTGGGAGCAGCCTGGAGTGGTTTGACCCTGGATAAGGGACAAGGCTATGGTACATGGTTGCTTGGTGCCCAAACAACACCTCCAAAGGTCTGAGCTGCGAGAGCTGGGCACAAGAGTCAGTGTGGGGTGGGTCTGGGCACTGCACATCCCATGTCCCTCACGCAGACATGGAAGAGACTCAGGAGGAGACACTGCTAAAAAATCATCATGGAACGGTTTGGGTTGGAAAGGACCTTAAAGCTCATCCCATTCCACCCCCTGCCATGGGCAGGGACACCTCCCACTAGCCCAGGTTGCTCCAAGCCCCGTCCAACCTGGCCTTGGACACTTCCAGGGATCCAGGGGCAGCCACAGCTTCTCTGGGCAACCTGTGCCAGGGCCTCCCCACCCTCACAGGGAAGAATTCCTTCCCAATATCCCATCTAACCCTGCCTTCTGTCAGTTTGAAGCCATTCCCCCTTGTCCTGTCACTCCAGGCCCGAAGTCCCTCTCTGGCTCTCTTGAAGCCCCTTTAAGTACAAAAAGGCCACAATAAGGTTACCCCAGAGCCTCCTCTTCTTCAGCCTCAACAATCCCAATTCTCTCAGCCTTCCCTCATAGGAGAGGTGTTCCATACCCTTAATCACCTTCGTGGCTCTCCTCTGGACTCACTCCAACAGTCCTGTCCCCCTTATCCCACGGCAGCACCAGCTCTACCCCAACAATCTGTAAGGTGCACTCGGGTCTTCCCCCGTCCCCCGGAGGAAGAGATTTGCAGGGCTGCTTTCTCACTGCTCTTCCCAAACCCCTGGGTGACTTCACCTCTTTGCCTCCAGGCACACCCAAGCCTGGAAACTTCCTTTAGAAAGGAAAAGTGAAAGCAGAGAACATCACACAGCAAATAGCAGGAAACAACTCCAGCTGCTGAAGGGCTCTCAGGACCAGCAAGAGCAGCACAGGGCCCAGCAGACAGGAGTGTGTGTCCTTTACAGCCTCCCCATTCTGGCTCCATCACCTACTTGAAACCACGGACCATGGCGCAGACACACTGAGCTCTCCAAGACCAGTGTTGCTGCAAACCAGACCAGGAGCAGCAAACAGTCCCACCAAAAGCAGCAGTCATTGGTGGGAGCCCCTTTTGTCAGACCCCCAAACCCCCCCCACTGCACAGCACAGCTCTGCCCCACCCAGGCTACTCAGGGATTGCAATAACTCATCTCTCTGTCAACAGGGAATATTTTTAAATCTCCTCCTCCACGCAGGCAGACAGAAGTCTCCTCTGTTCTCTCCAGGCAGACTCCTTTTTTACTATTATTGTTATTTTTCCTCTAGATGAGGAGTGTAGATCTCAAATCCCGCTGTTTCCTTTTGGGGTGGGGGAATGACAGATGGGGGGCAGTCAGCTTCCCCAGGAAAGCTGTCAGGAAGAAGAGCTGAAAGTTTGTGCATCCAAACTTCTGATGCAGAGCATAAAGGGAAGCTTGTCTTGCCTTTCCAGAGTTACATAAAAATAAAACCAGGCCCCCTCCTTCTCTTGGCAGCCAGCAGCACATCCTGCAGAGCAACCTTGTGTCCCGAGACTCTTCCACTAGGCTGGGAAAGGAGAAGAGAAGCTCAGCCCATTCCCTGGCTGGCTCCCACTGAGCCTTATTTCGCTCTGTGTACTTCCCAGCAGGACATTGATGTGGACAGGCATCTGGAAAGCCTGCAAGAGTTTCATCAATGCTTTGTTTTGTTCTGTTCTGTTCTTTCCATGCTCGGGGTATTATTACCATGTTGGTTTGGTTGTGCAACAGCCCAGCAAATGGTGCTGGGCTGCTTTGAAGAGGGAGGAGGAGCTGGGCCACTAAAGGCCCACTGAAATCCCTGTGGTTCCTGTCATTGCTGAAGGCCCATGTTGGATATATTACAGTAAGTCAGCAGAAAGCAAACAAACAGGCAGACAGGATAAACAGGCTCTGCAGCCTGGTCTTTCCTGAGAAAAGGATGATTTTTTTTTTTTTCCCTCTGATGCCCATCACTTTGTCAGCAAGTCTGTGCACTGGGGCACCTTTTGTCCCCCAGGCTTGCAGACCAAATCCACTGAGCCTCAGGTCTCACAGAGAGCTGCCTTTCCTGCAGAAGGAAAGCCTAAGCCATATCACAGAAATGGGCCGTCCTGCCAGGCAGCTTCATCCCCTGCTCCAAACCCACCTGGCCACCCCCAGCCCACTACGACCTGCAGGGAGCCCACCGTGGTCACTGAGCTCACACACCACCAGACAAGAGCCAAGGCCTGTACCCACACTCTGCTCAGCACAAAGATCCAGGCACCTACTCCTGATGTGCAGAAAGCACTGCATGGAAACATCCTCTGGGATAAAAAAGCCCAAGGGCAGGGGAGGTCTTACTCTGGGCTGGTGGCTTTTCCCCCCTTTAAAGACCTGCCTGTGAGTAATTAAAGCTCCTGTTTCTAAGCTGCTTGGTATTTTAATTGATTTTCTGCACTGGCTGCCCACAGTCGAGTCATTCAAATCCGACATTTGTCTCACAAGCCCCAAATGAGCAGTGAGGGAAAGTGACCTGCCTCGTGCTTTCCCAGGAATCCATCGCGGTCGGAACTGGTCTGCACCCCGGATGCTGTTGGTCAGGCCACCTGGATGCTAAACCAGTGCCCTGATCTCCACTCAGGGCAAGAAGAGATTCCTACCATGACCCTGTACCTGTTATTTCTCCTGGCAATTTCTTCTGGGCTGTCCATTCTTCACAGGAGAAGAAGACATTGATATTCTGCACGATCAGATTCTTGTCAAGAGAAAACTGGGAGCATGGAAATAGGGACTGGTGTTTTCAAATTAACTCCTGTTTTCCCCCTTCTGGTTTTGGATGCTCTCAGCACCCGAAGAGGCAAACTCAACATTACCACAGCAAGAGGTATTTCACCAGTGAAGTGCCATGAGGAGCTTGTTCTGTGGGAAATGACGTTTTGAAAGGGATCCTCTCTCCACAGGTGGCTCCTTAAGCTGCAGTTTTATTAAAGGACTAAAGGTCCTTCTTGCTCATACTCTTCCAAGCTCAGATTTGCTTTCCAAGGGATGCATTTTCTCTCAAATTCAGGAGCACTGGAGAAGCTCTGTAATAAAACCATAGAACTATGGAATGATTTGGGTTGGAAGGGGCCTTAAGGCTCCTCCAGTTCCAACCCCCTGCCGTGAGCAGGAATGCCACTCCCTGGGTCAGGTTGTTCAGGGCTCCATCCAACCTGGCCTTGAACACTTCTAGGGATGGGGCATCTACAACCTCCAGTCCTACATCAATCCCAAACTGTTATTGGCAAAGTAAAAACCTAGGATCTAATGAGTAGGTTTTTTGGTTCTTTGGGGTTTTTCTCTTCTTTTAGCAGGACCCCAGAGCTGATAACAATTGTGTATAATAAGCCAGGCTTTAAGAGCAGAAAAATCAGACTCTTACAACTTGGTAAAAAATTACTGACAGGGGGATAAGATTCCTAAATCCTCAGAGTAACTGCAGGAGGTCACATCTACAAATCCAGAGATAAATTCCTCCCCCATAAAGCGAAAAAAACCAACACACTGCCCTTCCAAAATATTTTTTCTGGCCTTGAACTTCCAAATGCTTGTGGCCTGTACCTGGGAGAAGCCTGCACATGTAGCCTCCAGCCAAGTCACCCGGGAGGCACAGGGAAAATCCAGCTCCTGAGCTTGAGAGTTCTTTAAAGTTGGGAGCCTCCTTGCTGAAGAGATGCATTCCTCTGTGCTACAGACAGCCTGAGCCTCCAGCCTCCTCTAAGAATTTCAAAATAAGCCATGCATATAATAGGTGCACATTTAGCATGAAAGGAAGATGCTTCACAGAGGACAAATATTAAACCGTAAAATATATCAAGAGACATTTCCCAGGAACACTGAATTTAACCTGGCTCTTGGCTGAGCAGGAAGCTCCCAGGAGCTATGGCTGTGCCTGATGGAGGAATGAAAACCTGGAGGTGGCTTTGCACGAGAAACCTGCCTCAATTTCCTAGGGATGCCTAAGGGCCAGTGCAGGACCCTTCTCTGCTGTCAGCTTGGTGGTGACCCTGTCACCAAAGGAACCTCAGTATGGCTGCTAAGTGTCATACCCAAGTCCATCCAACCCATATCCTTCCCAAGCTGTGCTCATCAGCAGAAATACTGGGAAAGAGAATAAAAATACAGCAAGGAAAGAGCATTATTCCCCCAAACTCACCCTCCCAGCAGCCTGCCCTTTCCATACGCTGAGCTAGAGGCTTTGTTTCAGCTTCTGTGTTCAATATCCCTTGCTGGACCCTTTCCTTGAATTTGTCTCATCACTGCTGGAGCCCACTAACAATCTGGAATCCCAGAAGATACTGCACAAAGCTGTTTGAAACTTCAACCCCATTATCTGCATGGCAGTGCTTGCTTTAGGTTCTAAAAGTGGTAAATCCAGGCGAGGAGCAGTAATGCCGGCAAGTGGGAATTTAATCCCATTTATTCTCAATTTCCCAAATGGGAAATAAAATTCACATGGGAAGTCTCTCTGGGTAAGAAGGAGGCCTTTACTGAAGTGATTTCACTCAGTCACATGAAGCTTGGTTACCAGTTCCCACTTGGATTTAGCAAACATTACTTTCCTCCTTGTGTGGGCAACAGCAAGTTTAAAGGTATTGATGAACTAGCTGTGTAATCACACTAGAAGGGTTTAGGGGCATCCCTCCCAGGCAGCTTCCTCTCTTTGTCCCATTTCCATCCCATTTATCCTTTTCTACTTTTCCATCTTGTCTAGAAGAGAAGCCCAGCTCTTCCACTAACACGAGACACTTATCTGTCTTCAGCAAGCAGGAATCTGGGAAGAGAGCATAAAAAAACCTACAAGTCTATTCTTACAGTGTTTGTGGGACTGCAGCAAACAGTTTTGGTTTGGGTTTTTTTTCCTTTAAAATAGCATGAGACCATCTCAGGACCCCCTATGCCCTTATCTCTTTGTATGCTCGTATGTCTTCTTCCAGTTGTTGTGACTCTGAGATATTTATTTGGCTTTTAGAGCATCAAACTCTTTGCTTATCTCCTTTCTACTTCTGTTCTTTACACTTCCAGGCAACCTGGTAAGGAGACCTGCATTTCCCTGCTGTAACAACGAGAACAGAAGTTCAGGCTCTTAAGCCACTTATCTGGAGCAAACTGCTGTAACTCTGTTGTTTTGGCTGATCTTGGGCACTGTTCAGGAAGGCAGATCCCAGCCCTCACAGTCCGGGTGTCTGTTGGAGCATAACTTGGTCTGCCTCGGTTTTGGAGACCTGCAAGGTCTCCTCTGAAAGCCTGCAAAGAAGTTTAACCCTTTCCCCCAACCACACTGGAAACTAGCACTGCTAGAACAGAAACATCCATCCTCCATGGACATGTTCTGTGATTCTGGCACTGATCCCTCTCTGTTCCTTCAGTATTGATACAACCAAAAGGACTCTTCCAAGCTGTGAAGAAGGGGAAACTTATCCCAACATCATAATTGCAGCCAGCTTGCCTTCCTCCATGCTCTACCCTCACACCAACTGGCACACAGGATACCCATGTAACTACCCGAGGTGTTTTAAATGAACCATTACTCCATGCCATGCTTTTCCTGCCTCAGGAAAGACATTGCCACACCTGTAAAAGTCCAGAAATTCTTTATTTACAGGCATAGAGGATGGAGAGCTGTGTTTTCCTTCCACAAGGGGTGAGATGCTGTGGAACAAGTCCTGCAGCTCACAGAAATACATCAAGCAAAGTGGCTTTGAGCAAGGGGCTGGGTGTTTGTCACCTCAGGTGTAGGGCTTTTAGCTGAAGGTGTCCCTAGGTGATTAAAAGGTCACTAGAGGCAGCTGGAGGTTTTCTTTCCTTATTATAAAGGTGGGTGTAAAAATACATGAGTAATAAATACCTGACAGGTGCTTGTATGTATGGAAATTCCAGTAGCAGCAGCTGTGAATTATGGCCCTATAATTCCTTCAAAGAGTCCCAGGGACATCCTGAGTCATTACCTAATGCCTGAGAAAGCCCTTTATCAGCTTGGTGCAAGTGCAGCCTGACCAGACTTAGGGGGAAGGGTGGGGACAGGGGTGTCCTCCCTCCACCCAGCCTTCCTCACGCCCCTGATATGTTCCCGTCCACTTCTATTTCAATAAAACAACCTGACTTGGAAGACACTGGCATTTATTTCTGCTCCTGGGAGAACACTGACCCAGCAAAGCATCCTGGATCACGCAAGGCTGGTCATATGGGGAAAAGACAGCATCAGGCTCACTAAAGATCTGGGCTGGAATAAGCAGCCAGCAGTGAGAGCAAACAAGAGGGAGAAGCCAGGTTTCTCATGGCTTGCAGTGGAAAAGGAACTCAAGATGCTAAGGGACAGCTTGGCATGGAGCTGGATTTAAAAAGGGGACAGAGAGAAATTTCACGCCAACGATGCTCACCAGGGCTTTGCAAATGCCACGCTGGCCTTTTCAGCCTGCGAAGGGAAAACAGCTTTCACACCTTGGAGCCTTCTTCCAAAGGCTGTCTAATGGCACTTGCACAATTAGGAGGCTGGTCTGAAAGGGAGCGACTGCTCCGTGTTCTCCAGCTGAGATTCCTTCCCCACACAGTCAGTGCAGAACAGGGTTATTTTCCAACACCAGTAAGCATCAAAGATGGAGCTGAAAACTGAAAGGAGCCAAAGCAGCCCCATGCTTCCCTCCTCCCTCCTTTTAATAAAGCTACTGAATATCATGTTCTCAGCGTAGATTAACCTAAGCTTTGCTCCCAATTATTGTTTCCCTCTCCTAAGTACAGAAGCAGAAAGGGGCTTGACAAATGAACCCGGCTCTGCCGTTAAGCTACACTTCCACTTCTGCAAGTTTGTCTGAATCCTTATTGCTCAGCCAAATCCCCTTTCACACAATTCACTGGCTGAGTATTCCTATGCCTTTTTACAGCACTCGAGATTCCAGGTCAGGGATTTTTCAACCTTTTGACTGGGGGTGGGGGAGTGGTGAGCCCGATGGGTTGAATTCAGACCGGTTGAACTCGGGTTTGTTTTGCTCTGGGTCTTGTCCCAGACCCCTGAAAACAGCCCACACCTAGGGTTGTGCAAGACACACACGGGGAAAAACTATGCTAGAAATAGGTTTCCCTTGCAGTGGAAAAGTGATGCTGCTGCTGAAGACCGGGTTATTTGGGGACTTGCTTGTTACCACTCAGTCCTGAACATGGTGATGAAACAAAAATAGAAAAGAAAAGAAGGAGAGGATTGCACTCCTCGGGGCTGTGATGCCTCCAAAGCCCAGATGTGGGCAAAGCTCTCGAGCTTACACACCAGGAGTTGTCCCTCTGCAGAGAAGTGGTGGTGGAAAAATCAAGCCCCTCGGTTCCTCCTCATCTTTCTCCCAGCATAAACCCAGGCGGGTGCTTCTGGAGCAGCTGGGATTAGAGCCAGGGCTGGAGAGGCAGGAGGGCGGCGTGCTCAGGGATGGAGGATCCCACGCTCTCCCTGCTGGCACTGGCAGGGTGGGAGGCTCGGCGGCGTGTCAGGATAATCAGATCCACCAGCCAGCCGCGCTCCTCTTGACTCTCTGAACGCAGCCGACGCTCTCCCCGGAGCTCGGCTTTGATTTCCAAGCCTGTGGTGCTGTAGGAACAAGTCTCAGCTGGTTTCACAGCCCAGCCTGAGGTTTAGGTCAGGAGAGGCTGTTCAAATCCGTGAGGTTGACCCCCTGCCTGGTGTATTTGCTGCACAAGCTGGGAGCTGCACTTGAAATGTCCCTGATCCACTCCTTCCATTTGCAGTCACCGCACGGGGCAAGACAGGGGGTTGATTGCATCTGCTCAGAGCAAATGTAGGACTCCAGCGTTGCAGAAACGCTCCTTGGAAAACCAAAGGATAGGGAAAATAGAAGTACAACATCACAGCAAATTACCCCCATCATCCTCAAGGGCTGATACACCAGTGCATTCACAGACGTACCACATCTTCGGGAGGTGAGGGTTAGTCCTGAGCCAGGTATCTTAAAATCAAAGAATGGTTTGGGTTGGAAGGGACCTTAAAGACCAGATCTTGTTCCAGCCCCCTGCCATGGGCTGGGGGGGCCCACTAGACCAGGCTGCTCCAAGCCCTGTCCAACCCCACCTTGGACACTTCCAGGGATGGGGCAGCCACAGCTTCTACAACTTCAGGTGAAGAGGGAAGGGAGTTGCAGGGGCATTGGTTGTTTCCCTTACCTAGAACGGAGGCTCTAATGGCAAAAATCATGGAGCAGCCAGATGCTTTTAGTCCAGAAAAAAGACAAGTCAAAAAAATTTTTAACTTCATCCTGTGGAAAAAAAAAGTTGTCCAAGTTCTCCCTTCTCCATCCACTGAGACTTAGAGTGTCCTTTACGGAGACACTGAGGACTGGGAGGGTAACTATGTATCTAGGAAAAACACATGGCAACTCTTGGACACCTGATTGTTCCCTATGGCAGTAATATTTTACTTCTTTCTAAGGGGTGCCTTGCAAATTACACGGTCCAAGTCCATTCAAACGTGGGGAGAAAGCAGACAAGAGCTCAGCTGCATCCACAGAGCCACGAGGAAGTTATACCTATCTGTTCTCAGTGGAGAGGGTGACACCGAACACCACCAGTGCTGTGAAGCTATCACAGAAATACAGCACTAGGGCAGTGGTATGAGCTTGTCTGATCCCTCTGTGGAGTTATCCTGTGTACTGGGGTACATCTGCAACTCATCTGCATGTGGTAAAGAAGGCGTCCGCCTCTCAAAGCTGCTCCGAAGTGAGCACAGCAGGGTAAGTTCAAGATCAGGAGTTGGTTTGAAACATTTTTCAGCTCCAACCCTGGCAGGGAGCAGCTCTTCAATCTCTGGTGATTTGCCAAAAGGCTTCTTTCTCACTGCTAATAAGGTGAGTACATAAACAAGCAGTGTAAGGGCTTGATGGTGCAGGGACACCTCTTATAGTGGAAGGATTTCTTCTTCTGGACAGCATGGGCAGCCAAGGAGACAGGACATGTCTTGTCCTGCTGCTCCTTGGCTACTACATGAGACATCACCACACTGGCAAAAGTAGCATTCCCTACAGACCTCATCAAAAGCAGTGTGTGTTTAAAGGTGAAAACATTCTGGTAATAAAGAGGCAGAACTTGCAGCCCTGAGCAGCCCATCGGAATAAATGGGTGTTATTTGGGAGCTGCCCAAGAATAGACTTCAGGAAAGTAAGAAGACAGCTCTGTTTGTCAAAATAGGGCTCTATTCACAATGCAGCCTAAAGGATGCCCACGTCCTTCAACCAGCCCCAAACAAAACAAGGCATTTTTTTCCACTGACTTTTGTAGAGGTTGGATCAGACACAAAAAGGGAGTGAGGTGTCAATACCTACTCTCTAGATCCCAGAACGTCATTACCAGAGCACTGTAACAGGTCTCCTGGTTCCCTGGGCCAACTGAAAAATCACACCCCCAAACCAACCCTTCAATATGAATGAAAACACTTCATTTTACCCAAAAAGCAGAGTTCTGTTCCTGATTTCAGTTGATTTATGTGTTTGGTGGGGGTTTTTTGAACAATATTTTTTTTAAACTGAAGAAATGAAAACACAAGTTATTTTTTTCACCGGTGCCCTATTATGAAACACGGATCCAAAGCTTGGGCAAAAAAACCCCACCACTCAACCTGCTCTTTTGACCATCCTCTGTGCTAAAGCTCCATGGCCCCATGGCCGTGGAGCCCCAAACCCACCTCAGGAGCCTGCAGAAGGAACGAAAGAGGAAGCAGGGCTGGCTTTGAGTGCCAGGATGTGGCTTCCACAATCCCTGGTCCACAGACAGTGGAACTGTCGGTGAGTCAGCACTGAGATGCTGTTGCTTTCCAGCAAAGCATTTGAAGGCAACTTGGGAAGTGTCCAGGAGCTGGTTTGCAGGTATGGCTCAGGCATTTACATGGGAAGGGGTGAAGTGATTCCCATTTCAGCTGTGCCAATCTCCTCCATGCCCTGGCAGCAGCAACAGTCACCTGCTTTACTACACTTTTGGCAGGAACAATTTCCCCCCATAACACACTGGTTTTATGAACTGCAACAGGTGTTTCAGAGCACACATTACCCTGCTCTGTCACTGCCAGAATGAAGTGAGGAATACAGGATTGTTTCAGTTGGGAAAGCCCTGTAAGATCATTGATTCCAACCACTCTTCCAGCACTGCTAAGGCCACCACTAACCCATGTCCCCAAGTGCCACATCTACATGTCTTTTAAATCCCTCCAGGGATAGGGACTCCACCCCTGCCCTGGGCAGCTGTGCCAGGGCTGGACAGCCCTTTCCATGGAGAAATTTTTCCCAATATCCAATCTAAACCTGTCATTGTAGCCCTCCATGGGCATGGTATGAACTCTGCCTGGCCAATCAGCACAGCCAAAGCTGGAGCCCAGCCAGGACAAGGGGCTAATACCTTCTCTTCCCGCTCCAGGCAGACATCCCAGGAGATCATTAGAGGCTGCACGTGACTGGCAGCAATAATTAAGCATGAAAAGTTGTTATTTCTCAAAGCCAATTCATGTTATGCCTCCATCATGGATCTGACAGCAGTCAGTAACAGCGCTGGCAATTAAAGTTAGGCAAGATCTGATTAACAAGATAATGTTCACTGATCATCACATATCTGTGTTGAGTCCTACCAGAGGGCTTTTTTCCTTAGCTGGTATTTTTCAAGTACCAGGAGGAACAGTCAGACCATCAGCTCAAGATACTTTAAGTATCTGAACTGGGCTCCAGCTACTCAGCTCCTCAGAGCCCTTCAGAGGGAACAGGGATTTGTGGAATGCAGGAGTCACCAAAGCCTCATATTCTCTCGAGCCAGCAGTGCCAGGGACTTCAGGAGCTATCCCCACAAGTCTCACCATGGCCCAATTCACTAATTCTCCATGGATCTCAATATTTAAATATAATAAGAGGATTGCAGAGGGGAGATTTGTCCTGACTGGGAGATTAGTTTTAGATCAAACTTGGCTAATGTTGGAAATGCTGCTGGCTAGGATGTGACCACTTCAATTAGCTCATGAGTGCTTTTCTGCATCTCTGCTCCCATGCCAGGTGTAGCTGGCAAAGAGGAGCTGGAGATGCTGAAACTCCGAAGGGAACAGCAGCACAAGCAGCCCTTGCTCCCTGAGAGGTGTTTTAGCACGGAGCCAGCAGCCCTCAGTCGAGCATTTCTGTCTGGTGCCTGCACATTTCCCAGACACAGTGTTCCCACACCTCCTCCCTGAACTCCAGTGCCCTGCTCCTCCTTGCTCCCTGAGCTGGGAGCATCTCCAGGGAGCTGCTGCATGTGGTGCTGCCAGCTGTGCCACGAGGGCACTGGGACAGGAGAGAAGGGATTGCACAGGTCAGAGCAGAAAGCCACTGCCAGCACTCTCTGCAGCCTGTCCAGCATCCTCCATCAGCCTGGGCCAGGCTATTCAGAGAGCGATGTGTGCCTCACCACCACAAATACCATATTTTTCTCCAGAAATTAAAAATAAATAAATGTCAATAGGACAATGGGGAAGCAGAAAGACACAGGAATAAGCCATTGGCATCAGAATACTCTTGGAGAGAAGAAACCAGAGTCAGAATTACTCTATGCATTAACTGTTAGCTCAAGGTTGCTTTGATGCCTGGAGTGCTGAGAGTTACAGGACTCTCATCCAGGCAGCTCTGATATTCCATCAAGCCTTCAATCACCTGCCTGTGTCTCCTTGCAGGGAAATGGGCAGCAGCCATTTGCTTGCATTTTGAGGAAGCAGTACAAGGGGCACCCACAGGCCCAGCTTCCAGCTAGGAATTGTATCCTAGTTTATGCAGCCTTCTCCCTTCAACACCTTGTCATGGGGTGCAGGCCAAAGCAGTTTCTCTGCCACTTTATAGCCCAGTTCCTGCTCATCCAATAATTCCACCACCTGCCTCCTCTAGATGCCCAGAACCTCAGCATCAAACACCTCTTTAGCCTTGGAGGGGTTCCCTACTGCAGGTTCCCTGGTTCGGGCAAATCCAAAGACTTTCCCTGGAATGATGGCAGGATTTCCAAGGTGAGATGATGGGCTGGGTTTGTGCTGGGACATAAAAGCCTTTTTTAGCCTGGACAACTCTGAGGATCCTCATTCTCAGCATGTGTCCAACCTGCTCCTCCATTCAGCCAGGAAAATGGTCCCACGATAAAGTGGGAGGCTCCTGGGCCACCACTGAAAGCCCAAAACCTTTATTTCCAAGCCTGAGGGACTTAAGAGGGATGAAGTTAGGACAGGGCCTGGCTTTTTGTTCAAAATGTGCTGACTATGCCCTGAAGTATGGGACTTTTAGGCTGATTTGGAATATTATAATAGTGCCTTTGTGCCATTTGAAACCAAATCAAAGAAAACGTTCATAAATAGCCTATGTTAAAGATGGATCCATTTATTTTTTCCCATCCAATTTCCATTCCTTCCCCTTGCCGCATTTGCTAATTATCCAGTATGCATTTGCTTAAAGAAAGCATTTTTCTAGCCTTCACAATCCGTCTTCCCATCCTAATGGATCTTGTGGTAAAGTCATTACGGAGACTTTATGAAATCACAGTTATTTCCATGACAACAGTGATGTAATAAAGGTGGGATTATGACATTACTGCAAGATCGAGCTGAAGGACGGGATAGATTTGTTTACCCCAGACAGGGCAAGGAAGAGACTTCATTCATCCAATGTTTCTAGAAGTGCCTTAAGGTCTGCTAATGGAAGGGACATTTTACATCTGAGCTTTTCCTTCCTCTTTTTTTTTTTTTTCCCAGTTATGTATTAGGGCTCTTTTCCAAGTGCACATAGTTTAATAAGTTTCAGAGGAGGCTCTCATGCTGAGGATACATTTGCCCATGTCTGTGAAAGGAAAGATCATCCCTGCAAGTCTCATGGCTCTTGCCTTTCCTGTAAGACATCAATGCCCACCGGGGAAGGGTTTTCCACCAGTTTAAAGGACCAGCAGGATGGACTTTCCCCTTCCAAGGATGGCTGATCTAAGCTGCTTTCTCTTCAAACATTTTAATCCAGAAATCACCTGCCAATGAATCACAGCATGAATTGGCTCCCCCTGAAATTAAGTTTGAAAATGGCATTAAACCCCTTTTCTCTTTTTAATGGAAACATAACCAGCCTGTGTCTGGCCAGCAAATTCCAAGCCAAAATCCATTTGTTTCTCAAACCCAAGCACACCAGTAAAGTCATTCTAGAAGTGATTTTTAGCTCGCTCGCTCTCGAGCAATCACAGAATAAACTTAGGTGAAAATGACACAGCAATTCCTAAAGGATCAGAGCATGGAACACCACGAGACAGCTCTGAAGATAGCTGGGGTTTCTGGTTTGTTTTTCGCAAGAAGAAAAGATGAATATTTCATACAGTACATGGTTCAAAAGTTGATTAATGTTTCAGTGTGTGGAAAACCAAACTCAGGAGACAAGTTTCCTCATGTAAAATTCTTTAAGCTGACAGCAGGACTTGTATGGCCAACTTCTCTGAAGGTGGATTTCGCTTAACCCCCTTCAGAACTGCTCCTGCCAGGGGCTCGGTGCTTTGGGAGGGGAACTAGCTCAATGCTTGGCCCACAAGAGTGGGGCAGTCCTGCTCTCCAGGAGGGCTGTGCGATGAGGGAGAACTTGCCCATGACAGCTGCTCAGATGGGCTTTGGTGTCTGAATCTCCCCAGCTCCCTCCCCTCTGCAGCATATCACTGCAGCCAGGCGTAGAATTGCCTGTGGTTCTGATGATCCCCAACAGTTCTCCTGCCCTAGTCCACCTGCTTGGCCAATGGGATGATATTACCAGGTTTTCTGCTGCTGTTGGTCAGTCCAGTGGACCTTCTCTGCTTCCCTACAAGCTGTTGAGGAGCTGTGACCCCAGTACCTTTGCTCTATGGTAAATATGCAGAGGAGTGCCCCAAAGTCCCCTACTCTGAAAGCTCATTTGCTTCAAGTCCAGCCTGAGTGATCTTAGCAGCTGTTTCAGCTCATCCTGCCCCAATTCCCACTCCTCTAAGCCTTACCAATATCTCTTCATTGACAGAAGGGAAGCACCGTAAGGCCACACAGACGTGTTAATGAAATGTGAATTATTAACTGCAGTGTGCTAACGGAGATATAAGGGGGGGGGAATGTCATTTTGCCATTAATATGTAAAATGGGCAATGCTCCCTCCTTTGGCTGGAGGGGAAGAGCAGACTCGAGCCTGCGTCCCATTCCGGGGGCTGGGATGGGTAATGAGATAACACGATTGTCTCTCGCCCTTTTTCTTTCTTTCTTTCCTGATAAAAGGACAGAGGGAAATGCAGACAATTAAAAGGAGGATTCCAGTCGGCCCCGGAGAGATTCAATGAATAATAATGGACCTCCAGCTGCTAATGTGCTTAAGGACTTCCAAGTCTCAAGTGTCTAACCAGCTTAAGGGTCCATACCACAGACTTCATTTCTATCCGTAAATGGGAAAGGCAGGAGGAGGTGGGGGGAGAATCCTGCCCCTGATTACAGACGGGATCGTTGCTTCAGTTGCTTGCTGGGCCCTCCATGAGGATGATGTGACAGCAGCAAAAGAGTAAAGTCAACTTAACAGCACCTTCAAAGCCAACACCAGGTATGGGGTGAGGAAGTTCCTTGCTTAACAACCTCTGTATGTCACCTACAGCTGATAACACTCATAGCCACCCCGAAACACCTCAGAAGAGGGTCCATTATGCTACTGGAATAAAACCAGCACTTGGTCTTTGCAGTTGTGCTTTCCCACATTAAAAACTTCCATTAAAAACAAGACAGTAAACATGTAACTCACTCTTCCTCTGTGCAACTCCTGGTAAGGGGAAGGTCTCTACCACAGTGTGATCAGCCCTGCCTGCTCATCTCCCACACCTTCCCTCCTGCAGAAGGAGCAGGAGCTGTACAACATGGAAGACAGCCAAAGCCACATAAAAACATCCACCTGAAGATTATCAGCTCTTTTTCTGGCACTTCCCCTGTTTTTATCTCTCTCCCATTGACGCCTCTCATTCTCTCTTTCACAATCCATTAACTTTCCCCCTGCAGTCTCCCTGCTTGGGCCCCCCTAAACAAGACAGCCTCCTCTCCTTGATCCTCTCAGGTTTCTACCATGCTCATAAATTTCCATGGAGGATCAAGGAAAACACTTGCAAAGGGCTAAAAGCGAAGGAGAACGCAGAAAGCACTGGCCCAGCCTTGAGTTCTCCATGAAGTTGTGTTCCCCCCCTCCCCGTCTGAAGGTTACAGGGTAACTATCAGAGTTTCAGAGAATGAAAACTTCAGAGGCTGGCAACTAGATGATCAAAGGAACGAGGAACATTAGCTGGGTAATGGCTTCTCAGCCTTGGAAACGGATACAACAGAGGTCGGAGAATCACAAGAAAAGCTGTTTCCATCTCTCCTGGAGCAAGGACTAGGGCCATCAGAGGAAACTCACCGGCTCAGAACAAACGAAATGAGCTATTTTTATACCCGGCGTGTGTCTGTGCCATGAGATTCTTCAAGAGAGGATCTGTGCCTTCCCAAAGCTCGTAAGAGTTCATAAATAATCTGGATTTTTCTTGCTGAGAGCGTGTGTGCAGAGGCTGCTATGTACAAACACAGCGCTTCTGGGTGAGGAGGTCCCTGATCCACAAATCACGGGAAGCTGGGGAAGTATTTAGAAGCAACACCACTACTGCACTTACACAGGTTTCCAGGAACACTCTATTGCCTGAATCATAGACAGGATCTTGTGTTTGGGGGACACCTGGTGTGACATCCTGATACCGGCTGCCTTCACACCTCACCAGTTCCAGGACACAACTTGAGAGACAACACATCCCCTCTCCTCCAGCTTTGGGGAAAACCTGCAGGATCTGTATAGGCAATGAGACGTCACATGAAGCAGGAGGATGGGTTGGAGTTTAACGGGAATAGCTGGCAGCAGCGGGGACGGAGGAGGGAACGGTTGCGTAACCGGCACTGGAGACTCGCCGGTCCCTGGCACGGGAGGCAGGTACATCCCTCAACACAAAGCAGTTGAAAGGGAAAAGTTGTGTAAGGTCGGCCACGTGTCAGCCCAACACGGCTGAATCATGCAAGTTTAAAGCCTTCAAAGCAGGATAAGATCTCAGTGCAGCCACGTGCGCACTCATCCCTTCAACTTGAGGTTGGGAAAACGACGGGAAAGCACAAATGAAAGCAGAGCAGAGCAATTAGCTAATTAGGGGAGCTGACTAATCAGCTAATTTACAAAGGTTTTTCATTATTATTCACGGAGAAGGAATTCTGGAGAGCTTTGGCGTGGAGCGAGGTGTAGCCCACTGGGCAGGGGGAACGGGAGCTTTGCCGAAAGCTGAGTGTGTTCAAAACCCACAGGAGTGGGTTAAAACCTCCACATCTCCTCAGCTTGACTGGTTTTGTGCTGCTGAAGGACTGAACCAGCCCTGCTCATGCTCCTTCAGCAAAGGAGCTGATCTGACTGCTCTCCTTCCAGGGAAGAGGCAGGAGAGTGGAAGGTCTCCTCTGTTTTGAGCTGACAAAGGGAGATTTATTTGCCTAAGACTCAACAGCTCTATTTAACCTCCTCCTAAACACTACCCAGGCAGCTCGGACAACTCAAGTGGTGAAACAATATTGTCTAATGAATGCCCAGGGTGGAACAGTACTGCTGCTTCCCTCTTCTTTGAGAGAGCACTTGGCCCAGTGAGACAAATGTCAATAAAAAGATATTTAAGTTGAGAAGGGAGGGGAAGAGGCGAGAACACAGCTGCCCAACCCACAGCTTCGACCCATCTCTCCTTCCTTTCTCCGTTCCCTTCCCCTCCAATGTCCTTGTGCATCTCCAGCAGCAATATCACACTGCTGCTATTACAGCCAGGATGGATATTTGAACAGCCTTAGATCAATATTTGTGCAAAGGGAAAGCTCGTGCATCACAGGGCTACAAATTAACCTCTTGTCCCATATTCACACTGGCACACAGGGCCTCCAGGAGCAGAGTATTCCCCTGGGGAAAAGTGGGACATACATTTCATAACACAGGAAAAGAAGAGAGAGGAATAATGGATCCAACCCCAGCTCACGTGCTTTTTTTACATTTCTCCCTCAGGTTTGGGGTGGGGGGAATAGCTTTTCTTAATTAGCATCCTAACCTTTTCTAAACAGGTTCAAGGGTGTCTTGGCAAGCTTGGGAAGTGGTGTGAAAGCAGCACTGAATAACAGCAGCAGAATTAGTCAGGTGAGGTGTTAAAGGATCTTGCTTTTTTTTCATGGGGACATGATTAGGGTACCAGTAATGAGGAATATGAAGAACATCCAAGGTTGCAGATTTTTTCCCTTATTAAAGAGCAGCATTACCTCAGAGCTGCGTGCTTGGGGGTGGAAAACATTTCCTGCAGCAGAAAATCACTGATCCATAAGTCCTGCTCGAGCTGCTATGGTTGTCACCAGCTGAACTTGAGTTTGGCCCGTTGGCAGATGTCAGACATGTCCACATTGCCCATGAGACTCATGACCAAGCCAGTCCTTGCTCCTCAAAGCTGGGCTTCCTTACCTGGCCAGTCCCCTGGGTCACCCTGGCCAGACAAGGAGGCAGCACACGGGCAGTGTGGGCATTTGGGGAGTTCAGGGGTCGAATGCAGCATCTCGCTGCAGTTCTTGGAAATGGATCTTCTGGGACAGTACCAGGCTGGAGGGAGACACCTCTGCATACCTACAGCAGCGTGTGCTCCCAGTGAGACAAATCCAAAGATGGATTAACAAGGCAGCTTAGGGAGACAATTGCTTCCACCTCATGCATCCCTCACCACTCCCCATCTCTTCCTGCTTAATTCACCCCAGGCCAAACTGAGAGCCAGCTCACTACCTTTTCCTTCCCTACCTGCACATCTGCTGAAACCAACAAAACAGCTTTGCCTTGGACTAGTTAGCCCATGCTCCACGTGATCCCAGCTGGGTCCATGAGCAGCATGGCCCACAGGGCCTAAAGGATATTTGCAAACCTAATCCAATCTTGTCTCCCTTTCCTGTCCTACAGCAATGATGGATCAGCCACTGTTCCACTGCTTCACAGCTTTCAGAAGACTGAAAGGTTTCCCATGTTGTATTTTCCTCCCAGCCTTGCTCTGATGACCTTCTAAAAGGAGCTGGAAGTTTCCCTCACAGGTCCTGCTGAGCTGGTGCCGCTTCCCACGCCGGCACCCAACTTTTGCCTCAGTTGGACACAGCCAATGTCTGGATCTGTGCAATTACCCTTCCTTTCTCCAGCCTTGCAGCATAACGGTGGGACAGCATGGGCAGGCCTGTATTGTGGCTGCTCACCACATGGAAATGAAGGAATTGCCAAATTCATCCCAGGAGAAAAATGAGCAAAGATACTTACACAAATAGTAAGGCTTTTGGCTCCTTTAGTCTATAAGGCCAGACACTTGATGACGCTTGCCCCTGCTTTTTCCTCCCGTTATTTGCCATATTTAGCCTCCTTTCATTCTGCCTTGCCATCACACTGAGCAAAGAGGGAATGGCACTTGCCCAGCGAGGGAATGGATGAGACGAATTTGCTCACTGAATAATGAAATGTGTTTTTCCCTCCTGCTCAGCCTCTGTCTGGGTCTTGTTTCTGGTTTGCAGCAGAGATACTCTCCTTTCTCCACCTCTCCTCCAAATCCAAGGAAACTATTTTGTTTAGGTGGGAAATACAATTTAAGAAAAAACAATATTATTTTTGACTGTCCGAGGAATTTGTAGAAAGAAAAGTACCAATTAATCTACATTAAAGTGAAATTAGCCCAATATTAAAACAATAGGAGGATGACAAGGGAGAGATCAGCCTCTAATGTCCTCATTAGCCAGTGGTGCTCCTTGTGAGCCTTCCATCACAGGAAGGAGCTGTCTGGTTGCACCTCATTAGCACTGGGGTTAATCACAGATAAGGAGTCAGGGAGATGGTCTGTCCCCCATCCTTGCTGCTGTTCTCCCTGCTTCACCCATGGCTCCTGGATGGAAGCTGATGTTCCCTTTGACTCCTGTCACTCCTCTGTTTGTAATGGCAAGACAGGCAGAACAGGACCCATTTTTTAAAACAGTAGGTGTCTTCCCCAGATCCCAGAGTAATTTGGGTACAGCGGGACCACTGCACTGCTGGCACGTGTAGATGGAGCTACACTGACAAAATCTTCCCCCAGTCTCTCCCAAACTCCTCCTGCTTCCCTACCACTCTTTGTGTCCTCCTTTTCTCCTTGGTTGCCCTCTCTCCGTCCTACATTGCTTTTTCACCCCTCTGCTTGCTGGCAGCTGCTCAGCTCCCTGAGCCACCCTTCTGACTTTCTCCTCTCCTTCTGCCAGCCCCGGATGCTTATTTTATTGTTAAGCTTTGGGGTTTTTTTTAAATTTTTTCGACCCCACTGATGTCAGGTCAGATTGTCTGTCAGCACAACATCAGGTTGCCAGCAGACGAAGGACGACTCACAGGGAAGACAAGAAGGAGAAAATCACCTACATCATAAAAAAAAAAATCTAAAAATCCCCCAAAAGGGTTGAGACTCTTTCCTGGAGAGGATGCAGAAATGCTCAAGGGTTTTCCTCCAAAAATGCCGCTGGCCTGGGAGGCAGTAGGATCCAGACACATGGAAATAGAGATAGGAACAACTTCAGTGGGAGTGAGGCATTATCTATGGAGGGGCAGGGTACATCTGCCTGAAGACATGAATTATGCACAAAACCAGGCACAGGGACATCTCAGAGGTTAAGAGGGAAACAGCTTTGATTTGTGCTTTTGAAAGGGCCCTCCAGCATCAGCTGGAAGGGGAATACAGAGTCGTAGAATATCCTGAGTTGGACAGGATCCACAAGGATCGATGAGTCCAGCTCCTGGACCTGCACAGAACATGCTTTTCATGGGGACCACAGGGAACAGGGATGTGATGGGAGGATGCACATGGACCTCTCTGCTGGGGACAGCAAGTTGCTGGCAGGTTATGTATGACCAGATCTAAACCCACTCCTTTTTCCTACTTTCTTCATGAGCATCCCCTTGCTTTTGCCCCTGGCTGGAGACACATTCCCAGGTGAGGTGCTCCTTTGCCCTGCCTGATTCCCAAACCAGCACACCTCTCACAGGAGAATCTCGGGGCAGCCAACCTCCTTCAGCACTAGGGAGAGCTGGGGGGTCTGAAACAGTGTTGCCTTCCCCAGGGAAAGCACATTCCGCCTGCAAACCCAAGGTTAGGGGAGACAGACCCCAGGTAGTGCAGAGGAAGTAGATCTGCTCAGTGGGAACCTGCCAAAGAGGGACAGCATGTGAAACACAGGGTCTCTTCCCACCTGGACATGTGTTAGAGGGGATTGGAAGGCACTGTACTGTGAAGGTGCAGGAAAGCTACCAAGTGAGAGCTGAATGGGGAAACTGCAACTAAAATCTACTTCTACTGAACCTTTAAAAGTCCTCATGGATCATTTAGGGGTGAGGATGAGCTCCAGCATGAGCCATTGTCAGAGACAGGGGTTGTGCTGTACAGAGAGCAGCTGGGCAGGTCTGTGCCACATCCCCTCTGAAGAGCATCCCTCCTTTCCATGCATGGAGCCTATAACCTGAAGCTTTGCAGGAATGGCTGTCCTGTATGTGAACATGCCTGTGAATCGTTGCTGGTGCATGTCATTCTTCCTCGAGGTGGAAGAGACTCTGCAAAGTCACGTGGAACAAGCAGATATGGTAAAGCCAGGAGAGGTTACTACAGCTAGAATAGGTCTTCGGACCTACAGGCTACATTTTTTTTTTCCCTCTCTGAAAGTCACCAGAAGACCTTTGCAGATCCAAATGTTTCACACATCAACACCACGAGTCATTTGCCTACACATTTACTCCACAACTACACTTCACAGTCCCTCTTTCACAACCGCCTCCACTTTCCGGCACATGGGAACTGCCATAAGCCATGGAGAGGGGAAACAGGTACCAGAGCCAGGCCCAGCAGGGACCTGGCCAAAATTATGGGCCATCTTTCCCTGAATGCAAGAAAGAGCAGTGGGAGTGTGGGGAGAAGGTGGCTTTGTGATTAAATCCCATCTGGACACTGCAGGTCATGCAATGCAAGCCCTGAAAGGGGCTGCTCACCACTGGTTTTGCTGCCTCTCGCCCCTGAGTTTGCCTTGCTGGAGGTTTTTTTCCCCAGATCCACCAGCACAGGTCAGCCTGCACTCAGGACATGGGCAAGAAGGCTTGGCTTTTGGCTCCTTCCCAGACTTGCACACATATCCCAGTGTCCCGGGTACCGCCCGCCCCATCCCTCCATCCCACGTGCTCTCCCCCTCCTTCCCTTGTTCCTTTTAATTAGCAACTTTTTCTTTGTTCCCTTTAATTAAGCGGGGCGGGGGCAGGAGAGGGGCGGGGGAAGCTGCTGTCAGCCACATGAGTTATTATCAAGATCAAAGGCCGGGAGCTCTCGTCTCGTCCTTAATTTGGGCAGCGTCTCTGGGCACAAAACTCTCCTCTTTGTGGTTTCTCCCTGGATGGCGGTTGGGATGCCAAGGCTGGAAGGGGAGGGCTGAAACCCGGCGGGGCGAGCTGGGAGAAGGACTTTGGCTCGTCTCCCTTAAAGATACAACTTGAGGAGGAGTTTGGGTGGCCCCTGGACTCCGCGTGTGGGCATCTCGGGCAGGTTTGCTGATGCCCGTGTGTGAAACCTGATGGTCCAGATGCTCCCCTCAGGCAGGGGGAGATGACCAGTTTTGATGTGGGTGTGGAGTGCAGCTCTGCCAGGGCTTTAATGTAGTGAGAGCACTAATTATGGGAAAATAAAGGCAAATGTGGGAAAACAAACCACTCAGGGATCTGAGAAAGAGCGGCCTTAGCTGAAGGTATGAGCAAAGGACCGTCTTATAATGCCACTTTTTTCGAGCACTCGTGGGATCCTCTAACAGTGTGTCTGTTTTGTGGGGGAGAACATATCCTGGGGTGCCAAAACTTCGAAGACATTTAGCCTTCATTTAATTTTTAATGTGGATTTAGGACAACAATACAACAGGATGGGACATTTCCTCGCCCTGAGCTCAGCCAGCTTCACACCAGGGATTTGCACCTTTGGACTGGAGTCTCTGTAATCAGGATCTCTTTGGGTCCATGGGACTGTAACAGGGTGATGTTCTTATTTTACAAAGCTTTACCCTATTATTAAAATGCTTTAGAGCCTCTCTGTCTCATGCCACACTGTTTTCTGTCCTTATTGCTCCTGCTAATCTCTAGTATGTCCCAGATTTTCCACATACCATTTCTGATGCTTTTTGGGAGTAAACTAGGTCATAATTTCATGGTGGAGGAGAGAGCTCCAGTGCTCTACCCCATAAAATATGGAAAATTTGAGTCAACCCAAACCAGGCCTATCTGCTATGAAAACACCCCTCCTGGCCAGCTCGGTTTTAATATTAAAGAATTTGAACAAACTCATAATCTAAGATTAAGGTCCAGAGTGTTGCCTTATAACTGGGTATCAGAAGGCAGAGGGATGTTAATTAACTTTCTATTGACGAAACAAAGCGCATGGAGAGGAACCTTGCTAATCTGTTTGGTGCTAATCAGCACACATTATTAATTTGCTGGAGAGAAAAAAAAAAAAAACAACCAAGTCATCCTCTTCCCACTTAAACGCAGGTTTAATAGGGCTGGAGAGTGGTTTCACATTACCCAAGCTTCACTCTTTGGATGACATATGTTGCAGTGCATTTCCTAGTGCATTATGAAGCTTCAGCATAAATAATTCAAGCTAAACTCCAGTTGTTAAAATAAACGAGCAAAGTATCTTTGGTGATTAATTACTCTTCCTTCCTCCTCCCTTCCCTCCCTTTTAAAAGTACAAGCATATGTGCCACAACCCAGTAAAATGTTTCAGTCTCCTCCTGCGACCCAGGACATCCTGGGGGTTTTTAGCTGGTATAGGGGGGATCAGGATGCTTGGGTTTGCTGGAAGTGCCTGCTCAGCCCCAGGGAAGCCAGGAGGTGTCTGGAACCAAATCCAAAAAAAAGCTTTAGGGATTCAATGCCTGATGAATTCCCAATTAGCCAGTGGATTTACAGGACTTGAGTTTTCAACAGGATGAGGTTCAAGTTCTGACTTGCCAGTTTAAAAAGCTTGAATAAATGGTAATAATTGCACTCCTTGGGCACCTCTGGGTGGGTGGCACTTGCACAGGGACACCCACACTCTGGGTGGATGGCACTCACACAGGGACACTTGCTCACCCTGCCCAGGGTGCACTCAACACCCACAGCTGTGTCCTGCCTGGCCTCCTCTGTGGTTTTCCTCCTGTCACCTCACAGAGATTTGGGAAATCACATATTTCCTTTAAGGAAAGGAAATTTCTTGAGGGTTTCCTGCCTTACCCTCTCTTCCCAGTGAAGGGAGCTCAGGAGGGGGCTTCATTTTATTCCTCCCAGTTAGCCCCTGCTCGCCCACAGCACCCAAGTCCCAACCCCAGGGTGGCACTGACTCCGAGTGCCCCTTTGCAAGGCTCAAGCAAGGCAAGGGGCTGCCACCCCACCATGCCCACCCAAGGGTGCTTGTGGTACCCAAGGACTCATGAAGGAAGAACCATGGCTTTGCTTTCCCTACACTCTTCTAAATAAACCCCGTGGATGTTTCACAACCAGCCATGAAAAGTATTTCATTTAACAGCTCAGAGCTATTTATAGAGTCAGTTAATTCATTCTAGTGTTTTCCTGTAGCTCTTTTCCCCCCCGGGTCACTGGAGCTGCTCACACACCGGATCATTCTGCCCAAGGAGCACATTAGCTCCTGTTGCCTGGTGCCCACCTGAAGCCAGAGATCCCTGTAACAACATCATATCCCATCGCTGCAGGAAGGCAGGATGCTGGGAGAGCACAAGCTGACTGGGGATGGAAGGATGGACATCCAGGGGAGAGGAAAACTAACTTCCTCAATTAAACAGAAAATGGAAATTCAAAACAAGAGAGGGGAGCAAAAGTAGGGGAGCCTCTGAGCAATACTGGGGAGTGATTTCCATGCATCACTACATCCGCCTCTCTTCCAGCGTCAGAAACTCCTTAGGAGAAAAACCAAGCTGCCACAAACACGGGTTTTTCCTACCACAGATGCTCTTAACCTTCCCAGTTACAGCCCTATGGAGCAGTGATGGGTCCTCAGTGGAGCAAGAGAAGATGGACTATTGACCCAGGACGAGGGGGTGGGCCCTGGGGAAATGCACACTGAGGCAGTCGCAGAGCCGGAACACAGGCTGGAGAGGGAGAGCGGAAATTCCCACTGGGAGAAAGAGAACATGATTGATGACACTCCCATCACCCATCCCCACAGCTCACCTCCTATCGTCTCTCTTCACTTATTTCTCTCTCCTCTTCCTTTGGTTTTTTTTTGAGAGGGTGTGTTTTAACTATTCTTTTGGTGGCTAAAACTATTCTGTCCCTTTTGGGTACAGAAACCTGCTCCAGAACCCAGTCTAAATCAAGGCAAAGTGAAGCGCTGCCCATCCCTCTCCTCCAGCTCCACAGAGGTGCACATCCCAAAATCCAGCCTGAAGGTGCCCCTAAACCCAGCCTGCTCAGAGGGTGAGGGGCTGGAGGAGGGGGTCCTGCCACATCTCCCAGCTCCCACAAGGTGGCAGGTCTCCATAATTGTTTTATACGCTGCGATCCCGATCGCAGAAACCCACCGACAGCAGCCGTGGCTTGTCTGCTCTGCCAGGAGGGGAGCTGAGCCCCAACAACTCATTTTCCATGAATAAGATTGGTCTTCTGAAAGCACAAATTGTGAATTTTTACAAAATAAACATGCCCATACAAAGGAAAAAAAAAAAGCAGCACAAAAAAAAAAAAGAAAAACCTAGGACAAGGCATGGCCAAATCCTGGCTCCTTGTGCCTCCTGGGTGACTGCAGAGTTCAGAGCAGACACGTGGCTAAGCAGGAGGACGCCAGCGAGGCAGAAACCCAGGAGGGATCAGAGAGGTAGTTCAACAAGGTTCAGAAGGAGGGGAGGAGATTTAGAGATTACGCCAGATCAAAAGGATAATTATTTTTGTTACATTTCCCTATCTGCATCACCGTACCGGTTGTGTGAGCAGCCGGGCTGATTTTCGAGTTTCCGAGCATGCCTGGTGTAAGGAACATGTTTCTAAAGCTTCGGCAATAAATTCCAACCTTTCACCAGACATGCCTGCTGTGTGCTCCGAAGCAGGAGTGGCAAACCCTGTGAGACCTGGAGACTGAGTTTCCAAAATCTGGAGATTTAGGCTGCAAATGTTTCCCTCGACACCTCCAAGGTGTCAGGGAGCATTGGCACAGGATGGAATCCCCCCAAAAATGAAGCAGCTGTTTGGCCAGAGTTTGGCACCTCAATTTGGCTACCCATCTCACCAGGACTCAACTTGTTGGCTCCCTGCTTGAACTCACTCATCCCATATAAAGCATCTCTGGCCGGCAATGAGTCCCAGCATGTGCTAACGCCCTTACTCACATGCAGTCACCAAACCATAAACGGGGGTGTGGAGAGGGGGCAGGATTTGCCTCCCCGCTCCACCTGAAAGCCTGTGGTAGATGGCCCAGATAGGATTCTGGTTGCCCTTCCCTCTCGGGAAGCTGCTCCCAAAGCAGGTGCTGCAAAGTCCTGCCCCTTGCAGCCCTTCGTGCCGGGCAGGCAGGAGCTCGCCTTGGAGTCACGGGCTCTGTCTCCAGCCGAGCTAAAGCAGGGCTGGAAGGATTGGGATGGGTGGGGTGAGAGGCAGAGGGGCACCCCTGCTCTTGGCAGTCCCAATTCCTTGACCCACAGCACTCGTGTTAAGCCCAGGGGAGCACAAAGTGGCTGGAAGTATATATAGGCACAAGCACATCCCTCCTGAAAGAGGGAAGGGGGAACCTTTGTGCACAGCAGCCTCCTGAGCCTTGAGCAAAACATCTCCCCACTCTCATCCCCAGAATAGTTTCCCTGCCTGCAGAGCAGCAGGGAGAAGATCCTGCTGAAGCAACCCATCACTTGCTTCAGTGCTACCTAGCCTGGCAACAGCTGAAGAGGGGATGAAGGCATCGCTCTTCCAGGCTTGCCAATGGGAGAACTTTGGAAGCAGAAGGTAAGTGTCCGGCAGCTGCAGGTCCAGCCTCTCCCAGGGCTCCTCTCTCTCTACTAACTGGGCAGGGAGCACTATCCCAGCATTGCTGCCTGGTGGCAATCAAGCTGGCAGGAGCACATCGCCTTGCCATCCACACCAGGCACTTCCAAGTGCCATGGTCAGCCAAGGAACCCTTCTGGGAGAGCAATTTCCCAATAGTGAGCCACGGATCCTCCCACCAGAAGGGAGGACAGGTATCAGAGTACCTTGGAGGACCTTGGCCACAGCTCCCACCTCTTGAGCACCTGCAGGCCATGGGTGAATCCAGTGCTTGGTAGAGATGAGTATCAGCACGTGGGTGTGCAGAAGCTCTCCTGACATGGAACCGGCTCCCCGCTCCTCCCCCAGCCGCTGGCACTGCCGCTGGCTCCAGGTCAGTGCCACAAAGCCGGTCCCCACGGACCCCTGGCCACCAGGACCCTTCCCTTCTCCAGAAAAAGAGGCCTCTCCAGGAGGAGGAGGAGGATGCACACAGACCTGCTCACAGCTTGGACAAGGCTCCCTCTTGCCAAGGCCAACTGTGTGACCACAGACCTTGACGATCCCCCAAGAGCTTTTGGGGTTCCCTCTCCTGCCACCATCAGAGCCAGCTATCTGCTCCCAACCCCATATCAATACCATGCTTAATTTATAGGGCAATAAAAGTTAATTAATGCCATAGTTACAAACCCATTACAATGTAATTATTGTTTAATTGGATTATAAGTTATGCAATTTCCGACAAAGTACTTATTGCTTATGTAATAAAACAGAAGATATTTACAAAGTGATTAATTGTCGTGGTGCTGAGCACCCTGCATAGCACAGGGATGGGGGCTGCATTCCCTTGGCTTGGCCATGGACCCCTCCATGTGCCGACCATGGATGAGCATCACCTCTCGCTGCAGCCCTGACACAGCTTCCCGAATCTGCTGGCACAGAGAAACATCAGCAGGCCCCTAAAGACGTTGTTCCCAGAGGCTAGGAAGAGCAAAGGGGAAAAAGAAATAGAAGGGGAAAAGCTCCCAAGCAGCAGAGTGTCAAGCCAGTGTCAAGCCAGTTGCTCTTTCACGTTGGATGAGCTTCATCATCCCGTACACGTGTCCCTCCCCTGCACCCAGAGAGCTTTGGGAATGCAAAGGGCAGCCATCACAGAGGAGCACCTGGGGCTATGGATGACTTTAGCATGGAACTGGAGCCTGAGTGATATCAGAGGAGGATTTATTCCCTCTTGATAAGGCTGCTGGGGTTTGGTGTGCGGGAGCAGGCAGAGCCAGACCCACTGGGCACCCCTGAAAGCAAAAGGGACCAAGCATATGGAGCTCCACCAGTCTGAAATGCCCAAGTTCTGCCCCAGAGGACTCAGTGCACCCTATTTATCAGCATCAAGCACCCAGACAAGCTCTGGGTCATGGTGCTCCCAGCCAGAAAAGGGCCTGGAACAGCAGGACCCCTGCACAGCAGCCCAGACAAGCAGCAGCCACCAGTGGCTCAGTGCTCTCGAGAGCAGCAAATTAAAAAGAAAAAAAAGAGGTTTTTATGATTAATATTGCTGCTGGGATAATTACTGTTATTACTACTATTATTACTGTTTGGATAGGGGCTTGTCATGGTTCATTTGGGGAGGAAAAAGTCACAGCCTGCTCATGGGAAAATGGGTGAAACATGCTAAAGGCCATTCACTGCATGACTCAGGGCCAAATAACCCTCATTTTTTTCTGCCATGAAAGATTATTAGCTGCCTAATAAGCAGCCAGAGCCTTTTTGGCTTCCCACACGCACCTCCCCGAAATTCCCTGCTTCACACACAGCCCATGTGACCCACGGAGCAAGGCCCCATCCTGCTCCCGGGGCTCCTCCAGTAAAAGGAAACTGCTATAAAAATGCAATGGAGCACTTTTCCAGCAGAAAATGCAGCTGCTTTGAATTCCCGGCAATTAAAAGTTTGACTAGGGGGGAAGGGAACTATTTGAATTTCTCTCACGCTCGCTTTGTTTACTTTTATAAGCTCTTTTTAACAATTTTAGGTTGCTGCATTGTTATCTAAACAAGCCGCCTCTCTGAATACCACTTCTTGTTTTATGGGAAGTTTTCAGCTTTCTGCCCCTGAGTTAAAATAAATAATAAATCAACCAGCAACCTGGAAACAGCCTGAATATTCAACAAATCCCAGCTCCTGATCCAGCTGCCTGTATTGAACTGGATGAAGTGGACACATCTTCCCAGCCGCTTTCATGTGGCAGCTCCTCCACTGCTTGAATTATCTCTTTGTGACATTTCCAGCTCTGAAAGAGCAGCAAGGGGATTTGGGATGTTGCTTTTGTGAATGGTATTTAAAGCTTCTTTTCATAACCCTGACCCGGTTTACCCTTTAACGTAACAAATCAATCTTCCCTTTAAATTGTTTAGCTTCTAGTCAAACACAGGGAGTCTTACTGATGTAAATATTATGTTTGCTCACTTTATAAGCCAGCACGCTCCACAGCTGCCTTTGCTTCTCTATAGGATTGCTATAGGATCCTCTTACAAAGAGGGACAGGGATGAAAACAACCCCCTCATGCTCTGGGCTGGATGCTCTCCCAGGGCATAGCGTGGCATCACAAGGCCCAGTACTGAGCAGACATGGGAAACAGGGTCACAAACCAGACACATTTCAGCTGATCTCAGCCAAACGAAGTGCCTGAGTTTGGTTTGTAACATATCCTGTGTCACCAGCTCCTGCTGCTCCCTGTTTTGCAGAGGCTGCTCATCACTCTGGCTCCCCAGGTGAGGTTAAGGAGAGTTCTGCTACTGAAAACAGGTTTTTTTTTTTATTCTCCCCACAGAGCAGACTAACTGCTTCAGGCAGGACTGTGTGAACAAAAACTTTCTCCCCTACTTTTCTAGCTCCAGTTTACAGGCCAGCCACCAAACTCCAAGCACAGAGGCATTGCTATTATCCAAAAACATCTAATAATATTTAATCCTGCTAAGCTCCTGAACACGCCGATACCTTCTAGCAATGAGAGCTGCGGCTTAATTAACAGAGGTTAATTAATAAGCCAGAGAGTGGGAGGAGGAGGGAGGGGCAGCTTCACAAGGGAACCTGGTTACCTCTCCTACACTCCAGTGAGCGCCCGATGTGCTGCTGCGACTCTATTCTCAGGACGGTTCCCAAACAACTCCTGCTCAGGGCCCGTTTCCTCGCCGATCCCAAAATGAAGGATGGGGGTCCCAAAATGAAGGATGGGGGTGGGGACGCTTGGCCACTGCAAACCCGATCCCAGGCGCGTGTTCCCTGCTGTCCCCTGGGAGCCCGTGGGATGCTTGAAAAGGAAGCGAGCTACAAGGGGAAAGCAGCAGGGCTTTCTGCAGGAGCCAAGCCCAGCATTATTACGGGTGTTTTACGAGCTTTATTATTCCCATTTTCTGTCTGGAGGGACACAGCCGACGGGCCAGCTCGGCACAGTGCCCTGAGCTACTCCCCCCCCCCTGGAGGGGCAAAGCTTCTCCAGGCTGGAGAAAACCCTGTGCCAGCTTCAACATGAAGCCCTTCACTCCTCTCTGTTACCCCCCTGGACACCTGAGCCCACCCCTGGGATGGCCCCATCCCCTGGAGTCGCCCATCACCCGTGCTGGATCAACAGCAGCCGTGTGCCAGGAGCCAATTCTGCTCCCCGAACAAACACAGCTTATTGTCCCAGTTCTGTTTGCTTTAATAAGATAATGAAAAGCTGGGTTTGTGCCAGGGAACAACAAAAAAATGCTACGTTGCCACCCTGCCAAAGAAGCACTCGTCCCTGACTTTCCAGAGGGTGTCCTTTTAGCACAGCAGTGCCCTCCCCAGGACCAAATCCTGCAGTTCCAGTGGAGGCAGCACCCACCAAACACGATATCACAAAACTCAGGTCTGCAACAACCATTTTACAGGAGTCTTGCTGGGGAATAAACAGCTGGCTGGCACGATCTCAGGTTTAAACACCAACTTAGCATCACCAGAAAAGCATAAGTTATGTTGAAAGCACAGAATATCTCATTTTATCACTCAGATGCATTTCCTATCAAAAGACGAGCATGGAAGCCCAGAGAGCAATGCAGACCTAGAAGAAGATGGCAGTTAAACCATCACCTGGAAGCATTATTCCCAAACACAGACCCCTGCCCCAAAACTGGGATAAAAGTGGATGAAAGGAAATACTATTTTGTAATAAATGAACCAGGAAAAAGGCAGAAGAAGCAGCAGGCAGGAGAACGGCTGTGGAAGGTAGGACATGGGCTGTGCTTAAGCAGTAAGACCAGTATGGTCTCCACTTGGTACTTGGCATTATGGCCAGCCCTGTCCTAAACCTCCCACTTTCTCATTTCCTTCCTCGAGAGCCTTTTTCAAGTAAGAAAAAAAAAAGAAAAAAAAAAAGAAAATAAAAGAAAAATAAAGGGGAAAAAAAAAGAAAAAAAGAAAAAGATAGGGGGAAGAAGGGAGAAAAAAAAAAAAAAGGAAAAAAAATAGCAGACAAACCACTTTTTTTTTCCTCCCCCCCCCCCAAATAATTATTGGGGTTTTTTGGCCAAGAGCAGATAAGGAATACTGCAGTGTTTGTCATCATTAGGTTAGAGGGACTGCCAAGCTGTAATAGTATTACAGCTGCAGGCATTGTGGGTAATGGCATGCAAATTGCTCCAAAGGCATTGGAAAGGAAGGCCATCGGCTGAGCAATGTGAAAAGGACACTCTCAAGTGCTCTTTCCGATGTAACTTTTGTGCTCTGCTTTTTGGGATGCTCTTGCAGAAGTTGGCAGGTAAAGCTGCTGATCCACCTCCAGCTCTAGTTCCGTGTGAATTCCTGCATCCTGTGGTAAGTCCCAGCAGCATTTGACTTCTGGGGATAGCCTGGGGGCAAGAGGAGCTGCCATCACTTACTCCTCAGAGTTCACCTTTGGTTTCTCTCCAGAGTACTCAAGAGAACGACCAAAGGATGGAACAGCTGGAGTGAAAGGTAAGCCCTGGGCAGCAGAGCCTTGCTCCATTAGGAGTGATGCCAGCAGCAAGAAAAAAGGGGGTGAAGCTGCTCATCCACAGCCCAGACGGCACATCCGATGTCAGGCTGAGCCATCAGAGCTCAGAAACCACTGGAATCTCAGTCTCCCACTCTCCCAACATCACCACCTGTTTCTGTCTGCTGAGAGAAGAGGGCCCAGCCTCTCTACTCATACCTTTGACCCAGGGGGAATAACACTCTCCCCCCCCACCCCATTTAATCCAGCTCTATCCAGTCCCTCGAGTGACCTGAGAATGCCTTCTGCTGAGTTCAAGGGTCTTCTCATCAAGGACTGCAGCAGCAGCTAATTTTTTCCTCTGTCTTTTTTCCTCCGTGCAATTAAGTGCAGCTTCCTAATTGGAGTGCTGTGAACTATTTATAGCTTTATAATGACCGTTTACTACGGCAGCACTTAGATATTAGATAGGGAAAAAAACGTCAGGAGCCTGGGAGGAAAGGTCAGCAGCTTGGGAAGGCAAAGCAGGGAGAGGCAGCAAGGGGAAAGAAATGCTGTTATTCCCTTTCCCACTGCTGAGGAGCAGAGGGATGAATCTCCACGATCCAAGTTCATCAAGCACCAAGATTAGATCATTTCTCTGTCCAGTCCTAAACCTGTGGTTTATGGGCAAAGCCAGGTTTTAGGGCTAAGAATGCAAGGGCACGCTGCAGCCCTGATTTCTGGGGAGCATGCAGAAGCCAACAGATGTTTTCCCAGATTCTCCCAGTCTGTTTGCCAGTTGAACTCTTTGATCTAATTGCTTTTCTGTGTTTTACTAAGTGAAAGAAGGGTCCCAAGGCAGGAGGTTGGAATTAGATGATCTTCAGGGTCCCTTCCAACTCAAATCATTCCGAAAGACCATTTATATGTATATAAGCAATCAGGAGTGGAGACCACAGAGCTCTTCAGGAACAGCATCTTTACAATATTGTGACATGAGCTTCTCCAAAAAGAGGTTTCCAGTCATACCGTTGCGAACAAAAAACCTCCTGCAAAAAGCAAGAATGTGACAGCATTAGGGGAATCTTATTTATTGTAGGTTTTTCCCTCCATCTCCTTCTGACAGGTACTCTCAGAGGGAGCCAAACTACAATCGATCTTCATCTCTGTGACCCTGATTTCCTGATTCTGAACTACGTGGGAAAAACCTAGCACCAACAGTGACTTCTGTAAAATTAAATAACAACAGCCAAAATCTGTGTTTTCCCAGCAGATGCCATGAATTTGAGGTGTTGTTTGTTTGGGGTTTTTTTTGTCTCATTTTGTTTTTAAAGCAGTTACAATCAAGAGGAGACTCCTTGACAGATGAAGAGAGGCTGGTCCTACCCAACTTGACAGCACCATTTTAATAGGATCTCACTTGGAATTGTTAATAAGACGTCTGGAGCTCGCTTGAGCGATTGGTATGCCAGGACTGAAAACACTCATGGAGAAAGGAGACTCTTGTACACGTCAAGAGCTCTTTGTAAACTAACTTTTTGATGGAAAACTGGAGAAAAGGATGGATACGAAGTGCTGTCAAGGGGAGGAATGTCTCAGTTTCTGGAGAGCCCACGGTCCCCTTGGCTCTCTGTCATCAAGGTCTGCCATATCAGCTGCTTCACATGGACAGTTCAGGGGGAAGGAGATCGAGACTGACCTCTTCCCATGCTTCAAGCAGAAGAGCATATATCCCTTTTCCAGTAGCACACACACCATTCCTCTTCCCACTCCAATATTTTTAGCAGAGGGAAGCCTGGCCATGCTGATGGAGACTCCACCTGAGGGCACACCCAGGTCTCACCTGCCTCCCTTTCTGCTTCTGTTTCAGCAAAGGGTCTGTGCCTCCAGCTTCAAAGGCATATCTTGAAACTCCCTCTAACAGGAGACTCATTTTTCATGCTGAATGAGATGAAATCCCCACTGTTACCTCATTTACATCTCAATACTGGTAAGTTATAGGTGGCTATTATTTATATACATGTAAGACATCCATTTCTTATTCTGTGGGATACAGTAAGAAGAAAAATACCCATCTTTCTGTTCGCCTTTTCTGGATTGTTTTTTTGTTTGTTTGTTTGTGTCTTCTTTTTTAATCCTTTGCTCAAGTTTGACTGTTGCTGAGAATTTGCAAATAAATAAAGGAGTGAACAGCCCCATAAAAGCTGATTGTTTCCCCCTCCTGCAAAGATTGTCTTTGTGAAGAAGATTAAAAATCCTTCCGTGCTGCAGAAGATAAAGGTATCCCTGGGCGAGAATAAGACATAAAAGAGGTTACTACATCCATCTCTTGACTGTGTGGACTACTAATTCCCACTGTTTTCATCCCTTCTTGGGCATCTTGACTCTTTCTTCCTTCTAACCATTAAAGGAAAAGTTGCCTTTGCTGAAAGCAGCATTGGTAGCAACAGTTGGGACATGAAGAATATTTGCTTTCCTAGCCAGCTGCAGGGAGATGGGATCTGTGGGACCATCCATAAAGAAAACATCTGCTCACAGCTGGATGTGAGGCAGCAGGTGAGGATTCATGCTCTTGCCTCACTCCATGGCTTGATTTGGCGGTGAAAGGGCTCACCCCTGAGCTGGAAATTCCTTGTCCTGACAAAGCAGCAACTCACCACTCAGACTCCAAGGAGAGGTGCAATCACGGACCCAGATCACCAGCCTAAAGCTGTAGGTGCAATCCCATGACAGCACCTTCACCTGGCACTGACTGCCAAAACAGCAACCCAGAACCCTGCCAAGGCTGCGTTCAGCAAGGCTCTACAGAGAGCCCTGGGGAACACTGAAACCTCGAAAGCCCTGCTCTGGAAGTTCAGGAGGTTCCTCCTAAGCCCATACACGAGCGCCTCCTCCCAACCCCCGTGGGCTGGAATCAAATCAGATGCAAGAAGAAGGGAGTTGTTCCCCGCTAAAGTGCTCCAAGAGCCCCTCAGCACTTTCGCTGCTCCTCCCTCCACACAGCCCAGGGACAGCCCTGCGAGCCTGGGAGAAGCCGTCAGGTCCCTCCTCAGGAAGCACCGTAGGGAGGCCACACCACAGGGCAAACAGCCGGTGGGTTTTCCTTTCCCTGCCCTCCCAAAGTGCTTTGTCAGTGTTCATTAGAGGCACAGCAGGTTTTCCTGGTACCTGTGCTATCAGCAAAGCGGCTCCTTTTCTTCCTTGCTGACAAGCTACATTCAGTTTAAGGGATTGAAAAGGCCTCCAGACTCAAAGCCTTGTAATGACTCTCCCCCTTCCTTTCTTTCCTCCTTCCTTCTTTCTCTTTAATGGCTTTCACTAATGTGTTGTTTTTTATTTTTACCTTGCACGTTGAGCAGAGCATGGAAGAAATTCTGTGTTCTCATTTTCTCTCTTCTTCAACCCCCCTGCACCAGCTCCCTGTTGCAGGGGGACATCAGCATCTTATTTCCCCTTCCCCTGATAGGTGGGGGTACCCCCACAAACTGGCCACCAGAGCTGAGAATGGCTGCTTAAATAGACTGCAACACCCAGGAGCTTGATGGACTTTGTAGGGGAGGAAAAAATTGCTCCATTCAGGTACAATCAGATCCTCAGCTCTTCCCTTTCAAAGCTGAGATGAAGAGCTTTTTTAGGCTGGCCCCAGGAAAACGTTTTATTTCTCTTTTTTTCCAGCCAAGAGGAGTCAAAAGAGATGGACAATGTTTTGTTTAAAAAATGCCAAGCAGGTTAAAATCCAGCCTTGGACACGTTTCTTCACTGCTAAGCAGCCGAGCCCACAGTCTGACTAACACAATTTCCCTCTTTTTCTGAATGATGGGATTTTTTTATTAATTGCCAACCTAGAAATGTGATCTTCTTGAGCAGCCTTTGAGCACAACAGGGAAGGGGAGGAGAGCTGGAGCCATGGTCCTCTAGAGACCCTGAGTAAGGCTGATTGATCGAAATCACTTGAATTTCCCCTATTATTGAACAGAAGAGTGGTCCTGGTTTGTCTCAGAAATGCAGGGAAACAGCTGGAAAGGAATCAGCAGCCCAGAGCAGCAGTGCCTAAGGAGGTACTCATACTGATAATTTTTCTCCTCTTTTTCTCTCACCTGCAACAATTTGTGGTGCCTTTAGCACAAAAATTCTTTCTGGCAAGCACAAAATCAGTCCTCTGTCCTTGCCTAATATTTGTACAATATGCTGTACACTCCTTAAAATCAAGGGGACCCCAGTCACAGATGTGAAGGTCTCCTCCTCGAGCTGATTGCATGCTGAAGATGCTTCCCATGGGAATTGTGCAGGGGATGAGATGTACTGGCTCCTTATCCGTGCAGGGGTGGGGGTCACAGAGACCAGCCAAGGCTGGAGGTGGTAGAGAGGAGGCACGTTCAGGTTCTCTGCCTTTGAGGCAGTGGCTGACAGGCAGAATGCACATGAAGGAACATGGAAATGATGGAAAAAATAAGAGCACAAAGAAATGCATCACTTCAAATTTTCAGAACTGACTGTTCTGAAACAGAGGGGAACTCTGAGCCATGTTTAAACGTAGTTTTCAAGTCCAGAGTCCAAGAAAGACCTGAAGATCCCCAGAATTACCCTTATCAGAGTATGTCAACATCATGTGCCAGGAATGAGAACTACCCAGAAAACACGAAATGTGTGAATTGTGAGATCTGGGGATTTCTCTTCCAAGAACTTTTAATTTAATGTTTGATTCTTTTGAGAGGGAGAGAGAACGCACACCAGGCTAAGAAACACCACACGCAGCTTGTGAGCATTCCCCTAGAAGATGAAGGATTTTCATGTTTGCTCTGCTGATTCCCTCTCTGGCCCTGTGCATATTTAATTAATGCCAGCTCTCTATCAGGCAGAGGTTTCGAACATGATCCCCATATCCCAGATGGATGCCCTACGAGTAAGCATTTGCTACCTGAAAAAGTTCTGTGAAATGTGTCCAGACAGCTTCCTTCCTTCACTGTAAGTCATCTTTTAACACCAGGGATGGACTGAAGTCTCAGCATAGATGAAAGACCTATTGAAATCCTCTTGCTGGAACCCTCTAGGCATTCAAAGGCTTTCCCAAGCCATTCCTCGACTAACTTTGGTGAACAGACACAGAAACTGAAGGCAACCATACTTCTGCCAACATCTTGCTGCCTCCCTTCTCCAGCATCCAAAAAGCTGGTGTGCCTTTGCCCAAATTCTCATCCTTGGTGAGGTCTCCCCTTTCTATTTCTTCTCTGCTACAAGCACAAACCCATTCTTTCAATTCCCATAATTCTGGAGATGTCCCTTCCACTCCCACAACCCAGACTGAACAGTGAAACCCTTCCAGAGAATTTATCCAAGACCTGACTCACTCTAAAAAAAAAACAACCTGTAGAGACCATGCAAAACCTCACGCAGGGCAGCCGTGGTCGTTAAAGCATCTGATTATGTACTTTGCCATTACTAAGCCTGATTTGATTTAAGCAGCTCCCTGGCTAGAGCTCTGGGATATAACACCATGCTCTGAATCATCCCTGTCCCATCTGCTCCTGTCTTTGCCCTTCCCCACTTGCAGGTAGGATAACACAATGAGTGCCAAGCTAAATATTTAATGGGAGTGCTAATGGCTTTGTTAAGTGAAGCTGGGGCAGGGTGGGGAGCATTTCCTTGGTTTAGGATGACTGGACTGGGTTTGTGCTAATGGACAACCTGTACAGCCAAGTCCTGTGCTGGTTTTGTCCCCAGGATGCAAATACCAGGGCTGTGGGCAGATGGTGCCCAGCACTGACTCAACACTGAACAACAGCTTGCACCAGAACAGCTTTAAAGGAAGAGTATTTTGCATGCTTCTTTTCAGGTGAAGGGATCAGGCAGCCCCCCAAAGCTGTGGAAAATTTTCTTGGGATGATGCTGTGGAGCACTCGACCAAGACAAGGCAACTGAACCCATAACAGCAAACCTGGCCTTGGAGTGAGCACACGATTGGGCTGGAGCAGCAGCTTGGTGGAGCTGTGCCAAAACTACCCCTTTTCACCTTGCTGGGATTTTCCCAACAGTTTGCAAATCCCATCAACAGGAGATAAAAACACCCACCAACGTTCCAGGGCCAGATGGTAGTTTATGTTATGAAAACTGCGATTTGTTTTCATGGAAACTAGTAAAAGGATAACGAGCAAACCTGGAAAAACGTGGCTCGCCCTTTGGGGAAGAGTATATTTTATGGACAGCTTTCATTGCCACCTCTGTCCTACAGCTGGGACATGGTACATGAGATCACCCTAAAGGTCTAACCAGGCCAAGAGAGGAACTGTGGGAACCAGAGGCCACCGGCTGAAACTCATCCTAAATTAGGAAGAAGTGGAAGAGAGGTACCTCACATGGTGTGCTGTCTTGCCAGCCAGCCAGCAGAGACAGTTCATTGCTGAACCTTCGTTGTACAGAGAATGAAACCATGGGCCTGCTCCTCATGCCTGGTGGATGAGCCTCAAGAACCACCGAGGACCACTCACCAAGTGAGACAACAAAATAAAAACTAGTTACCAGCTCTCATTCTTGGCATTTTTCATCAAGTAACAGGTACAAATGGACCAGCAAGAGCAGCTTCTCATGCACTGGGCTTCCCCTGGGGCATTTCCAACTCTGGCTGATCTTTCTCGCCAGGTCTCCCCAGCAACTGCCCCTGTGGCACAGTGTTGGTTTTGGCTGGATTAATCTCAGCCTGACCCCCTGAAAGCAAGGCCCAGGGCACACAGGCAGCATAAATCCTCTTGGCTACAGTGGCCCCAGGCCAGGAGTGACATCAGTTCCTGAAGAAGACTCTTAAATTTCATCTGAGTTTCCTCCTGCTGAGTTTTCGTTTTGCTTGCAAGGGATCTGCAAATGCTTCATCTGTCACAAGGCTCCCTGTGATGTCATAAATTTGTCATCACAATGACATCACTGACAGACTAAGCAGGAGGAGAAAGGGCTCCAGGGCTAAGCCAAGGACCTTCTTTTTAACAAGTGGCAGTGATTCACACCGAAATGCCCCCAGGAAGCACTTGGAAAACGGGAGGAATTCACACTTTTCAGCCCAGATTTATCCTTTCTATTTAATAAAGTGAGACCTGGGCAGTGTGGTGGGCTCGGACACGTTGCTTCCAAGAGCAGGCATGCATCCCTTAACTCTGGAGGTTCACTCTGCTCATAAAACTGCTAAGCTGTCATGTGGAGGAATGGAATTTCTTGGAAACAGAGCAGCATGAACCCAGAAGCAAAGAGAGATTTTGGAGGGAAACAGGGCTGTGACTAGGCAAGACCTCGTTGGAGGTTGCTGTGGTACTGCACCTTAGCCTGATGATAACCCTGTGGCCTCTTTTCCTTAATATATATGCACAGAATAAAAGGGAAATGCTCAAAAAACTAAATTCCAGCATTGCTGGGGGAGGGGAGCAGAAGGCAATGATCCTGTTATTTGAAAAGGCTGGTGTCAGCCTCATTGAATTCATGTAGATTCTCCTCCTTGCAGGTACTTGCAAATGTTGATTTTTTGCATCCTTCAACTGCTGCTCTCCCAGCAGGAGAAGCAGCTTTGGGGCCAGGTAAATATTTGCTGGCACCATTGAGTGCCATCATCTGGAAGGACGGCAGGGTGGATTCAGGACTAGTTAAGGATCTGTCTAAGAATAGTCCTCCTTGTCATGCATCCTCTGCCCTTGAAAGCCCCCCCTCTCCCATGGATACCTCAACACCTGGACAGCCCAGCCTGGCATCTCACATCCTGCAACACTGATCCTGCTGCCTGCCTTATTTCAGTGCTGGTACTCAAGGGCCTGATTTCTTGGCAGGTCATCTAGAAATCAGAAAACAACTCCACAAGAGAGCAGATCTCAGGGTAGGAAAACTAAAAGGGTTTCTACGCCACAGCCTGTGATTTTCTGAGAGATGTTCAGCTGCTCTCTTGTGCTGTTGGGTGGTAAGAAAGGGCAGGGAGAGGACATAATTCTGCCCTAACTTGCTACATCATCAGTTTTCATTAAAATATTCTTCTGCCACATCTTTGTAATTTTTCATTTTGGAGGCAAATTTATTAAAGGTGTACTTCAACCTGATTAAATTAAATAATGTGGCATTAGCAAATAAAGTTTTTTTTTTATCTCAGCACACCACCAAAAAAAAAAAAAAGAAAAAAAGGGAAATTGCTGTAATATAAATAGCTATTTAATACTATAACAGAAGGAGGGGGAAATTCCATTCTTCATAAGCTCCCGACACCCATTTGTTATCTTCCCTTGGCCCCCCCCCCACAAATCACTCTGCAGCCTTGCAGCAAAACCAGCCCAAATGTAAAGCAATATAATATCATGTGTTTTTCAAGATAGGTAATAACACATTTTGCACACAAACAAACCTTCCTAGCATACCAGCAGGTCCCTCCCTAAGCCTGCCTGTGCAGCTCTTAACTTCTTAGACTCATTTCAGGGCTATTTCCTGGTCAGAGATGGCTTTGAAAATGAAGCTGAAAAAGGTGTTTCGGCTTAGTTTTGTTTTGATTTCTGCAAGGCAGCAAGAAAGGGCAGGCCCTGTGGTCTGAAATTCTGGACTTGCCTTTGCTACCTTGTCTTAATAGGGCCACTTTGCCCATGTTTTTCCCTCTCAGTCTCTCCCAAATCCCTCTTAGCTAGTTTTAGGTAGAAAAGTAGAGTGTTTGGCTGATTTCTTTCCCCTTAGCCCTGATACAGTGTTTGGGTAATTCTAGGGCTGCGAACACATGAGCATTTTTAAAGCCATATGTCAAACACAGCTCTCCCCTTCCACAAGCTTTAGATCCAACTGTCCCAGAAGAATGCTCAGATTCAGCCAGGGGAAGAAAGGAAAAGAGGGTTTTTAGAGACAGCCAAGTTTTTTCCTCTTCCTTCCCCACCTCTCTGAGGACCAGGGGAGCTCCCTTTCCCAAAGCCACCCCACTCCTGCCATCCAACCACCCAGGAAGGGCACTGGGGGCCTCCGGTCGGGAACAGAAGGTGGTGCCTGGCCTTGGGGCTGAGAGGTCTCCAAGCCTTTGCTGCCAAGAGTAGGCAACATATCCAAAACAAACAGAGGAAAAACTTGGCAAGTTTGGGTTTTTTTTGGATTGAGAACTTCCCATCAGTTTCTGCCACAGCCAGCCCATGCCTCTCCAATGCCAGTAGCTAGAGATGATCAGGAAGGAAGCAGACAGACATCTCCAGCATTCCTCACCCAAGGAAAACCTCAGTGGATTTCTTCTGATGGGAAACAGTCAAAAAGGTGTTGCACCCTCCCCTTCTCCATCCAGCAATCACTGTGTGGAAACCTGCTAAGCAAAAGGCATCCATCCTTTGCAGAGGATGCAGATGCATCCTTCATCCCCTCGGGCACATGCACAGGCAGGAGCACCCACAGTGGATGTCCCCTCCAGATACCTGTTACCCCATCCCCGTTCTTACTCTTGGCCCACTCATTTCCCCACAGGAGGCAAAACCAAACTGCTGCAGCTTTGGAGGTGGGGGAACACAACCACCAGGGATTGCATCCCTGGAGATGGCAGGCATCCCTGGAGATGGCAGGCAGGGACACAGAGCAAGTCACTTCACAGCAGCCAAAGGCCTGCTACCAAGGGGACTTGGTCCCAAGCCAAAATCAAGCTCATCAGCTTTGCTAGCACAGCCCAAATCTCACCTTCTCTGTTTATAAACAGAAGCAGATGCAGGGTTGAGGGAGTCTGGGTGCCTTGGGAAGCGTTAAGCTCGGCTTTGAGAGGTAAGGCACCTCCGCGTTCCTTACATGTTTTTAACCAGCACTGAGAGCTGAACGTGCTTTTAAACAACACTAATGATCAGTCATCAGCTATTTGGAAGATTTCCATAGCAGCATTTGACTACTGGATAGCAATCAAGTCGATGAAGGCTTGCCAAGTTCTGGGCACTTGGCTGGCAGGAGAAATGTTTAGAGCTTCAGGGAAGACTCGGTGCAGCTTTTGATCCCCTCTAGTCCCGATGTATTTAAACAAAAATAACCCTTTCCTCCTCCCTCCCTACCAACCACCATTTTCCTACATTTAATAGTTGAGAAGAAGGCCATACATGTGGTTTTGACACATTTCTGCAATGCCATTTTTAATGCAGTTGGCCCCCAAATGTTGTTATTGTTTCCCACGTCTGCCTGAATTTTAGGCTCTTCCCTAAAGCTCACAAGTTCTCTGCTTCCTGCAGCTCTCTGCTCTTATTTGTTGTTGTCTTTTTGAGATATATTTCTTTGTCCCACTTCTCCCTGAAATGTCCAATTTGCTCCCACTTCAGTGTCCCATGAAACAAATGTTCCCTGTGCCTTTGGTCTCACCCAGTGTGTGTTTTTTCATGTGTGTGCTTGTCCTGAGCATCCTTTGAGAGCTCACTCCCTCCTCCCTCCCTGTCCTATCCTATCCTACCAGTCTGTGTGTGCATAGAGGAAGAAAAACCTGGACTAATGCTGACACTCTCCATCTGGAAGGCACCAGAGGGGCCGGCAGCAGCTGAAGCATAAACACCCCTGCCATTTCTTTGGAAAGACTCAGGGTCCAAGGCGAGAAAAAAACATGGAAGGAAAGAAAAAACCTGGCAAGGAAGACAAGAACAATAACTTCTGAAGTGGTGAAAAACCCTGTTGGAGTCAGTCTCAAAGAGAGTGCAAGAAGAAGGTGGAGATCTCAGAGTGGGAAGCAATCTCTAGGAGCATCTCTCTCCACAGTGGGACCAAGGCACTGTCTGGAGGACTGAAGACAAACAAGATGTGTGGTGCTCCCCACTAACAGCACTCCTCTCCCACACAGGACTGTCCCCAGGGATGCAGACAATAAGAACTGGGAGATGTCTGGATGCTCTGGCAGCAGAAGACCTATTCAGCTCCAGGGGCAACTCCCCAGCCACCAGTGACCTGTATCAGCATCCATCAGCATCCTCACTTGCATTCCCAGTGAGGACTCATCCTGCCTCTGGCAAGACAGCTCTGTCAGCTCTTTCCCAGAGGAAGAGCAAAGTGTTAAATTAAACACCCTCATGTGTTTCTGAGTTCTTCTACACCCTTTGAGACACAACCTTATTCTTTTACATTAGTTCTCGCCTCAGATGTGGGTCGAAAGTCTGAGATTTGTCCCTCTTGTATTATTTCCTCATTTTCCAGCAGGATCCCAGCCGAGAACCACCTGTGCCAGCCTTTTAATGAGATTTGGGCTCTGCAGGGAGAACACTAGCTCCACACCAGCCAGAGTCCCTGGAGAAAGACCCCGTGGATGTTCTCCGGGTGCAGCAGGAGGTCTGCGGGATGAGTATGGGACATTCCTGTCCACGGATTATCCATGCCTGGACTCAAGCAGAGGCAGAGCAGTGCAGGATCATTGCAGCTCTAATGAAAACCACTCTGATGATCCCCCCTCCCCAGCAGGCTGGGCTGTAAGCAGGGCATAAACACCTCGCAGGTTTAGGGAGCACCAGCTGTGTTACACATCTCTCGGGCACGTTCGCTGCGGTGCTTTATTCCCCCGTTGGAAAAAATCCCACTTCTTAGAGCAGTACAGAACTGATTAGATTGAGGCAAGAGAAAGAGTGATGGAAAACGGTGAACAATAAAACCTGGGAGCAGGCTACAGTTTCTGGAGGAAAATAAGAGAAAATAAAGCTGATGCTTTCAAGATTAATGGCTAATGACAAATAATTGTGGCTGTGGAACAGCAACGAAAAGACAGAATGGAAACAAGAACCAGACAGAAAAACTAGGCATTAGGTCTGATGGCGAATTTAAGGCCATTAATTCATAATTGCAGCCATTACAGCCAGTAGTTTCAAGTGAGTCCAGCAATATTAAGAGCTGCTGGATGTCGTGCCCTTACAAAAGAATCTGGCTGTTATTTAGGGTCCTAAGTGAAGGCTGAACTGCTGAGAGAAGAGCTAATCCTCATCTCACATCATGGGTGTTTATAGGAATCTGTGCCCTGAAGAAGGAAGGAAGGGGGATAGAGAAGGCACCCCCCCCATCCCCTTCTGCAGGCACAAAATGAGCCACTTTGCCCACATTTAATAACTCCTGGGCTTTTATTTCCCCCCACATGAGGAGCAGATTCTCTGTCTCTGCTGGAAGCTTCAGAAGGCAGCAAACACCAGTCCCAGCAGCTGAACGTGCCTGTCCTCCCTTGCTTCCCTTTTTCAAAGTGGAAATCAAAGTATTTAATGACATCCAAAGGTCTTTTCCCAACAGCATGGGGTAAAAGGCAGGGCACCAAGTGAAGGAAGGTGGTTTTCTTGTGGTTTGAACGTGTCCATCCTTCTAAGGAGGTGGTTAATGTGCTGCCTGTTATCGCATCCCCGTGAATCACTTCTATTTAATTTAATGAGAAAACTGACAATTCACTGTTACCAGTCCCTTGGAGACAAAGCCTGTCCTTCTCTGCATCACCCGTGAGTTACAAAATGGCCAGTTTTGCTCGAATCCTGGAATATTTACAGCTTGAGTTGACGGAAACAGAAGGAACACAGTTAAATCTCAAGCAAGATGTGTTCCCCTCAGATCTCGCATTCACAATAGACAGAGGCACTCAAACCAGCCTGACAGGGTATACAAGACACTTGGCAGCCTGGCAAAGCTTTGTTCCTCACAGAGAACAGTCAAAGCAAGAGAGAGACTTGTCAGGGAAGTTTGGGATCAGCTGTTTTCTCCTAGTCTAGCAATGGTCTTCTCCTCTCCACTTTATTCACTTCATGCTTCTTTTTTTTTTTTTTTTTTTTTACCCAGGTAGGAAATCTCATCTGAGATTCTGCAAAGCATTTTATCCACTTAACATCCAGCTGGTTTGAAATCGAGAAGCTCTACCAGTCCCTTGCACCTTCCAGGAGAGCAATGTCATCATGTCATGGGAGTCATCCTGTTCTCTTCACCACTAACTGGGTGAATGACCAACAGAAAAGCAACGTTTCCTTCACAGCCTTTGGCTTCTCCTCCAGACTTTTCCCCTCCCCATTTAACTGGGATCAGACCCGCTTGTTTTCCTTGTGCTCGGAGCTCATTAGAATCCCCAGCTATTCAACTGTATCTATTTGATGACAGAGAAAAACACTTTGACGTGCAACCCGAGAACATCTGATACCACAGTGAGTAAGAAGAGGAGGGCGATCAAAGCAGGACGGCAAGATGTTGTTTCCACTTTTTTTTTTTTTTTTGCTCATAATCCTATTTTTGCACGTGCCTACCAGATGTTCCCCATATCACACTTGGTACGGCCAGATGGCTCCAGAATCTCTTCCCCATCATGTATCATCAGCTACCAGTCATTTCACCAGTGATACACAATAGCCCGGTCCGAGGGGAGCGAGGTGCGCGGGGTAATTGCCTGCGCCTCCCAAAACATCTGCGCACACGTCCCTGTGGCACCGCTCCACATTCCTGCTCGCAGAAGCCCAAGTTGCGGGAGAGGAGTTCCCCCTCCGCCGGCCGAGCCGCCGTTAAACACCCGGTAATTACTGCGGGAGATAACCAGCATGTGTCACTACAACTCAATTACCACGCTCGCACCTCCGCCCAGAGAGGTCAGAGGTTCAGCTTTACACAGATCAGGCTTAAAGGCGCTGTGTAAGACAAGGTTAGATCCCGCCACAGGATCAAGATGGGATGGACAGACCGACAAACCGGAGCTGCTTCACGCCCCGGAAAGAGGCATTTGCTGTGCAGGAAAGAACTGGGACATCTTCTGTGACCAAAATTTGGGAGTGACTGGGCAGAATCTGAGTCCTGCCATAATTGTACATTACCCTCTGTACAATACACCCAGTGCCTTTAGGACATGGTTTGGTGCAGATTTGAGACTCAGTGTAGCCTGATCTTACAGCAACAGAGCAATACTTAGAGCAAAACTATAAGAAACACCAGAATTAGGAAAATTTTAATCAATGGCAAAGGCCAGCATGTTTAGGACGAGTATTTGATGCCCCACCAAGGTCGGGAGGCAGTGGTGGGTACAAGTGCCCTTCAGCCACGTTGCAGATGCAGGAAAGCCCTGAGCACTGCTGGCTGTGTGGTGCTGGAGCAGGAGAGGAGACAATTTTAGGAAGCAAATAAAATAGCAGATCAAATCTGAAGGGATTCTTTCTGATAGGCAAGTAACGGTATTAACAACCTGGCAGCTCCCCTGGTGCCCCAACTTCTAAGGTAATCTCAGAGGAGAGCTGACAGGCAGATCAGCATCAAGAGCCATCTATGCAGTGAATGAGAGGCTCATCTCTCCAAACCTCCCCATCATCCAACCAAGAAAACGGAGCCCAAGCCTCTGGCTGCACTAATCCAAAGCTCTTCCCTACTCGATTTCCCTCTTTTTCAGACTGCCACTAGCAGGGCAGGCCTGGGAGGGAGCAAAGCCCCGGTTCAAATGGAGGTCAGGGATGAGGCCGTGCCTCAGAGGGGACAAATCCATCGGCCATTGCCAAGATCTGGGACAGCTGGGCCCCTCTGGCAGCTGCCAGCCCCTCCAAAGGGCTCGGAGCAGGGGAAGGCACTTTGCCCAGGGACGGTGGGGCCACGGGGCGATGGCTGCAGGGCGGAAGAGAGGGGACCGAGGGGAGAGGGCAAGGGGTGTCCAGTGATATAATTGACTGCTCGACTAATTAAAATTCCTGGGCTGCTAATTGGGGCTGGGATCTGCCTGCTGAATGCTCCCTCAGCAGCTTTGCCCAGAGAGAGGGGAGCCGGCGTGGAGGAGGGGGGTGAAAGTTTGAAAGGACCCGGGCCCCTCGTCGGGGCTGGCAGAGCCCAGAGCTGTTTTGTCTGAGCAAGTTGCCAAATTACTTGTGACAAGTGAAGGGGATTGGAAATAATGGGGGTCTGTGAAAAGCCCAGGGCACAGACGGGGGGGATCCATGAGATAATGAGGAGGCAAAGCCCTCGCATGGCTGGGGGCTTCCCACCTCCCAGCAAAGCTGCGGGGACCGGGGTGTGAGGAGACCAGGAGGATGTGTGGGACATCTGTGTGACACTCCAGTCAATATTTGGCATGGAAATGCTCTGCCTGAGGTGCGATGAAAGCAGGGAATGCCTGGAGGGGATCAGCCTGGAGCTCCCAGGAGCACCTGGCACTCCCTGCTCTCCCTCTGCTCCAGTTTTTAGGAATGGTCTTCAAACCCTCACGTCACATCACCAAAATCATGGTCCCTTTTCCATTTCCCACCCCAGGTTAGGTGTTTTCCATGTATTGACCAGCTATGTCGACAGAAGCTATGACATCCCAGCTGCTCACCTGATCCAAATAAACTCCACATCCCCATAGGATCCAGGTGCTCTGGCAGCACCAGACATGGGAAATCAGCAATCAGACTGCAATAATTAAAGTGTTCATTTACATACCAATACCCCAGATATTCTCCACCTCATATCCCTTTCACAATCATGCAGTATCCAGATCTGGAGCACGTATGAGTGCACACAGCCTATTTCTTTCTACTCACAAAAAGAAAAGAGCCTATTTTTTTCCATGTCAACATGCTCTGTGTAATACCCAGTTGGTAATTTTAATATCTAATGCAGCGTCCAGAGAATTGTCACACTCAGTGAAGTGAGATGGGTGCCCTATTCGCCTTGATTTGGAGAACAAAAATCCCTCTAATACTCTGGAGACACCCAGGAGATAGAACTTTTGCAAGCAAAGTATTGGGATACATCTGATTAACGCTGGAAATCGGAGCTGGGATGTACCACTTTTGAGAGGATCACTGAGCAGGAAAACATGGCATGGAAAGAGAAAAGAACCTGGAACTGACATCAAGTTTTTCACTTCTCCACGGGATTTCACATCTGTTTCACTGTGGCCTTCAGGTTCTTTCTTTCAGACAGAACAAAAATCCCCAGATTGCATGAGCTTGGTCTTTCTCATGCCCAGACACAGACCTGGTGGGCCATTTCTCCACTGATTTCTTCCTTCATTTTTCCTCCAGAAACTTGGTGTTTTGTTGTTTTTTTTTTTTTCTTAGGGTTGGATTTCCCTGGAGAAGAGCTTCCAGGGAAGAAGCTGCATATTCTTTGCTCACAGGGGCGTTGCACCCCACTATTTTTCAGGGCACCAGACACCTCAACTCTCCTCCTCCCCAGAGATAGCTGCCCTGGCAGGGACCAGAAGAAGGGGACAAATATGCCCATTTTTCATCATTTCAGTAATTTTTTTTGAACACGGGACATTACTTTAGCCCCTTAGAAGCTGCAGGCCAGGGAGCTGTCGGATGCAGCGGACATTTCCCGGAGCTCTCCACAGCCTTCTTTTCTAGCTCCATCCAGCTGGATTCAAAGCAGATCTAATGTTTCAGCAGCACTGTGGGGACCTCGGGAGGTGCTGACATACTGGGTTTTTTCCACATCAAGTGATACAAAAGGATAAAACTCATGTTTTAGTGGAGTTTTTTTCTCCCCTTTACTTCTCTAAACTCGGATTATCGAAGCTCCAGCTGAGCTCTCAAACAGGCAGTGTGCAAGTCACATTCTCAGCTTCAAAGTGCTGCAGCAAACCTGTGTGGCAGCTCATTTGCTGCCTGGGGTTTTTTTTAAGCCAGAGATTCCCAACGCTACCTGGAAAACAGAAACCTGATTCCCTGTGGTTGCAGCCCTCCTCTCCCCTGAAGGCCACCTTATTCCCAGCACAAAGCAGTGACTCCTAAACCACTGCTTGCCATGTGTCCTTGACAACACACCACCAATTCAGGACACAGAGGTTGGGTTGAGCTCTCCTGGAACCATTTAGGGCCTCTGATTTTTCCTATTCAGGAGCAAAATAAAAAAAAATGCTTTGAAATTGAAGCCTGCTGTAATTGTGATGGCAGTGCTCCTTTCCTAAAAAGTTCCAAAAGCCATTCTGTGTGATTCTTGAGGTCTTCATCCCCTCTTTTTTGTACAGGAAAACTTCAAAGCCCTGATGGGGCTGAGGGCTGCCAGAGTCAGCAGCAGCATTCCTGGGTTCTGTGAAGGCGGAGAGAGGGCACAGAGGGGGAGAGGATGGAGCTACAGGATTGTCTGCATTTTTCCTTAACAGTTTGGGGTCAAGCCTGATCCCTCATGAGGTCAGCTCTTTTACAGTCTAACACGCCCAAGTCAAAGGAGACTGCCTCTTCTCCATGGGAATCCAGCCAGAGGGAGGCTCTGCAGCTCCTCCAGGAATACAAGAGCCGGAGGTGGATGGAGAAAAACGTGGGGAAAGGAGGGGACACAGCAGGGGGGAAGGACGTGGTGATGCTGGACAGCAACTGGATGCACAGGACCTGTCCCCTGCCCGGGGAGAGACCCATCCTATGGGTGCTTCTCAGCAGCATTGCACCCCAGCATCCCTTCTCATAAAGCACTGGGTTATATCCACCATGGGACCTGGTTTGAGAGCAGATCAGCATAGGAGGTGATGTCAAGAGTCACAGCAATCACCTAAAAACCCTTTAGATCATCGACAGGATGCTTCTCACCAGCAAAATTACCCCAGCAAAATTACCCCGGAAAATTGAAGTCATGGTGACACCACAGCACTTTGCAAAATGTTGACATCTCTGATAAGAAAGAAGGGAAGGAAATGAGGAAATCTGTGCAGCTGAGTAATACCTAAACACGCCACACACCGGTGCTGAGAAAGAGGTTTGGGCAAAACAGCAACTGAAAAGGAGATACAGAGAAAGAAGAGTTGCCCACACTGCCCTGCTCACATGAACAGAATGGGATGTTACGTGCAAAGAGAAATAAGACATAAAACAGGAAGATGTCAAAGTTATTTTTTTCCAAATGTAAGCTCCATTACACAAGGCGAAAGGTGTGTATTAACTGCAATAAAAAAAGAAGCTTTTATAGAGATGGATTTGTCTGGCCTGTCCTCCTTAAACCAGAGGTTATAAATTGTGACGGATCATATATGTTTTTGGGAAGCGAAGGCAGTGCTCTCAGGAAAAAAAGGGAATTGGGGAATGGGTCTGAAAGTTCTCCAAGAAAAAGGCTTGGGAGACACATTTTACGTTAGGCTTTTTCTCTCATCTTGGAGCTGGTGTCATTCTGATCCACAGGAGAAGGAAACTTTTTTCACTGTTCTCTTCCTACAGGCTCTGTTTGCAGACCTACAGCAAGGATGAGCTTAAAGCCTGTTGTTTGTGGACTTCAGATTATGAGAAAGGGATAAATGATGAAAACACCCCATTCCAGCAGCTGTGTTATCTCCCTCTGTGCATCGATCTCGCCACAAACATTCCAGCGTCCCAATTCCACCGGCAAAGCCACTCAAGAATAGCAGAGCTCAGAGCAGCAAGTTTGAACAAAAGATAATCATTTTTATCTCTCCTCTTTCAAGTTTTTGTAACAAAAGCCTGTTCCTGTCTGGCCAAGGAACAGATCCGCCTGCCACAGCCAAACTTCAAATATTTCTGATCGACCTCACCCTGTAAAATAGTCACCATTAAAGTGTTCTAAGAATAATTCTCAGAAATCATGAGTCACTGTCTGATTTCGGCAGAAAGGGCTAAAATTATTAAATTATTCACTATGAATTATTCACTGATAATTACACTGTAGTTAGAGATCTCCGTGTAGACAGTTCATTACGAGCAAACCGCTTGTGCACAGTTAATATTTCACCCAAGACCCCACTTTTGTCACTGCACATCATATATAATGAAGCAGAAATATTGGTGGCCATTGGAGGCAATCAGAGAGAGATTAAATGTGGAGGGAAACTGCTGCTATTTTTAATTCTCAAACAGCTTTGCCAAGTGAAGCACCGGTCAGAGCATCACTTTCTCTGGTTTCAGAGCCAGCCGGGATGAGTTCCTTGGAGAAACACAGCACAGGCAGTGAGAAGAGGAGGAACTGAGCTGGCAACCACAGAGCAAATTCACCTTTTGCTCTTCTTTTGCTGATGACTGCTGGGAATCTTTCTAAATTCAGGCTCTTCAGGACTGCAGACAGTTCAGTCTTGCTTGTCCACCTGCTGCTCACACAGAGCTGTTTTGGCAACAAAACTGCTGTTTACCTGCCATTACACTTGCAGGGGTGGCACAAAAAGCTGGCAGAGAGGAGAAGGCCACCCTGAGAGCTTCTCACCTGCCAGGGAAGTGGGTGGAAAGCTCGTCTCCCCCATGCTTCCAGGCAAGGATTCCAGATTTTGTCACCAAGAGCCACTTCAGCGTAGCTGAGCTGACACCATCTCCTGCAGAATAACCAAAACAGCCCTTAAAGTCTGTGTGGATTCTATTCCAAAGTGCTCCCAGCTCACCTGGTTGCTTCCCTTTCCTTTTCCCTTACCAGCTTGGCCTCAGTGATGCTGGGATGCAGAAACAGCCGGGGTGGCTTCCCTCAAGCCCAATCCCACAGAACACGCTGCCAACCAGGAGAGGGTCCTCAGGCACAGCTCCAAGAGCACAGCCTGGACCCCCACCAGCTTCTGGAGCATCCAACAGGCTCTCCCAGACATTCACCCACAGCCCAGAGGTTTCAGCCTCCTCTGGGAGGCTCTCAACGCCCAAATAAAATCTACATGCCCAGTGCTGTGAATATAAACTCCTCATTTTGATGGTCACACAACATGGCACAGGCGCTTGCCACAGGCAGGAGGACCAGGGCAGCTATTGTACATTGGGGCCCTGTCTTGGAAACATCTCGTGTTTTCCAGCTCTGCTGTTTCCTATCACATGAACACAGCTAAGTAATCACCAGCTTTTCTGGGCAGGGCTTGTGTGTCATCAGAGGAGAAGTACACAAGTCACCTGGTTTCTCCAGTCCTTGCTAAATCTGAGAAGGTACAGCTGGTTCTTAGGGTGCATTTTTCTGGGGACAGCCCCATGAAAATAACACCTCTCAGGCACTCCCAACTTGGGAAAAAGAGAGCAGAAGGATCTATGTGAGAAAGTCTATGTGTTTCTATGAGACAATTTTGTCAAGGCAGAGAGGATGAACAGGGAGATGCTGGAGTCACTTCCATGTCTCTGTGGGATTTTATCACACAAGGCTGGGGATGCAAGACTCTAAGTGCTGTTTAATTCCTAATAACTGGTCATCCCATCCTCTGTTTTGCTGCACTTCACAGGCACGGGGAATGGATTTAATGCCAAAACCTCTCAGACCATCTGTCATGAGAAGTGGGAAGGGTTAAAGGCAGAAAAGATCTGGACATGTGCAACCAGCAATCCGGGCTGGAAAAAAAATGTGCTTTCTCCCTTTTTCTGTCACCCCAGTGGGATACACCAGAGCTGGGGATGGCTGTGTCCTCTGGTGTGGACAGACAAGGCAGAGGATGGGGACACTGGGATGCAGCTGTGTTGCTACACTCCACAGGGCCCTTCAATTGCATGTTGAGCAGGTGAGAAGTTTAACATCATCAAAGACTTACAGCTCAGCTACTCATCCTGTTAAATAAAGAGTCATCCTCAGCCCACTTCAGATGTGCTGTCTCTTAGTTGTACTTGATACTCACAAGCTTTTTTAATTTGAAAAAGCAGCCAGCAATCATTTTATGCATTACCTCAAAATCCTATCCTATTTAGCTCCTCTGTGCAAGAACCACTTCCATACCTTGACCATCCCTCTTGCCTCTCCCTGAACCTTTCCCCATCCTTCCCTCTCCTGCCAGAGTCAGTGGCAAGCCACTCATGACGTGGATGCACCCTGTGTCACGGCAGAATACTGTTTGCTATTTACTTCCCTGTTTTCCTAGTAATTCCTATCATTTTAGTCACTTCCTCTGACTGCTGCTGAGAAGAGAGTTGGTATTTTCATCCAGCTCTCTATTATAGCCATCAGATCTCATTGGCCAGTGGTAACAGCCAGTGCAGAGCCCATTACAGCCTGTATAAAATTAGGATTGTTTTCTCCCTGGTGAAGGCAGCGTAGGAAAACAGAGGGAATTGCTCAAAAATCACATGGCTCTTGTCCCTCTCCTTATCCTGAAGTCCTTAATTCTGCTCTTTTGGAGGGGTGCAATGGGTTTCCATACTTTTCTCCTTTGGTTTAGCTTTTTTTCCTGACTGAAACTCCTCACATTTCTAGCTCTTTACCTTGGGGAAGTTGAAGCAAAGGGCTTTCAAGGATGGAGTCATGTATAGTGTTACCTCAGCGTTGTGTTTTAAGACATTTCTCGGGCTTTTATGCTCACCCTCACTCTTTTTCCACACCAGCATTGATTACAGCAGGTAATTGTTTTCTAATTGGCCCGCAGCTGCTTATCTATCTTAGATAATTAAAGTGAAGAAGTAGAAATAAGAAAAGAAAACGGAACTTTATTCTTAAGTAGCCGCCTATCGACTGCCTCGATCGATTGGGAGGTCACTTTGGGCAGACACGCGAGCGGGGCACGTCCTTGACTGAAACACACACCCTGACAGACCCAACCTCTCACTCCTGCTTCTCTCACAAGGCCCACCTTTATTTCTTTCTACACCACCTTTATTTCTCACTACAGCACAGTTTCAACAACCCTGGCCGTACGGTACCTGCGCGAGAAGTTGCAAGGTGCCAAAAAACTCCTCTGGTTTGGAGGACAGCACCCGACCATTCGTCTACCTCCAAGAGGCAACACAAGGAATGTCAGTGGGTGCTACAGACTGGTTTAGCTGGGCTGGCAGGAGCACACATGGACTCGATATCTTCAAGATCTCTACTCCCTTGTCAAGTTGGATTGAAACCAGACAAGGAAATTATTGACTGCTCAACCACGGGGCTGTAAAATCGTTGGGAAGGGTGGAGCCAGAGCACAGCCTGATGCACAGCCCAGCTCCCCTGTCAAGGAAGGCATCCCAGAGCCTCCTCATTGCAAACCTGCTGGATTTCACCTCCAAACCACCCAGCTGTGTTTAATAGCAAGTGCATCAAGGCACTCCATCTTCTCACAAATGCTGACACCAGTCATAACTCAGACTCCCTTCTGGAAAGCACTTGCTGCCCAAAGCAATCAAGAAATTTTCCAAGAAACATAAGAGTTTGGAATGAGGCTGTACTTTGTAGAGAGAGCTCGAGTTAAAATCCAGTTCCCTGCTAGCTCGGCAAGAAGGGCTCAGGTAGAGCCTTTGAAAGGCAACTCAAAGCAGCTGGGCTGAGATGGCAAAAGGTGTTAGACCCGACCCAGTCTGAACAGCCAGCACATGCTACACACCTCAGGCAACTGAAAACCATGCACGGGGCAAGTGTGACAGAGATCCCACCAAACCTGGCAAAACAGTGCAGGTAAGTCATTATCAGAGCTGAGAAGATAAGCTAATGAGGGTCTGTAGATTAATCTGCTGACACAACTTTAGCTTTGCACTGGGGCAAGATGTACAATTTAGAGCTTGTCCTTCTAAGAGCAGAAGTCCTGACTGTCTTCCAACATCTACCTCCTGCAATTTCCAAACCCAGCTGGGATGCTGGGCTTTACAGAGGCCAGCAAAACCTCCAGCACCTGAGTTTCAAGCAAACAGAGAGAAGCGGGGCAGAAACCACAGCAGAGATGCATTTGTCCCGCTGTAGATGTTCAGGATGCCACCAGAACTGTTGTACATTTCCCCCATAAACAATGGAAAATAAAAACACATACTTCTGGGGATTAATTTTCTTTTAAGATCAAAAAATCTCACCCCAGATGCCCCCATTTCACACCTCTGCCTAGGAAGGGATCTCAGAAGACCAGCTCGGACCAGCAACAAGGACCTGTGAAGGTACACAAGAGGAAAGCCCTCTCCAGCCCAGGCAAGGCTGAAGCTTCAGTGTGGGTTAAGCAATGTGTGTTGACTTCAGCTGTCTAATTTCTGTGTACATCACCCATAGACCTCAGCACAGCGACACTGAGGTGACACACACAAACCCCCCTCAATCGAGAGCTGACTGTCAACATGCCACTTCCAAAGATCACCTGGTGAACTAAGGAAGTCCTGTTCCTCCAGCCACCCAGAAACCCCAAATTACATTCTCTTAGCACACGGCATGATAAAAATTCAAAACCAATTTCAGCAAAGTGTTTTTTAACTAAACTGTATGGTTTTGTTTGCTATTCCCCCCACCCTCCTCTGCAAATCGTACTGGAAATGCTCCAAGCAGGAACCTTCTTTGTGTCTGTGCATGTAAAACTTCCAAGTACATGCTAATTCAGTTTAATTATGGATTTACTTCACTGGCTGCATTGCTAATGCCAGCCAATATTTGCAGCCAAGGAAATGAGGGAAAAGGAAAGCAAGGTTTTCTGTGCTCGTGTCCCTCTCAAACCCTGTCCCCGTGTCCCCATCCATTCAGAACTTGGTGTGCAGGAACACCACAAAGATAACCCGCTCTTTATTTGTACAATTTATTAGATAATCTCCTTCTAATCGAGAACTAATTAAAGGAAGTGAATGCTTGGTTGGAAACGGGGATTAAAATGTGGATAATTATCATAAACGCTACATTTGTTGTTCCAGCCTGCTCTGCTCTCCTCCTCCCCTCTCCCTTTCCCCCCAGTCCCTCTCCCAGGCTGCTCCTGATAATGCTCAGACTGTCTCACAGGGGGTTTGCTTTCACAATCAATTATTTTCTTTTTTGTCTCCCTCGCTAATGTTTCGTTTGTGTGAGAACATTAGTGAGAACTATTTTCTTTGCCTTGTAAATTCATTTAGACTACAGTGACAGAAGGTGGGGAGGTGGCAGCTGTAGGAGAAAAAAAAGGAAACAGGAACATTAAACTGAAGCTTATAAATTATTTCATCTTCTCCAGACAATCCAGATCTGTCACTGCTGTGTGTGAGGGGAATTTTTTTTTTTTTTTTTGTCCAAGAGTTCCTCAGAGGCACAAGACATTGATGTATGTGGGAGGCTGATGGGAGAGTCTCTGCACAGCTCTTTTTGCCTGCTCACCTGCCAGAGCTGCTAGCAAGGACCATGGTCACTGTGGTCTCATCAGACACAGTATCTAGGTCACAGCCAGCAAGGAAAAATTTAGTTTAACTAGTCCTGCTCAGCTAAAGCACATTTTAAAGTCTGTATCCATGCAGGCAGAGCCTATTGCTTTGTTGTAGCGTCCACTCAGGACCACTTCTTGCTCAGGCAAACATTTTGAGAAGCAGGAGATGGTTCATGTCAAGTCATACCACATCCAAATGAGGTTTTGTAGCCCAGGAAGCTCTTGCACTAGAGTGATGTGAGGCTCCATTCCCTCAGTGGCATCCTGCAAGCCCAAGGCTGATGACCCAGTGGACGGGAAGAACAGATGCCACAGGACACACAGGACTTCTCTCTCCCTGGATCAGATGTTACCCATGAGAACATAAATAATTACTCCTTTAAAAGTTCTGTAGGCAGAAGAAAAGGCGAAAATGGGGAAAAATAGGCATGTAGAGAGCAGGTCCCTTGACAGAACAAGACAAGGGATGTTGTTGGAACCATGGTCAAGATGCAGCAAAACGATGGTGGGTTTTCACAAGATATGTGGGACAATTTTTGTGTCTGGATTTTTTGAGGATTAGGCAAAAAATAAAGTGCTAAAAGCACATAAGTGACAGGCAGATACTTTCTTTTTTCTTTACTTCTAAGGAGGAGAAAGTCTTTTCCTGCCTAACCTGTACCAGGCATGTCATAGTCCAACGCGATGGCCTTCAATCAGTCCCCTAGATTTTAATGGAAGGGATGTGACAACCCCCAGCTGAAAAAACACACAGTCCTTTGAAACACTGTCATTTAGTTTGCTTAAGTGATTTTGCTTTTGGTAGTCTTTCCACCAATCCTGGAAAGAAGTGATGCTCAGAGGGGCTGGCAAACAGCACGGAGAGGTTTCCTGTTCAAGGCCAGCATTTCCCACACCACCACTGCCACTACCAGGGATTGTCCCCACTCAATGGGGACAGCAAAACAGCCCTTTCACAAAGAGCACAAGATTTTGATGCCAATCCATTCCACGGCTTAGGGAAAGTACCTCTGACTTAAAGCCATACCTAGCTTTGGCACAGTTCAAACCAGGCCAAGCATAGATTTCCCCCCCTGAATCAGGGAACTCTGGATTTACATCCATCCAGGAGAGAAGCCCTGTGTACAAATACCCAGTGTGTTAGCATATTGTTAGTTCTGAAAAATTTGAACTATTACATTTCAAAGAGATATGTAATGCATAAGCATCTGGGCTCATATATCTTTCTCATCATCCCTCGTGCCTTGAAGGAAGGTCTTGCTCTCTAAGAATCTAGACAAGAAAAACACTCCAACAAAATGAAAAGCAACCTGGCTGGTGATTTATATAAAAGATGACATCTCCAGAAATCCCAAACTTCAAAGGGGCAGCTTTCAGCTCGTGACTATCCACTTCCTCCAGCCCTCAAGGCTAGTGTCAGGATTTTACAGCCACGAGAATCATTTGATCTCTCCAAATGGCAGCTCAGTGGTCTAGCACACTTCTGGATGTCAAAAAAGCATGCACTGCCACCAGCAATATTCTGCAGGGGTTAGTCTTTGAAAGGACAGATTGAGGTGAAACAATTGAAAGATTCAGTGGCAGGAGGAGGAGGGGGGAAAGAAGGATATTTTAAAGGACAGTCGCATACTGAGGGACTTTGTGGTCCAGCTTACGCGATGCTGGAGCACAGGGTTGGTGGCACAGAGGGATGTCAGATGTTCCCAGGTGTGATGGCCATGCCAGTAGAGTGCATCCACCTCTAAGGACTCCTCCTCATCTCACACAACAGCCTGTGGCTCCTGCAGGAGGTGCATGGAGTCTGTTTACAGGCTTGGGGAAAGCACACGGGACCGGGTGCAGGAGTACAGGTCTGCTCTGTGGCATCCCAGGGAGCCACCATCCTCCTCCTCACCCTCCAGAACATGCTGCAAGTCCCAGCCCTCCCCCAGGACATGCAAGGGAGAGGACAGAAGAAGCTGCCAGGATAAGTAATTGGCTGCCTGCTGGTGAGAACTCTTAATTAGAGGCTTTTCAGCAACTAAATGTTTATGTGGAGTTAATGTATTTACTTTGTTGCATACACACTGTAATAACAGAGCACCCTTCCTATGCCTCAGCAATTAGAGAAGTGTATTGCAAACAAACAGACCCACCACCTCCCACGGATGGGCTCACACAGTCCCTTTCCCCACGGCCCAGAGCATCCCTGAGGGATGGGGTGGCCACAGCTTTCCCAGGGCAATGCCGTGGGTGACCGTGCTGCTGGAGCAGGGTCCCTTAGTCCAAGCAGGCAAGAATCTTTCCCCCATCCAGCCCAGAAAACAGTAAATCGAGCCCAGTCTTCACACTGTACACTGAGAAAAACAGCTCTTTCTAAGCAGGGCACTGAATTGTGCACTGGCTGCAGTTTCTGAACAGATTGGAGATGCTGTGCTGCCGCAGTTTAATAGAGTCAGTATTTATTCCTGTGTGGGAGAAACACTCCATTATCTGGCTTATTAATTGTTAGTTAAGTAATGGGAAGGTGCCCAGAGCAGGAGATGAGCCCTCATCACTTGTTATTAGCTTAGAAACCGGCAGAAATAAAATAACTGAAGATAAATTATCACAAGTGCTGCCCCAAGTACCGCAAACTGACAGATCTGCTCAGAGGGGAATTCGCCGAGCGCTCTCGGGGGGAGCAGGGAAGAGAGAGCAACAGTCAGTCCAACTGGATACTTCTTTTTTTTAATGAAAAGATTTCATCATCTTGCATTTTGAACGCCACTTTTCACGGCTGGGATCACATGGATATTCATGGCTGAGAGGGTATATCCCTGCTCCTGTAGGAAAACTCAATTTATTAGTCTATCACTGACAGCTTTTGCATTGGTAGCTTAATGCAGAACGAGAAAAAGGGGGGAGGGAGTATTAAAAAAGCAACTTGCAGCTGCAAACAGTCTGGCCTGGTCACTGCAGGGCTGAAATAGCCTCAAAAAATACAGGCAACCCCGTTATCAGCAGCGGGGTCTGGAGCAGGGATGGGAGCCTCCACAAAATTAGTTTTACAAGGACATCGAGCAGCAGCCAAAAAACTACCAATGAAAAGACATGAGAGTCTGTCTTGAACCCCAGAGAGGTAAAAGCATCCAAGTTTCTCCAACCTTGTGACAGCTACCACACGTAAACCAGTAAAATCCAACTACATGTTGGGCATCCACAACCATTTCTCCCAAATCCACCTTTCAGTCACGGCCACAGAGTCTCAATTTGCTGGTCTCCATGCAGAGTTTTGAGCTGATTGCCCATTCAGGCAGAGAATTCCTGTCTGGGCACAACAACAGGGAGGGACAGGAGGCTCCCACCCACGTAGAGAGGAAGGTCTTGGATCCAGGGGCAAGAGTAGGGTGCCCACAGGGACCTGGATCAGCAGAAGCCACCATTCATTTCCAGAGAAAAGCAGAATACCATGATACACAGCACAAAGAAATTTATCCAAACTAATGTATTTTGTGATATAATTCAGAAGAGGCAGAGTTCTAATAAAAAGGAAAGTTAGTTGCTCCAGTCTTTGCAGCCATTTGCTCAGAAAGCTCATCCCAGCAGCCTTTTTACAGCACATGCAATATTTTTACCTGCAGATGTGTAGGTAGATAAAAGGGAAAAGAATAGACCAGGACCCTGAGCCAACATGAGCAGCACACTAACATTATCCAGAAAACAGCTACAGCCAAAGCTTTGGGCTAACCTTGCACACTGGAGCTGAGATTGAACCATCATCTCATCTGGGAGAACACAGAAGCACCTGAGGCAGCTCCCCAAGGAGGCAGCTCCAAGCAGCAAAATAGACACGGATACTCCAGATTGAGGGTCCAGCCCCAGATTGCTCCTTCCCTGGTACTTTACAGTAGTTAAAAAATTAATCCTAGAATCACAGAATGGTTTAGGCTCTCAGGGACATTAAAGATCATCTTATTCCACTCCCCTGCCACGGGCAGGGACACCTTCCACTATCCCAGGTTGCTCCCAAGCCTCATCCAACCTGCCCTTGCAGGCTTTATTCACATGCTTCACTTGGTCACTGAACACCAGTGTTCCTAAGGCAGTAAGAATTAGTTGTTCTGATTTCATTCTCCATATGCAGAGTTTTCCCCTCCTGCTGTCCGCACTGCAGACACACAGCACCCTGAAGTCACCCCCAGAGCCCAGAACAAGCCCTGCTCACACCACAGAGTCCTTTTTCTAAAGAAGGTTTACGAGAGTTGTGCCACTTACCAAGCCTTATCACTTCAGGTAAGCATCTCTTACTCCATGTTTCATTTAATCCCTTCTAGCAATACAGCAATAAACGCTGTTTCATCTGCATCCTGCAACAGAGCACCCTAGATCCAAGCTCATTCCCAAAGGTATTTGTTTGTGAGAGAAAAGCCAGCCCTGGAGAACTCCAAAAACACTGCATCTAGCTCAGCCTCTCACTTCCATGTGCATCTCAAGGTAAAACAGAAGAATTCTTTAGGAGTAACAGTGCTCTGAGAAACAAATTCACTCAAATCTGCTCCCACATCCACAGTCTCCAGATATTTCTTACCTGCTATCCCGTGTCTTCAAGTTTCCTCTAACTTCAGCTGCCAGAACAAAGCAGAAAAGTTTGGGAGTGTCCCACTCCTACTTTTATAAGCTCTTACAGCCACAAAACTGCTCACAAGTGGGCTAAGCAAGGCAGCCCAATTAGGCCTCCCTAACAAGATCATTTCATTTAAGTGGATACATGTGTACCTTTCATTTTCTGAAGGCGCTTCCTTTGGTGCATCTTCCCAGAGGGGGTGCTCTACCTCCAAATTGCTTATCAATTGAAGAATGCTTTGCAAAAGCTGTATTTTCCTGCACCTATCTTGTAACTTTGGGGGTCTCTAACTCATTTGAAAGTGCTGGTGCTTGAAAAGGAGCTCTCTGTTCATGGGGACTACCTAATACCACAGAGGTAGATGAGCTTCAGATGAGATGAAAGGAGACAGACAAGCCAGAGAGAAGCTTTCCTCACATTATCTCAGAATATTGATAATCTGGGTTATTACTGCATCACAGGACTCTTCTCATGGATAAATTGTAAGGTTTATATGTGAAAGCACAGCACCTGCTATCAGTATAAGCAGGACTTTTCACAAGGGCTTGGAGTGATAGAACAAGGAGAAATGGTTTTAAGTGATAGAGGGCAGGTTTAGATTAAATATTCGGAAGGAATTCTTCCCTGTGAGGGTGGTGAGGCCCTGACCCAGGTTGCCCAGAGAGGTTGTGGATTCCCCATCCCTCAAGGTGTCCACGGCCAGGTTGGACAGGGCTTGGAGCAACCTGTGATAGTGGAAGGTGTCTCTGCCCGAGGTAGGGGGTTGGAACAGGATGACTTTTTAAGGTCCCTTCCAACCCAATCCATTCTGGAATCCTATGATTTGTTTCTTTTCTGGATTCGGGCTGCTCTGTGTCCTAATCCCAGTTGGAAACAAGGCTCCCTGGCTGCCATTCACACCTCACCCATGGAAAGTAATCTTATCTCTCTGACTTCTCCCTTCCCAGCCTAGCTTGCTCAGCTTCTGAACCTAAGACCATTTGTGCTTAATTAAGAGGTTTTTTTCATCCTTCAGGGGCAGTTAGTGCTGTCCCTGCAGGTGCAGTTGTGTCCCTCTGTAACTCCATCCAATTGCAAGTGCTGGGGGTGGGAAGAGCTGCACTGCAGTGAGTTTGTGCTAAAACTTTTGCAAGGATGTAGCTTAATTGGCTGACAGGTAGAACTAGACAGCACTGAAGAGATGGAGAGGACTTAGCATCAGAGGCAGAGCGGGATGTGTGCCAGGAAAAAAAGATCCATGTCAAAGGGAGCTGCCCCAGCTCTTCCTCTTGCTGCTCCAGAGGCGATTTTGTCTTGGAGGAAACTCTCACGTACACTGTGATTTTTGTGAGAGGCAGGGACCAGAAAGGTAGGCAGGATGAAAATCAATCAGGATTTGTCAAATGCACCGGAGAACTCATTTTTATGAGATAAGTGCCTTCAGAGGAAGTGTTGGTAGACACCTACCACATGTTCAGCCTACTCAGTGGCAAAGTATGCAACATTAATCACTGTCACTCCAAGGGGCCAGGTTCCAGCTGAACCACCTTCCTCCTTCAGCCATCCTCTTCCCCGCCCTCCCCTCCCAGCAAGAGGAGTTGCATCCACAGACCTGTGAACCTGCAAATCAGGCTGATGCTCTTGGCAGCTGCTGTACCAACCCATCCCTTACTTGGTGCTGAGCCGCCCGCTGTGCTCCAGCCAGTTATATGCTGAATGGATGCCCATTTTATTCAAAATAATTAGCAGTGTGGGCCAAAACAGTGTTAGAGCTGCCTCCTGCCTCTTAGCAGATGAAGTTCATGTGCTGCTGTCCTGCTGCAGTGGGACCTTGCCCTTGGAAGCAGCATGAAAGGATTAAAGTGACTGGCTTGGCAAACACCTTTTTCTCAGAAAAATTATCAGCAGGCAGTGGAGATGGTTTGACTGTCTGTGCTGACAGCTGAACTCAGGAACTCTGTGGAAAGAGTGGTTGGAAAGCAAGAGCAGACCATGGGAATCCAGAGCAGCACCGGAACAGAAGAGCCTTCAAGGACCCAAGTTATTTAAGTTATAGAAAAGTAAAAAGTGAATGTGCTTCCAGGATGTTATCTCCATCCTCCTCTGCCTGGCTCCTGCACCTGTGGGGCATCATATGCTGCTGGGAGGTTTTCTGGTGTCTTACACACACCCATCCTGAAGATGAGTGAGGGGATTTCATCACAGCAGGGTGAGAGGACAGCCCTGTCCTAAGAGTGGACTTCTCTCTTCCCATCTGTCAACACATTGGCAGGCGGTTAATATTTTTTTTCTATTGTTGCACTGCAGATCTTGTTCCCGCATTTTAATAGCCTGATTTAAGGGTCTCAGCTCTTATTTTCGAGGTGTGGCCTCGGGCAGTCACACTGGATAACACCTGATAGGTTAAATATTGCACCTGGGGAGCGAGGGAAACTGGTTTGTGGCAAGAGGTGTGAGGAGCCTGTGGATTGCACTGTTAAGAGTAGAAGGAGAGAAAGAAATGGCTAGGAAGGAATAAAAAGACCCTATTTTCAGGTTTTAAACCAGTTACCATCTTTAGGGATTAGCTCCAGCTCAGGAGCAAATTGCCCTAAGGCCTCCTGTCACAGGGCTCTGCTCTGCACCACTGCAGCTGTCCTGGGGCCACGGGATTAGGGAGATGAGGCTCCACTGGATCTGTTCCTTGCAGCAATGGTGACACCCATTGCATGAGGAGACGATCAGGATGACACCCCTTGATTTAAAAGAACAGCAAAGGGAGACCACAAGGACCATAAACCCACTTCCACTCCCGCCGTCTCCAGAAAAGTCAAGAGGTGCAGCCTCCTGCTTTTGCTGATCCAGGCTCAATTTGCCAGGCAGGGCTTGCTGTTTATTTTTTGCTTCCCCCCTCACCCCTCCATGCATCTGCCCTGCCTCTCAAAGGCTTTCTGCTAGAAGGCTGGAATAGCAGCAGCCCCATGCTTGCAGCCCTTCCCCATATTCCCTTCTCTCCAGGTGACTGAGGATGCTGCCACAAGTTTGAGAATACCTTTTTTCCCCCATTTAACATCACAGTTGACTTCCTTGTATGTGTGACACCAGCCACGAGTCCTGCACCCAACACAAGGGGCAGCTGCCAGAGCTAGGGGTATACAAGGGCCTTGAGACTCTATTACAGGTGGCCACACAGGTTGCATTTTGGAAAAGGGGATCCCAACTGGACACAGAAGGTGCAAGGGATCTCTGGATCTTTTCTAGAGGAGAGATTCAACTTCCAAGCCATGCTGCTCCCTTCCCTGCGGCACACACCACAAAGCTGTGAAAATTCATGTAAGATCCTTCTACACCAGGCAAAGGAAAATAACAGAGCTAAAGAGAAGCAAGACTGAGCAAACACCATCCCCACCTCCCCCTTTCAGGGTTGTTTTATAAGGGCATCTGCAGAATCACAAGAATCTGGGCTTTTTGGGTTATAAAGGGCCTGTGGTGCCATGGCAGGGATGGCACCAAATCCAGCTCTCCAGAAGCTGCCCAGCAGGAAGGTAACTCCTGTGTGTTTTGGGGTCAGTTACCATGTGCTGTGGCAGTCTGGGGACAAGACAGACTTAGAGCAGCACATGTCATCCCACAAGGGCTTTTATGAGCCATCCACTCATAGCTCAGGAGTGAGAGAAGTCTAAAATTAATTCAACAGGTTGTAGCAGTGAGGGCAATCAAGGACCTAGAGCTCCATGTTGTGGAGCTGCTGTCAGCAGAAAAATAAAAGACCATGGCACGACTCCATGCAAGTCTAGGGCACCAGAAAATAACATACCCAGCATATTCTGTGGTTATTGGACAAGGAGAGAAGGAAAGAGAAGGGAAATTAATAAAACTCAGGCTGCCAATGCCCCAGACTCTTCTTCTCTCATCCTAAAAAGTGGCAAGGATTCTGAAAATTAGGTGGAGTTGATCAGCATTAAACATTTGAAAGTCAAGGTTTTTAACTTGGGTTTATCTTTCCCTCTCAATTCCTACATCAGAGAAAGCAAAAAGATTTTGAATGCCATATATACAAACATTTTTTTTGCCTTTTAGTTTTTACTTTTGCTTAGCAGTGAATAAAAGCTTGATTCCTACATCAAACCCTCCAGAGCCCAGTCAGTCAACCCCCTGCCAAGGTTATCTCATGGCTTATAGACTGTTGGAGAAATGGATTGCTGCATGGCAGGAATCACACACAAAAAACCCAACACTTATTTATGGGTTCAGGGAGTTCAAGGTGTGACTTAAAGTCTGTGGTATCTTCTGGCTTTCTCTGGCTCCAAAAAGGCACAAGCCAGGATGAGCTGAAGTCTTGTTCTCACCCACAGGCACAGGAGCACAGGGGTAGTCAGAGGGATGTTGTCACCATCTTCCAGCCTGGCTTACCTCCTGCTGTCGGAATTTGGTGACCCCCAAGCAGAGGTGCCAAAAGGGAGGGTGAGGACGCTCCCTAATCTGCTCCTGCACAATGTCCAACCAAAGAGTGAAATCTCAGCTGCTTCTCCTCACTCCTTCTGCTCAGAAGCCAGGGATTTATCCAGAACAAAGGAGAAGCAGAGAAAAAACCCGAAGACTTTGGATACAAGTATTTATTTACAGGTGTTAAATGATTTCTTGATTAATTCTGCAACCTGCTACTCCTCTCCAGCCCTCAACACTCGGTGTTTCATGGGGAAAGTGTTCTGGTTCAACAAAGAGAACTTTCAGGCTGAAATGTGCCTGATGTGGGCAGCAGGGCAGTAATTGGCTCAGAAAACAAAACAGTGAGGAAGAATGTGAAACTAATCTGAAACCCTTTAAGCCAGATAAGGGCTCTGTTTTGCCATCAGCGCATGTCTAAACTTTTCCAGACCTAATAAAGAAGCATTATTGCTGTAGCAGATGTTAAATGTGAGTGGTACTTCAAGGGGAGGGGGGCAAAGAAATAACATGTATATAAATATAAATACAGATACCACAAAAGGCTCTCAAATTGCAGGCTTTCACGTCCCTCTGTTTTACAGTGGGATAACATCAAAATTAGCAGGACAATATGAAGGGAGCCAACAAGAAACATGGAGAGAGACTATTTACAAGGGCCTGGAGTGACAGGACAAGGGGGAATGGCTTCACTCTGACGGAGGGAAGGGTTAAGATGGGATGTTAGGAAAGAATTCTTTCCTAGGAGGGTGGGGAGGCCCTGGCCCAGGTTGCCCAGAGAAGCTGTGGCTGCCCTGGATCCCTGGTAGTGTCCAAGGCCAGGTTGGATGGGGCTTGGAGCAACCTGGGATAGTGGAAGGTGTCCCTGCAGGGGGGTGGAACTAAGTGATTTTTAAGGTCTCTTCCCATCCAGTCATTCTATGATTCTCAGAAAATGTGTTTACAAGAAAGAGTGGCTATCCCAGCCTTTCCCCAGTAGCCCAAACAGGATTTGAACACAGACTGTTTTCCCAAGTCCTCAGTGTTGCCCTTTGCCCCAAGGAGCACACACAGAAATATGTGGCAGATCCAAGGTTTTGGAGGTATTAATAACACAAACAGTGTAAACCATTAGATCAGGCTCCTGCCTGCCAGGGAAAAGCCTGGCTATGGAAGGCCACTGACATCCTGAAATCCTGGGGGTTCCAAGGAGCGCTTTTTAGGTTATTCGTGATTTACTGCATGATATGGGATTCCCCTTTCCAGCCTGGGACCAGCCTTACTCAGAAAGAGTCCTGTGCAATTTATTACCTCTTCCCATCTAAATACAGCAGTACAAAGCAGATAATCAGATCTGTGACAATTCAATTATCACCCTCCTAAGACAGCTGCCCCATCCTGACCCCGCTGGGGAGCACATGGTGTGCTAAACCCCAGGATTTGGCCAAGATGTGCTGGTAATTCAGCAACAAAACATCTCCACAAGGCCTCCAGGGACAGCATCCTCTTTTTGTCCGTTGCCTTTTTAATGGGACAGAAAGGATTGAACCTCACACCAGGAATTGAAATAAATGCAAAAAGAGCCTTAAAATCTTTGCAGCACCCCGACACTGGTCCCTGCCTAGGGAAACACATCGAGGGTGAGCCTCTCCATCAGGCCTGAGGAATGCCCTTTTTTATTGCATCAGGGATGCCAGAGCAGTTCAAGGCACAACTCACAGGTAGCAGGAATGATGTGTTTTCTAGAAAGAAGGGGGCAGGAAGACTCCTCTGGCAACATAAGTCACTTCAGATGGTGCTGCTTACAGGCCTCTTCCTTTAAATTGATTAATAATGACACATTCAAATGGACAACATAAATTAATTTCTGAATTGCACCATTAGTAAGTAATTAATTTCTTTGCTCTGTGAAACCAAGATATCACTGTTATCTAAATCTATAAAGAGAAGAAATGCTGAACGAGGACTCCATTAATGTAAAAATTGATTTTTCCATTTACCCTCCTCTCAGGTTTTTTTTTTTTATCTCCCCCTCCCTCCAGTGCATTTATTTTTCAAGTGGCTGGGGGTGGGGAGAGTAACCTAATTTATACTTCCAGTGGTAATCAAAACATCATGCATGCTCATTTCAACCAAATGATGTCATTATGAAGGCTGTTAAAGCTAGGGTTGCCTTGGAAACCCGAAATACTGATAGTTGAGGTCGGACATCTGAGTTCTCAGTAGGCACAGTAATGAGGGAATGGTGTGGCCCTGCCAGTCCTGGCCTGACTGGTCATGCTGGGAAGATCACCCTAAGTTGCTCAGATAGTCTCTTTAGACCTTACCAGGCTGCCATTTTTCCTGTTCCTCCCACCACCTGCCATAATCCATTAGTTTTGTGGAGCCAGGAGCAGAGAACCCTCTCAGTCTGACGACGAGCAGAAAGGACAAGGCGCGGGTAGGACCTGCTGGCCCCAGCAGGAAGGACATTCCAGCTAAGGGCTGCGTGCTGCTGGCCACCAGCTGCCTCATTTCAGCTTTACCACCTCAAAAGACATACCTGGTGCCTCTGCCAGCCTCTTGGTGCAGCCCAGGATGGAGATTTACTGGGGACTCAGGTGGTCTCTGATGATCCAGCTGTAGCCAAGGTGTTAAATCTTCCTTTTCGTACCGAGGGTCTCGGTGAATGGTCTAGGACACATCCAGCCTTGGGGTGACAGATCATGTGTTCAGCATCTGGAAGGGAACGTGCAATAGGAGAGGGGAGATTTATTTTGGGTGCCCTGGGTTTTCTTGCAAAGGCCAGCAACCTCACAAACAAACCAAACCAAGACACCTCTGTCGCCTCTTATAGACCTGGATCCTTCAAAGGGAGAATTCTTTGAGTAAGAGTAATTTTAAAAACAATTCCAGAAATGGAACTGACTTTCTATCTACTACTTAGAGAAAAAAAAGCCCTAAATTTTTCCTCACAGTGAATATTTTCTTGGCCATTCTGCTGAGATGGCTTGAGGCAGCTGTGCCTGGTGTCATGGGGTGGATGGCAAGAAACAACTGACACCAGTTAGACAGAAGGTTTTGGGCAGCCCAGGACTTTGGTCCACCAACAGAAAAAGATGCAGAGTGATGTCATGGATTTGGGACAACTCCCTGGGTCTCCTCAGGGAGTTCTGCTCTTCCCAGCTCAAGGTACTGGGAGAGGAAGCTGAGGACTGACTGGAGATGCATTAGTGCTGCTGATGCAAAGAGCCACTTGGGTCCCTCAGCTGCGCCAAGCCACGATTTGACAGCTCCTTTCAGCTCTTTTTTACCTACACTGTCCCAGGAAGAACTCAATGTCATCTCTGATCACATCACACTGAGCTGAAAGCCAAGTTTAAGGTATAGCTTTGAGAGCCAAGTGTAAGACACAGCCTGAACCACATCTCCAAACACAGGCACTGTATCCACACTCCAAAACAGAGAACAGAGTGAGTTGAATTATTTACAGCAAGTATTTTGGCTGCTTCTTTTTTTTCTTCCCCCTTCTCCTCTTGTTAAAGAGCACGAAACAAAACATACATACAAACAAGTCAATAGGATGAAACATTTACTGTGTGTTAAATGAACTCATTTCAGCTCCTCGATTAATATCCGGATGTCCCCAGTCACTGCCAGCGCTTTTTTCCCTTTGGTGAGTGTGTAGTGACATTAATACCACCACGTGATCCTTCTCCTCCCTTACAGAGTCACCTTCCCCTTCCATGCAGGAGTTTCTCTTAAGCTTCATCAGTTGAAATTGTTGGAATGCGCCAAGAAAAAAAATAATAAAAAGAGCATTTCATAACATTGGCAGGAGCATTTCAGGCATGAGCACTTTGAATATTTATTTGCCCTTTGTATGAGCAATCTCAGCAAGAAAAAGTCAGTGTGAATAAAAGGAATTGCAAATGCCAGCGGAGGAGCTCCGGAGTTCTCATTCACAAGAATATTTGCACAGGCTCCTGGGAGAATTAGCAGGCAAGGCAATACAAAATCTCTTGGAGCATCAACACTTTGGATACTCTGTAATCCCGCTTGTCTGATGAAAAACATCTCTTCCTGAGAGCTGGTTTGTTGTGGGTTTTTTTTGGTTTTTTTTTTCCTGGTTTGGAAAGGCTGGAGAAGGATTGGAAAATCTGGGAGAATTATTTTTGCCCCGTTTCTGTGTCATAGTGCCTTGTATTCCCTCTGCCTCTCCTCTCCCATCCACTATTCCCTTGAGCTGAAATGGGATGAATAAGCTAAACTTCCTTCAGAAGTCCAAAACAAAGGGGGAAAAAGAGATGGACAAGCAGCCAACACTGTTGGAGCCATGGAAAAGCAGGGAACTCACAAGGAGAAGCCTGTCAAGGAGAAATTTAAGGCAGAACTTTATACCACAGCTCTGGATTAGACAAAATTCCACCTGCAATCCAAATGAGAACAAATCATTAAGGAACAGAGCCAAAACATCCTTCTGCTTGGAAAAGACAAATCAGGATAGCAGCATCCACTGAGTTTTAGGGTCAGCAATAAAAGAATGGGGGCTATTTACTCATAATTAGCCTTTATGGGCAAAAAAATCCTGCAGAATTTCATTCTTGCCACAGGATTTTATAGGGTGGTTCAGAAACTTATCAGAAGGATATTTTCTTGCCCAGGTTTTCAGAGCATTTCTCTAGAACCCTGTTGGTTTCAGCCCTGTTAAATTCAATAACTTCCTTAAGGGAGTGCTTTAAGTGTCAGGCTTGATTCAGTTATATAAAGGGATAAGGGAATAATCATTAGACAGTGCACAGGGATGGGAGAAATGGTTTTGTGTGGCACCAGTCTTATTTAAGAACAGTCTGAATTTATAGATGAGGCTGATGAGAAAGTTGGAAGCAACTAATACAAGCATAAAAGACAAAAGCCAGGCAATGCTTTCAGAGAGGGCTGGGACCAACTGGGAGACCACAGAGACACGAGGATGGTTCCAGAGGAGTATTTTAAGTGTTTTTAGATGTTTGCCTTGGTTTCATCAAGATGATGTCCTATGTACTCTTCCTGCCATTCATAATGTAAGCTATGGGCACTAGAGTTTATATAAGAGGCTGTGCTGCTTTCTTTGCAATTAACACATCCTGCAATTAACAATCCAAACCACCGAAGTCTTTAATATCTCTTCTTACTTCTAATACAGAATATTTTACTTCTAAGATACTGCTGTCATTGTGCCTTAATTTATTCTGACAGTGTGAGCCATGACTAATCCTCCTTCTGAGTGCTGAGCACAGGCATAGACCAAAAACCCAAATCAGCACCTCTCCTTCCAACTACCCACCTGACATCCTCTCCAGAAAAGGGGAAGTGGATGAATGTGGCCTTCAGGAGACAGGGAATGCAAAGAAGGGTGAATGTATCACTCCACATCCTGCTCTGAGCAGGAGGTACCTGCAATTTGAAGAGGAGAAAAGGTGTGAGGTTGGTTTTTCAATGTCTTGCAGGAGAGGAGAGGCAGTTCCCAACAATCGGGTTTCTAGGGGCACATGTGAACTTAATGATGCTCTGATAGACCTTACACCTCAAATATCAAAAAAACCCCAAGCAATCAGATAGGTCCAGCTCCATTTTCTTCACTGGCAGAACAGAATAACACAGATTTTTCAGTCAGTGATTAAAGAGACTGAAGCTTTCTGCTGCTAACGGAGGGTATTTTTCAGCACTTCCCAAAAGATTTGCTTCATAAACCAGTTATCCAGAGGTCCCTCACCCACACCTGAGACCTTTCAGGAGGAGGCACCTCATGACTCCTCACCCTCTGAGCCTGATCCGTCCCCCTTAGTGGGACCCTTTGGGCCACCACCGTGTGGTGCTTTCCCAAGTTTGTATCCAACAGTGCTCAAGACATCCCTGAGCAACACCTGGTCCTGCTGTTGTACAAGGGGGGACAACTCCAAAGACTCTTCCCAACCACACAAATGCCTCATTTATCTCCAGAGTTACACAGCTCTTCTCAGCCCTGGGCTGGGTGAACATTTCCTGGTCCATCATTCCACACCCTTTTTACGGCTTCTGTGGGTTCATCCCTGGCCAAGAGCGTGAGACGCTCCATTTGTTTTGGCAAGAACGTCCCTGAGATTTACACCTGTAATTACACAGGTAACCTTTCCAACAGGGAATTTTAAAATGATCAACGCTAAAGCAACCTACACATTAAATGTGATTAATAAGACGCTGGATGACTGCGAGTCTGCACCTCCCTGCTTGTTAAGCGCATCAACTGGAGCGTCCCTGACTGATCCCACCACTGTGAGACACCCAAAAGTGGGCATTCCCAATGGCTATAGCCTCTCTTCCCAGGCAGTGTCCATGGGAGGGAGGGTTAGGGTATGAACAGGCACAGAGGATGACATCCATCCCCTGAAGTTTCATGGAGGGTGGAGACTTCTTCCTGGGTCTAATGTCTTCTCCTGCCCCTCCTGCTCTCTGTCCTTTTGTCCCTTCCTGGTGGGAGCTATATGGGTATGGCACAGCCAGAGGGATGCTGAAGAGGTGACAGCAGGATCTCAAGTGACAGGAGACAGATGAGCATGAGCCTGGCTGGGGGGCAGGTTAAATGAGGTGCCTGCTCCCTCAGCGCCAGGTTCTCTCTCCAGAATTGCCTTGCCATCCCCAGGGACATCTAATGCAACTCTCCTCTTCGCTCCCTGAGCAGGCACCAGCTTCACCTGCTATCAAAGCACCCACTGTCTGTATAATCGAGGAAAATAGCATCTGTCAGGATATCCATCATGCCCCACAGGACCCCCTCCCTCCACCAGAAAGGGTTGCAGGACCATAGGAGGGAGCTTTGCCAAGGAATCCAAGCTTCACGGTGTGCTTGGCAGGTTGCACAGCACTGTCCACACTCCTGCACGGGGTGAAGGTTTTAAAAGCTGGCATTTTGCTGCTGGGTTGCCCAAAGACAGTAAAAACCAGTCATAGTCAAGCCTGCATTGACCTTCAGTCCATGGCTACAGTACACCAGAATTACAGGAGAGATGCTGATCCTGCTTTCCTATTCTCTGGACAAAGTTATTGCATATAAATTGTGTATTGATTAGAGGCAGAAAATGTAAAGAAACCTCTCTGGGAAAACTAGAGGGTGGAAAGAAATTCAGGGGCTGACAAAAGAGCTGCTTTAATTAGGAAGGGAAGCAAAGTGGTGGGAAGAAAAAATAAACACAACCTCCCCTCTAGAGCCTCCCGCTCTGGATCTGAAAATCTGATCAAGAATCGTCTCTTAAAGAAAAGAAACTGGATTTTGGAGCTGGTTTGTCTGGGAAATGGAAACAGGAAAAAGAGCTGTCTTCCTCCCTTCACCCAGCACTGATGAGGATGGAGAAAAGAGCAGCTACACTTTCTGCTGCTCCTGGATTTTGCGTGTGGAACAGGGAAAGCCAGGATCACCTAACGAGTGTGTAACAACCATGCTCATTTCTGCCTTCTAGCTCAAAGTGCTCCAGGGTAATTACACAGTTTGGACTTATTAGCTGTAATTATTAGGTTCTATAATTTGTAGAACGTGTTATTAGAGCGTGGGCAACCTCAAGTGGTCTAAATACACTCAGATAAGTTTCTTGTTTGTCTTCTAACTTTTCCTGCCTCAACAGTAGATGAGGTGCTGCTTTTCCTGCTGGGAAACCTCACCACCCCTCAGGACCCCTGCAGCCACCACGGGCTGTGGTTCCTGACCTGGGACAGATGGGACACGCATGGGAACATGCACAGCCCTGGCCTACAGCTGATTAAAGGCTACAGGAGCCTTTTAAAAATTCGGCTCTCGCTCATACGGCCAAAATAGCATGTGGTGTTCACAGCAGAGTCCCAGCACTCCTTTGGATAAGCACCATTACGCCCGGAGCGGCTGGATCAGCTACAGGATTTCAGCTCCTGCCTCCTGCCCCTTTGCTACTGGGCACTGCCAGGACTCTGCCTTCAGCAGGATGGTTTCCAAATCACACAGCTACCAGTGAGCAGGAAATACAGGGTTTAATGTCAGTTTGGGTCTGCGTGAAACCCTTGCCAGTTCATCGCAGATGGGACCAGAGCCAGAGCAGGTCCCTGAGAACACAGTGCACAGAAATCAACTGGTTTAGGACTCTCCCACCTACCAGACAGGCTTCTCCCTGCCTCAGATTCTGTGTGGCTCGCTCCTCCTTTCTCCTGGACTAATCTCCTTGCTGTGTTTCTCTTCAGCCTCCCCTGATTTCTGGGGCACGAACTGGCCCCACACCTCCAGGTGCTTGCTCTGGACCATCCCTGCAGCAGTTCCCTCACAGCCCAGATCCTACTTTTGCCCCCCAAATTCAACACAGCCTCCCTATTAACACCCATCTCCCTTTCCAGATGAGAGAGAGCTGGCAGCTTGGCCAGAACTGGAAAGGCAGAGTCTGTGGGAAAGCCTGGGATTCCCACACCTCAGACAATTAGCTTCTCCCTACAGCATTTCCCAGGGCAGCTTAGCTTTGCCAGTGCAGCCTTTTTTTTTTTTTTTTTTCCAAAATCCCTTTAATTTCACACCAGTGCACGAAACGGAAAAGGCAGTCGGCCCATCCATCCCTGCACAGCCACACACAGCCCTGGATCATCGGGGCTCCTGGTGGCTCCATCCCCCTGTTCAGTAAAGAGGGACAACAGGCTTCCACCCTGGTTTCCACCCAAGGCTGGAGACAACACACAGTGGATGCAGAGAGGTGAGAGATCCCTCCAAAGGGATGGAAGAGGAGAGGAGGTGAGCCAGCTCACTCCAGTCTCATCACCCAGAGGCCTCTCAGATCCCGGCTTTCCTAAAACCCAGGGGGCTGTAGCAAAGTTGCCCAAGGATAGACGGCTCCACATCCTTTGCCTCAGGTGTGATGCCTCCAAGGGCAGGTGCCACCAATGACCACAAATCAGATGGTGCTGCAGAGCCCAGCTTGACCTGAATAAACTGCAGTGGCTGTGCCCAAGTTCTGTTTGACCCACCTTTGAGGGGTTTTCCTTTTTCCACAACATATGTCTTTAGGAAAGTTTTGCCATCCGTTCTTATGTGATATAAAGCCAGGTCTCTGCTTCCTTTTGGTCTCTGCTTATTGTTTTGGCTAAAAAAAAAAAAAAAATCTACTTGCAAGTGGGGGAAAAAAAAAATCAAAAGCAAAAAAGCTTGTGAGATACCCTGGACTCCAACGTACCCAACGTACCCTTCTTTCCATTCAGAGTCAAGGAGGCATTGAGTATTAGGATACCTTACTATCCCACTTGGATCAGCAGTGAGGCTGGGCCACAGCAGCAGTATCCTCATCCCTAATCTGTTTATGGAAGTGTCCCAAAAAGCCAGGCAGGCTGAGGAGGACATCAGGCTCCCCACAGGAGTAGGGACTACCTGGGATAATCGACCTCTTCCAGAGGCGGCAAGTTCCAGCCTGACTAACAGAGCTAGTGCATCTCTCCAGGACAACAAAATGCAACACAGCACCACATGAACAAGAATTTTCATGGCAATTTTTACTCTAATTCATGTGTGACTTTCTTTTCTGAGCCTCTAGTACCCCCTGAAAGAAGTACTCACCTGTGGGAGCCTGGTGGCCACCTTGCCCAGGGCCAAAGGGGAGAGCTGTGGTAGACTAAAACCATAACGTTGTCCTTGGAACCACCTCGTGAGAGAAAAAAGATAATAATGTGTGACTATAATTTCCTTTTTGCTTCCTTGGAAACCAGCATCCCATCCATGATGCAAACATTGGGCTCCCCAAACAGACAAACTCTGGTTTGTCTTCCCTCTGGGGAAGCCTCTGAGGAGCCTCCACTGAAGTCAGTAGAGCTCATTGGGGTTGACACAGCCAAAAGAGGGAGGCATGTGGACCACAGCCTCCAAAAGCAGTGCCAGAGGTGCCTGTTATGGTAGCTCCAGACTTCTGGCCACCAGCCAGCAGGTGAGATGGCCAGATAACCCAAAAGCATCGCTTATCTTTTTGCGTGCTTAACATTTGCCTCCTTATTTCTCTTGTAGCGAAAAGCACCGTCCGACACTTCGAGATGAGAGCAGATATAATGCCAATCATTAGAGTAGCAATTACTTATCTCACAGGAGCTCTGAGAGGCTTAATCAGTTGATATTTGTAAACCACGACGAGCTGTGGAGATGAAGGATGCAAAGCATCCGAGACAGCTCACAGCGAAGCCCAAAGCAGCTCTGCTTTGCCGGCTGAGCTCCCCTCAGAGCCCCGGCTGCTCCTCGCCGGTGGCACTGCACATGGTGGTGCTCAGAGACACCTAAGGGAGCATTTCCTGCTGTGTGCCAGCCCTGTGGAACCCAGCGGGAATGTGACACTAATGACATCCTTCAGAAATGTAATTAGCCTTACTTCATGGCGAGGTACATTAGGGAGAGCTCCGAGGCTCAGAGAAGTGGGCTCCAGTGGGTGAGAACCGAGGCTTGTGCTCTTGAAAGCTGCATTAGGGAAGGGGAAAAAAATAGAAAAGAAAATGTTCTAATATTACTTAATTACCCCAAGACATCCTGAGATGTAATTGAGCTTGGAGGGCTAAATGAGGGCTGCGCGTGTGAGACCGGCAGAAGTTGATGCATTTATAATGAGACCACTTTGCAAGGTAAACTAGGTCCCCATGGAGGGCAAAGAGGAAGGACAACAAGGGGGCTGGGGAAGTATCAAGGTGCCTGAAGATCTGCTGACCTCCAGGCCCTTCCCCTTTGCTCGAGGTGCAGGCCAGGCTGGATGGAGAGGCAGGATGAGTGTGGATGTGGGTACAGCAAACCACACACCATGGAATTAACTTGCTCATGGTCTGGATGCTAAAACCCCATAAAAACCCCTTAGTACCCAATAAAATGGTCAAGAGCTGCTATATCTGACTGACAGTGAGACATCCCTCCATCCAGATCCAAACCCAAGTCGTTCCAGCATCTCATCAGCCTCCTCGGGAAGCCTCTGGGTAGGGAGTGGGATGAGACAAGAGAACAAGTTGTCCTCAGGGCAGGGCTGTCTCTGAGATGAGAGGGGAAACCTTCCTCAGAGTGGCCAGTGTTCACCCCCATCGCTCCCTTTAACTTTAATGGAAACCAGGCGGCTAAATCCCAGTACTGGAAAACATCCCTTTTATCCACAACACCAGAGGCCCAATGAATGCTCACAAGCCCATTCCAGCCCTGATTTACATACTGTACAGAAGGAGACATTAAAATCCAAACGGTTTATGGTAATTAACACTCATTTAAATATTATACTGGTAACTATCACTTCCAATTCTTCTCAGCCTTGAAGGGGCTCTGTGTGCACGCACATATGTGCTGGGAGATTTTAAAGGGATACTACATCTTCTCTTCTGATTGCTGCTTTCCCAGAAAAAAAAAAAAAAAAGGGATGTCTAATGTTCATTAATTGTCTCACTTTGAGAAATTGCTGTGAAAACTCACCGCAGGAGAGTGGAATTTTTTTACTATTATTATTTTTTTTTTTGAAAGAAAGTAATAATGGGAAGCCCTGCCTGTGGTGGGGATGTATTGGCTGAGTATGGCCCTGATGAGGCTGTTTAAGCACCATGATGGGTAACATAGAGCTATTAACACCAAGCTCCTTGTCACCAGAGGAATGAAGACTATGGAGATCCAACAGCCTTTAGGTAGGAACAAAATGCATTATTTATCACCAATTAATCTTCTTTTTTTCCCCCTGCTTTTTCTCCTAAGCAGTAGGACTGGGGTGGGAGGCAGCACTGCCTAACTGGAGACCAAGGGGACCTATCAAGCACCTTTGCACTGACCTGCCCCTTTGTGATATCAAATATCAACAGGAAAGAAATAGGTTGTGGATAAATCGATAGGTTCTGGTACAAAATAAAGGTCTGAGAGGCTACAGGTGTCTCCCAGCCCTGTTTTCAAGGCTCAGAGCTGCTCCAGCAAGGCCAGGCAGGCATCACCCTGCACTGCAGTCAGAGCTGGACCACAGCATCCCCAGAGAACGAGGAAGAAGAGGAGATGCCCTTTGCTGCATCCTTCAGCACTGAGGGCTCTGTCTCTTCCCATCTCCTACAGAGGTTCCTCCTGGGAAGACAAAGGATGCAGAAAGTTGTCCCTCAAGGGATACCAAACAATATCCACTCCAGCATCTACTGTGTGTCCAGGATACCCAGCCCCCCTGAACCACAGAAATGACAGCTCTCTCAGGGAATAATTCCTGCACAGTATGGGGGAAAGGGCTATGGGGTTACTCTTTCCCTCTGAGCCCTGGGAGCATGGACAGGGAATGTGAGACCTGCACAGCACACTGTGGGATCCAAGTGTCAGGACAGCTGCCCCCCCCAGTCAATCTCACAGCACAAGCCAAATAATCAGCAAACCAGCAAGGGCAAGGGATCCATGTTCACATCCCATCTGAAAAAGCTATCCAGGATAACTGACAGCCTCACGCTCCAAAACATTGTTCCTTTCCCACCCATCCATGGGAAAACATGGGAATTGGTGGCAGAGCCCAGGAGTTGTTGCAATGCCCCTATTATACTAATGATGTTTTCTGCCCAAACCGTCCCAGGTGTGGCTCCTCACTGCAAAACAGGAGAATCACCCCAATTCCTTCAGGCTTGGACTTGTCCCCTGAGCCACAAATCCCGTGGGAAATACCCAGGATTTTCTTGCAGGGGACCACCAGGTGATGCTGAGAGACATCAGCAAGAGCCCGTGCCCATTCCGATCGCTTGACAAGGTCTTGCAAGATCCATGTTTGCATTAAAAAGAAATTAAAAGGTTTTCCACTCCACTAGCTTGCCCAAAGCCTGCATACTAAACAGTAAATGCTACCTGTGAGGTTGAATAAAACCCTCATAAAAAAAAAAAAAAAAAGCCATCAGTCAGTGAATACATCATGAACAATGACATTGGGGAGGCATTGTTCTTCTCCTGCCTGATGGACCATGCTGGAACACCTGTTTCTTATCGTGAAACTGTTAATAACTGTCACCACCAAAATCAGTGCTGAAAATGTGTCATTAAGCTACTCCAACCACCACCTAACTATGAGGGGCGGAAAAAAAAGCAGCAAGGAGGAATAGAGGCAAAACTAGACCTTGGATAAATGTCAAAAGCATAGTTGTCCACGTGTCCACTGAAAAACCACTTGCCAGTGGGGAAGGAGAAAAGAAAACCCACCAAACAAATCCGTATTATTAGGTGGCTCCTGCCTCACCAGCATCTTCTAGCTGACATGAAAGACACAGCTGGATAACCATAGGCAATTTTAGCTGATTAACTACAGACATTGACCCTTTCAATTAATTCACTGGGGATTTATTTCGTTTTAATCATCTCCTTAAGCTACAGCCTCCCCACAGAGTCAACAGAAAACCAGTATCTGGTCCTTTCTCCACCAGCTGTTAAAGGGGTAAGAGGGATGGTTACCCAGGGGTGTTTAAGGTAATCCTGACTCAGGTAGGAATGGATTTAGGAGATGGACATTTGCAGAACACAACTCTTCAGGGACTGCAGGTCTTTCTCTTCCCAAAGAGACCTAGAGCAATGCAAAACTTAAATCTCCTACTTTCTTTCAGGCATGGAAATGGACCTGAGTTTTGCAGTGGAGGAAAAAAATCTCTCACTGTCATTTGTTGTGCTGCTCCCTGGCTGTATTAGCCTGGTCTCCCCTGACCACTGAAAGCTTTAGATCACTTTGCTATAGCAAAACAATGGTCATTTCTCCCTAAAATTACAACCAGTCTCAGGTGTTCCTCTTTTATAGAATCATGGAATCACCAAGGCTGGAAAGGACCTCTAAGATCATCGAGTTCAACCATCAACCCAGTACCACCAAGGTGTTCACCACTAAAATTCTCAGGTGCCGTGTCCACTCGTTTTCTGAACACTTCCAGGGATGGTAACTCCACCACTTCCCTGTTCCAGTGCCTGACCACCCCTTCCATGAAGAACTTCTACCTAATATCAAATCTAAACCTCCCCTTCAAGGCCCTGGTTTGGTCTTGCTTTGGGCTGTTTCTGCTCAGTGGAACCCAGCTGCCACCCAATTTAACCCAGATTAAGCACACCCATAGAGATTTCGATGTCTTCTGCACTGGCAAAGTAGGCAGAGATATGAAGGCTTCTTGTCTGTGGTGGTCTACTGCCCTAATTAGCTGCCTGCTGTCAAGGACTGATGCTCTTGTGGCACTGATGGAGTTCTCCACTTTGTATAAAAAAAGCATCAGTTAGAGGCAGCAACTTCATCTCCTAAATTTGTGTGAAACCCTCAGTTTTCAGGTGGGCAGCATGGGAGCTGACACTGGCCTCATTCACAAGGAGTCACGAGGAATGGTTTGAGCAGAGTCCTATCCAAAAAAAAAAAAAAAAAGTACATTTCACACTGATATTTTCTGTCAAAATGAAAAATTAGGTGGAAAATTCTGACTAGAGCAGCTCTTTGCCTTCAGCCTGGGAATCTGTACAGTGACAGCCTGAAAGCTTCACCCTCCTCGTGCCACACAGAGAGTCTGGGTCAAGACTATTTATATTTTCTTGAAATGTCCAAGCTTATTTTCTCCCACTTCCCCTTGATCCACAGCTCTATCGCCTGGAAGAATTTAAAAAAGGATCCTCACTTCTCCAGAGGGGCAAGTACATTCAACAAAAAGATGCACCTGAGATGACCTTGAAACAAGCCCAAATTAATCTCTCCAGCGCGAGCTGCTGTGGAGGTAAATCCGTGGCTGGGGCTTTGGAAAGCGGGATACGGGAGGATGGCAGCCTTTATCTTCCTCTCCCTGACAGCCTGAGAAAGGATGGTTCAAAGGAGCAAAACAAAACACTCACCTGCATGACAGAATAGTTAACTTAATCCCCCCGAGGCAAACCCCGTTAGCATGTAAAACTAGGAGTGATAATTGTAACCAGTTTTCAACCTTTACTGTAGTGGAAATAATCACTGCAGTGGCGCTGCCTCACTGCCCAGAGACTCCTTTCTCCACAGATTATTTTAAACTAACCTAACAAGGGGGAGCAGGAGGAGAGGAGGATGTAAGATTAAAGATGAGGGAATATTTAAGGCTGGGGGTGGGAGGGCAGCTACAGGTTGGTCTGAGTGGCAGCCTCTGCTTGAGAAACCAAGGCAAAAAACTAAGAAAACGGGTAAAACAAGCTGGATTTAACGCAGATGGATTCAGTCAGGCGAGCCTGGTAAATATATTTTTCTGGGAGATAACAGCTTTTATTTTTTTTTTTTTTTTTTTTTTTTTTTAGACAAAAGCCAATCTTTGTCTTTTGTGAGAGAGCTTGACCATCTGGACTTCAGAAATGCATTTGATATTGTGCCACATGGGCAAATGATTAGTTAAACTGTAGGAGGGGAACATTACGATAAGAATTATGAATCAAAGAAATGCTTTGCCTAAAAAAATAAAAAGATTATAATAGATAATACCAAAAAAGGAGGCAGTTTGGAGGGATTTTGCTGAGCAGGCTGTTCGGTCACCACTCACATTCAACGCTTCCTTAACAACAGGGGACCAACACTCATCAAACTCACTCCTTCGGAGGCAAAACAACACAAAACAAAGAGTTTTGGCATCGTTTGGAAGGAAATTATGACCTTGGGAACCAGACTGATGGATGTGAAATGACATTCAACGCTGCAAAATCCAAGGCCAGGTTTAAAAGACCAGTGGCAAGGGTGGAAAATCAGTGGAGATGACAAATGAGAAGAACCACCTGTGTGGCTTAGCTTGTCCTAGAACAGGTATGGGGGCCCTGACACAGTGGGATTGTAAAGAGGCATCTACAACTCGAAGTATGCCCATGAGAGAGAGAAAAACCTGTTACCTGCTGGTGAAGAACACCTCCAAGGGATCATATCCTGAGGCACAGTCGCTTCATGGGCACCTCATCGCCCACTTCACCAGGAGCAGGTGAGTCCCCCACCAGCTGCAAGAGACACTTCCCATCCCATGGCAGGGCTTCTCCCAGAGCCCAGAAATGTCATTTAAGGCCTTCTAGGCTTTGTGTTTTACAGATGCTCAGAAATAACCCCCCTGGGCTTAAATCAAATGGATTGATTGGAGATTGTCCAGGGAGTGCTGGTCCTTGTGGCAGCCAAGCCAGCCAAGCTTAGTCTGGAGTTAAGTACCACTCACTCACTCTGAGAAGACTTCACAAGAATAGAGGTATCAACAGCTACCTCAGAAAAGCAAAACACTGAGGAACACATAGAATATAAGATGGTCCTATGCTCTGCCAGCACAGGAGGTCACACAGCATCTCCAAATCCATGTCTTTGTCATCCCTCTCCAATGCAACAACTGTCACTGCTGGAACCCAAACCCACAGTTTCTCCTTCCTCAGGCAGCCCTACAAGGTCTTTGGAAAGCAGTAAGGGATGATGTAAAGGGATTTCAACAGAAATTAAACTGAATCGCCTCTGGTGAATATTCACGACAAGATACTGCAGGCAAACATTATTAAGCCTCCTTAGGTAATGTAATTAGAAGTTCAGCCCCTTTTATCCAAATTTTGCACACAGAAAAATATCCATCATTGCATAAAGTGGGAAAAAAGGCTTTTCCTTCTATTTTTTTAATTAATAAAGGGTTTTTTTAAAAGCCTTCTTTAAGCAGGCGAACATTTCATGCGGAATCCTGGGCTTGTTCTAAGTGCATTTGGATCCCTCCTGAGTAAACCAAGAGACAGGTTTAGGTTCTACATCAAAATATGTGACAATAATCCTCTCCAGGTGGCTGTTTGAGGGAGAAGACAGCAGCAAAGGCCTCTAAAAGGAGAATTACTCAGCTTTACCGAGCAACTCCTGTGTTTATGGGCAAAACCCACTCACTGTGAGCAAGAATGGTCAGAAATTGAGACAAAATGGGTTTTAGTCAGAGAATGTCAACTTGCCAAACCCAGGATCTCACACAGAGAGGGGAAAAAAGCCATTTCACATGACACATTTATTCACCCAGTGCAGAGATTTTTCAGCGTCATCGTGGAGTTGTCAGCGGTTAAAAAAAGAAACCAAAATAAAAGGAAGAAAATAAGAAAAAATGGAGCTTCACAAAACACAAATAACCTGGTATGTTGGGTACTGGCCAGGGATGCAGATGGCTCAGATTCAAGCCCTTCAAAGCAGGGATTTGTACCTCTCTGTCTCTAACATTCCCAGCAAGGCCCCAGCCATAAACCAATCCTGGGAGTTTCATTCTCACCTTCTGGTTAAAAAACCCCAATAATTCAAAAGTATCTTGGTTTTATCTTGCTGTAGAAAAAGCCCTCCTTTCGAAATCTCAGGAAGGGCTGTGGGATGAGAAAGAAGCAGGTCCCTTCCCTCCCTGGTTTTGATTACAGCTTATTAGCATCATTGTTTGGTTTAAGATTTCCCATAAAAATTCCATTCCCAGCAAAGACCTCGGCCGAAAAAGTAAGCAAAGCATTAATAGGAGCTGTCTCTCATTAAGACCAGTTTCCTAAGGAACAGGAGCTCCTCTGTGTGTGTGTGCACACAGGTCCAGCTCAGCCAAGCCACCGTTTAATAACTTTCCCCCAGTTTTGACACAGGGTAGGAATTGCAAACTCTTATGTTCCTGAAAACTTGATGAAAACAAATAGCTGGACAAAGGAGGAGGAACAGCCTGCCCAACCTCACGATGGAGGGGAAATCATGGGAGATGAAGCTCTGTGCCTTCTCCTGCCAGCAGCAGCACTTGGCTCTTAAAAAAATTAATAAATTACTGTCAGTAATAACCTGGACTAAGAGGCAGGAAGGGAGAAAAGAGGGTTTTCTGTGGAGCTTGTCCTTCTCCCAAAAAGGGCTGATCCTTGCAGCCAGTCCCCACTGCTGGCAGGGTTGAGGGCTTTGCCACCAGCAGCTCCAAGCAGATGGTGTGGACACGCCTGAGCTGGAGAAATCTTTTGTAATAAAACGCGTCTCCCAGAAATTAACTTCAATTAAGGCATGAGCACTTAATATCTGTATTTGAGGTATTAAGCCTTCAGCGGAGCCTGTTCCCAGCCTCTTGCCTCGCACCTTCCCCAGCACCTCCTCCTGTCCCCACCCAGCCTCATCTTCCCCTCATCCCTGCCCCCCTTGGGAAGGTGGCCCCAGCTGCTAATTTGCAGGGAAACGTGCAGGAATGTCGCGTCTCGGAGCTCTCCATCCCTCCCGGTGAATCTGACAGGGGGTTCAAAACTTGTTAAGAGGAGGCTGGTGGGAGGAAAAGCACTGACAGACAGTACAATCGCATAAGCTTCTTTTCCTCGGGAAACCAGGCTAAAAATAATACCCTGCAATTTGACAGCCTCAACCCAGGAGAGCCACCAACGTGTTAGCGAGGGTGAGGAGCAGAGCCTGGATGGGTGCTGGCTTCCTCAGCGCCCAGCGGGTTCGAGGAAGGCACAGGGACAGCACCCACGAGTCCAAACCTCACCCTCAACCTGCGATGGCACCCGCTGTCGCCTGCCACGGCCACTCCAGACACCGAGGTTCCACCAGAGGGGACACAGGCACGCAGGATTTTGAGAGCAAAAGGGCTCCTGCAAGATCCCCCAGCTACGTACCCACAGCTTGCACGGTTTCACCGCACTGCTGCTTCGTCAGGCTCAAAAAAAAAAAGCTGGTTTACAGCCCAAACCCACGTTCCATCAATGCAAGAGGGAAAACTTGCTGTCACAGCCACAATTCCACATCCTGCTCCGGTGATGGAGGAGTGAAGCCTTTGGTAGTAATTGCTATGCACGGGCAGGGGGAAGAGATTCTGATAGCTTTTATTATCAGGGTATCCAGACGTAAAACGAATGCCTGCAATATTTATATATGTCATCACTTAGAGTAAGTAGCCTGATTTGTCAAACGGAGACAAGATTCGGGGATGTCAATTAGGAGGAGATGGAGGGCGAGGCAGGGGAGAAACCGCACGCAGGATTCATCAGATGCTCTATCCCAAGTGTCAGCTACAAAACCACAAGTGGCTTTGACTGGTGAAACACAGTCAGAAACGCTGGAGAAAGGGTGAGGGCAAGGCAAAGGGTCCTGCTTTGAGGTCAGCCCTCTGCACTCGGGGTGGGTGCGGGTGCTGGCTGGGAGCCCACAGAGCTCGGGGAGCAGGAGGAAAGGGAAGGTTTCCTTTGACCGCCCTCTAACGCCGGGTAGAGGGAAAAGGGATGGGTGCTGGAGGACATGGCAGGGAGTTAGGCAGCAGCACATGGGAGCAATCCCCACAAGGAGGTGAGGGATGCTGCCATAAGCCTGATAGAGCCCAAGAACACACCAAGGACTGAATTGCCTCAGTGTACACCCTCGCAGGGTATTTTAGGCCACTGTTACTTGCAGGGATCCCCCTTTTTCCTCAGAAATCATTAGCCCTGCAGAGAAATGATGGACAAAAGTCTTGCTGAAGATTGGGGTGTTCTCCTCCTATAGGGTTAAGTCATCCCATGTGTCCCATTAAAGCAGCATCACAGGGATGGGGGTAGAAGAAGGAGGAGACCTCCATGGAGAATCATCTTCCAGCCTGACAAAGCAGGATCACCCCAAAGCACCTCAGCCAGCAGCGACATTCAAGATAAACCAGGGAGAAGCATCTGGTTAAAGATCCCTTAGAGATGCAATCACGTGTGATGTTTGCTCATCAAAGCAAAGGAAGGACACTGCAAGAAGCACTTTCAAACAGTGAGAGCTGACTCCTCAGCCCAAAAATTAGTAAGGATCAAGGCCAGGTTGGATGGAGCTTGGAGCAGCCTGGTCTAGTAAGAGGTGTCTTACTGCCCTTGGCAGCAGGGTTGGAACTGGATGGTCTTTAAGGTCCTTTCCAACCCAAACCATACTCAGATTCTATGAATGAAATAACTAAAGTGTGTTTTGTCACTGAAAAGGGTCACCCAGGCAAGGTTTTGTTCTTCACCCTCCCAAGAGACTCATGACAGGCAACATCCTGAAATGTCAATACCCTGCATGCTCTTTGAATCAATGGTAAAGAATTTATCCTGTGGCAAAGAGCTCCACAGGAGGAAGCCACAATGTGGGACTGCTGCAAAAACACAGCCTCAGAGTCTGCCTCCCCCTGGAAAGCAATGTCACATCTCAGGCAGACAAATACCCAAAAAGACTCCCAAGAATGTCACCTGGTGCCAAAGTCACCATGAGGAGTCTTGCAGGAGAAGGAGCAAACCCCTAAGCAAAGCCAAGGGAAATGCTGACACTGGGATTCGTCTTGCTTAACTTAATAACTGCAGACACCTACATCTGAGCTACTCATTCCACACACCTGTCTCTCTGTAATGAAGAGAAATAGGCACTGTTAGGACACAAATCGATTTTAGGCATCCACAGGAGCAGATAAAACCCGAGCTGAAAGCGCTTGTGCGGGGAAGTCGCAGCGTTGACGTCCAGGCTGCCCGTGGAGCGAATCCCTCCCAGCCAGGAGCAGGGGACAGCGGCAGGAGCTGGCCTGAGAGCGAGATGTGTCTTCACAAGAGGAGAGCTGATGTCTGGAGACAGCCATGGCTGACAGGCGAGCTCCAACACCCTCCTCTCCGTCAGTGCCTCCCACCTCTGGGGACCGGCCGGGAGGGAACGGGGATGACAGACACATTAGCACCTTCTTCTTGTTGACAGCTTATTTTCGTCCGAGCTTTCTCGTCCTCCACTAATTATTTCCTTTTGATTTGGAGACTTCAGATGGAATGATGAGGCTGTAGCCTCCAGCTACTGTCGTGAGGCTGAAGAGGGGGAGAAAAGCCCTGAATGACAGGAGACTCAGAGAAGGCGGAGGCTCACTCTTGTCCTTGCGTGCAGAAAGCAGGAATTTCTCTTTAGAGACTTTTGGTGCACATTTTTTGCCATGAGAGTGGTGAAACACTGGAAGAGTTTTCCCAGAGAGGTGGTGGATGCTCCGTCCCTGGGAATATTCAAGGCCAGGTTGGATGGGGCTTTGAGAAACCTGGTCTAGTGGAAGATGTCCCTGTCCATAACAGGGGGATTGGACTAGGTGGCCTTTAAAAGTCCCTTCCAACCCAAATTATTTTGTGATTCAATCAATCTTCAGGCCAGACCTGAGAGTTACAGTATGCTGCACTGAGTTTTGGGGCTGCACAGGTTTGGGACTGACTCAAGGAGACCAGAAAGGGTTGAGGCCCTACAGTAAAAGAGCACAGAGCAGGTACCCAAGGTGGGACAAGGAGGACGACGTCTAGAGGCATCCAAAAAGCAGCACAGATATATACAGGGTAATCTAATGAGCATGTTTTCAACCCTGAGGGCCGCTCTACCCACTCAGGCCCCATGCTGGGCACAAAGCATAAATCTCTGCGATGCTTCTTTAAATTAATCCATGGGAAGAGACTCACTAAGCAGCAGAAGGTCAGCGAGGGTGATTCAGACCAGTGGTTTGGAGAATTCTTATTCTGACCGATAACCGAAGCTCAGGAAGGAAAAGGGCACACGCTCACAGGAGAGGGAGTCGGTCTCCGCCGGGAAGGCAAACAGCCTGCACACAACCACAGCGCCTGTGGGGTGTGAAATGCTCTCTCAGCCCCGGCTCCAGCATCACTGGCAGCACTGCTTATCCTGCAGCTCGCAGCTTTGGGGTACCACAAGCCAGCAGCCATGAAGATTAACTTGCTGCCTGCTCCCAAACCGTCAGGGCACACACAGGACAGTGAGAAAGCACCTGAGGGAAGGGCCAGCAGCCCCACATCCCTCGTGTGATGTGAGCCGGGCTGAAAGGCCCCTTCTCTCCACACCCTCCTGGCCAGCGGGGTTGCAGTGACCCGAGGCACCAGTGCACTCACAGCACGTGGGGACCAACGTGGGGCCAGGCAAGGCACCCCCAGGGCATGAATCCTCCACCTGCTTGCAGCTCCCTCAAGCCCATACATTTGTATTAAATGGTCTGTTAGAGATTTGCCGGTAGTTTTCAAGCTCTGACAGCCCTGTTTTTTATTTCAGTTGCCTTTAAGCCACCTCATGGAATTTTCATATATAAATATGGAAATATGCAAAACCCCGCAGATGTATAGGATCCGACACTGTGGTTTAAATGAATCCCCCATGATCTTGTCTTCTGCTCATGCCCCCTCCTACAGCACCCCTTCCTCTGGTCTCTGGTGCAGCCGTTCCATGAGGAGTGGTAATCCTTCCCAGGCAGCTCCAGAACTCCATACCTTCCTCTGCCTCCCAGCCTACTAATCTCCCATCATTTACATAGCTGGGATACAGCTCTGCTCCTTCTCTCCCACATCCCTGAGAGTGTTCAAGGCCAGGTTGGACGGGGCTTGGAGCAACCTGGGCTAGTGGAAGGTGTCCCTGCCCATGGCAGAGGGTTTGATCCAGATATTCCCTTTAAGGTCCTTCCAACCCAAACCATTCCATGGTTCTGTGATTATTCTGTGATTCAGTTTTGAGCTGGACAGGGCAAGGCAGCCCTAGGGATACAAGTACAGTTGCAGGCAGTGGAGAATCCACACTGTGCAGGTGCAGGAAAAGCCTTGGTCAGATCCTGTGTGGCTCCAGAGAAGATGGACTCAAGACAAAAATCTCTTGGGCATGCAACTCCCACAGGGAAAAGATTCTTCTGTCTACAGCTCCCACGCCAGGAAAGCCCTGCCATCGCTTTGGGGTTAAATCAAAAACTAAAAGCTCTGTCTGGCACCACGTTTTTGCTTCCTGCCTGGCTGTGCTGGAGGATCATGAGGGAAAAAGCTGACTCGGAGGGGAATTGGTCCCACAGCTGTGATGGGAGCCGAGGGCAAGCTGAGCTTTCTTTACCCTCAGTGAGACAGAAAAATGCAGCATGTCCCTGGGGATGCAGGCCCTTGGCACAGGGTGAGCTCCTGGTGATTCTTTTGGACTGAAAACCCCTCAGGGCCTGCTTGGAAAAATGCCTTTCCTCTTTTCCAAATTACTCCAGAGCAGCTGAGCGCAACAAAAACCAACCCCAAGCTCACAACCCTGAAAGCACAGTCCCCCTGGGCAGGGCTATGTGGATTCCCCAGAGAGGGGCACGACCAGGGGCTCCTCTGAGCTGCACAGACATCCCACACAAATTAAAAATCTTGTAAAAAAATTATATAAATAAAGATTAAAGTAATGGTGGCCTATATGAGGCTGATGCTTCCCCGGTTTAAATGAGTGAAAATCGATTAAAAAAAGAGAAAGTAATAACGTATGTTTGTTAGTAGAGTGTTAAAGAAAGTCAAATCAGTGACCTGGAGAAAATTGCTCCTTCAGTAAGTGCAACAAGAGCTGGTTAAAATCATCTTCCAGCAGCCATATATTTTCTTATAGGTGCCCCATATTCCCCCTGAATTCCGGCTTGTTTAACCAGCTCACTGCAGCGCTGAGAAAGCAGCTGGAAAATGGCTGTGGCATCCTGTCGACCTCTGCCTCTCCCACTTGTTTTGAGAGAGAAATTGGAAGTTTGGCTCCTGAACAAGAGCTTGGTTTGTAAAGCTTTGAGGACACACAAGGAGGAAAGCCCAGAAGAGCTGGGACTGATTTCTTAAGCACAAGCACAAGCAATGCAGCCTTTGTTTAACAAACTGGGGAGCTGAAAACACAAAACATCTTTGCCTGGGAGAAGGCAGCACCACTTCCTCACCGAGTTTAGCATTTCTCCTCGACTATTTTGTATTATTTTTTTTTTCCTTTTGGCCTATTTTCTGCATCAAGAGAATTTCAATTTCCCTCCAAAAGCAACTTGATAAAGATCATAAGAAGATAAAAAAGTGGGGAAAAAAAGTGTTGACGCAGCTTTTCCTGAAGGAGATGCCTATAAACAGCTGTACTGGAGCATGTAATTCTTTCAGATAAAGCATATTTGTTATTTTCTAAGACACTTTAAATTTAAACCCACAAGTTTGGTGTTAGGCCTGCACTTGGTTATCAGATTGACACGTCCTGATTAACCAAGGAGAATTAACCTCTCAGAGTGCAGAAAAAGCTGATTATTTAAAATAAATCAAAGATTCTTTTCCAGTTCAGATCACATGGACAGTCAGTTATTTTAATGCATTTTTGGCTGCACATGTCCTGGCATCCATGGGTTTGCTAAGCTGTTCTGCCAGCGACTCCCTGCAAACCCTGAGCTTTTCCTGCACACACCTTCAGCCAGAGCCTTTCCCCCTGCCAGGATTCACTGGAGGGAGGCTAAGGAAGGGCAAAGCGTGTCGTCCTGGCTTGCCAGCCCCCAGCAAGGTGTGCCCAAGCCTCTGCCACATCTCCTTCACTCCTTTCTCAATCCCTTCCACCATCTCCCACTTCATCCCCGGTGTGAATCACACCACTCTCAACTCGTGACACCATTAGCTTTTGCTGTCACCAGAGCTGACAATTCAAAAGGCCCTGGAGAGCTGTCTGCAGAGACACAACAAATGAGATCTCTTAATTAACACCTCCCTTAACTAAATGAATTAATTTTATGCAGCTGATGTGTCGCGTCTTCACAGTTTGAGGGTGACTGAGTAGCTGAAAACATCTCTCTCCTCAGAGCTATTTGGAAGGACTTTTTTGCTTGACAGTGTTTCCGTAAACAGTCCCTGCTCCAAGGTGGCTGTGGGTGTGTGTCAGTGAAAGGAGGGAGGGACACCTCTGGAAGCAGACCAGCTAGCATCCCTCTGCTCCAGCATCCCTCAGCACTTGGGCTTCCAGGAGAAACACCTCACCTGGACCAGGGTGGGGAAGAAACCCCTCTGCAACGGAAGAGATGTGAGATGTTGACTCTTGCATCCTGAAGTGGCTGCAGAGACAAGGCAATCCACCTCCTCCACTTCCCCGGAGCAACACCAGCAGCAGCTATGCCAAAGTGTGGAGAAAAAGCCAGGACGCTTCACCTCTCAAGTGAAGGCCCCTGAACACAGTCTTGCAGTGAGTGCTATAAAACCTAATAGCAAAGATTAAAACAGAAAGGACTTTGGCACATGAGAGTTGGGATTTCAGCCCTTGAACTAAAGGGTTGGACAAAGCAAACTCCACACCCTCACAAGCAGCTCCTAAGCTTATATTTAAATATGGAAGATGGCTATGCATTGAGACTTCATATCCAGCATGGATTCTGATGTATCCATCACTCAGCCAAAGCACTAAGCATGGCATAGCTCAAATTTTATACCTACACACACCCTCATCTCCAAATCCACCTTTCCTTTCAGTGCAGCTGACGCACACTGGCCTTTTCTTTCATCTCTTTTCCCTTCACTTTTCTCTCCCTTTTAACCCAACAAGCAGGGTCCTCCTTGGGAAGGAAGGAAGGAAGGAGAGCTTGGCTCTGGTCATCATGCCCACAACTTGTTTTCTATGAAGCAGCCACTGGTAACATGATAAAAGCCTCCTCTCTGCCCTTTGATGGCTGAGGAAAAAAAAAACAACCTGAAAGCTTACCACTAAAAAAAGATATTCTCCTCCGGGTCTGAATCACCAGCAGAGCTTTTGGTCCTTGAAGAAATGCAATAATCCAAGGGAACAGACTCAAGGCCAAAATCAGATTGTATTATCCAGGTTATCACCAGGGCGCCCTGCAGAGATGCAGCCAAGAATTATTTCCTCCTCCCTCTCTTTCGCCTGGTGGAGCATGACAGAGAGAAAGACTCTTGCTAGTTTTTTTTTTTTTTTTTAAGGAAAATAATTAGATTTTTCAAGAGGCTTGGATTGAAAATCAATTTCCCAATTAAAAAGCGTAAGGTTTATAGTTGGTGCACGATTTAAGTTGGGACTATTTGTTTGCCTTCTGGGATCAGTGCAAAACCCCCAAGCACCACCGTTGTCACTACTGGGACAAAAACTTTTAAAATAACCATTAAGGGAACTGTTTTCCTGCTCAAAACCTGTTTAAAGGAGGGGTAACAAAAAAGACTATACCACGTGAAACTGCAACGGGCAGCCAGTATTGAAAGGTGTTATAAAGCAACATCTACCTTCTTCACAAGAGCAAGTAAAACAGTCTCCAACAAATCAGAGGTTGGTAGAGGTGGATTCTCTGATGTGTGCTAAGGGGCTGCTTAATTCTGAATTTCCCCCCTGAGGGGGTACCAACAGCACCTCTTCCTTGCCCAGCTCCTCTGCTCACCTCCAAAGGAATTGGTTCAAGGCTTAAACTCTCTTATCACCCACAAACAGAGCTTGACCTCTGTCATATTTGCAGCAAGTCGTATTACTTTGGGGTGATTCAGAGCCAGAAGCTGATTATTACAAGCCAGGAAGGAGAATTCTGACTCTGTGGTGTTTACAGCTTTTATCACAGAAAAATCCACCTGCGCCAGCTATAAAAACAGATAAAATCTCCCAGCGAAGCCTGCTCTCCTCAAGATCCCACGTCACTAACAAGTCCCTGTATGCTCTGGCAGTGGCCCCCCCAAAGCTGTAAGGCTTTTCTCCAGTTCAATCTGGCCTGTGATCTTGGCTTAGAGGAGCTCTAGAGACTACCCGAACGGTGCCAGCACAGCACATGGCCGTGCTGACCAGGGTCAGAGCAAGTTGGATCAATGCTTCCTTCACCTCAGCATCAGCACGCACTCACAGCAAAGACCAAGGGGAGAAGGAAGAAAAGCAAGTTAAAAAAAAAAATTATATCTCTTTTTGTGTAGCAGGGGAGTTACTTTCACACTCAGAGCACAGGAAGCTCATTCATGGCGGTGCTTCACTTGCTCCCAGGCGTCAGGGAGATTTTGTCTCCTGCCACTGCAACATAATCACAGTCACAGAATCACAGAATATGCTGAGCTGGAAGGGACCCACAAGGATCATGAAGTCCAACCCTCAGCCCTGCACAGGACCATCCCCAAGAGTCACACCCTGTGCCTGAGAGGATCATCCAAACACTCCTTGAGCTCTGCCAGCCTTGGTGCTGTGACCACTGCCCTGGGGAGCCTGTTCAGTGCCCAACTACCCCCTGGGGGAAGAACCTTGTTCTAATATCCAACCTAAACCTCCTCTGGCACAACTTCAGGCCACTTCCTTGGGTCCTGTCACTGGTAGATGTTGGTCGGCGAAGCCAACAGTGTTCCAGAGTGTGACATCCATCCAAGCCCATTCTGAGGTGGATGGGGTTTACTACCATAAGAAAATGCTGACTGCTTCCTCTAGGAAAGGGCTGGGCAGTGGGGAACTGCCTGCTTAGGCCAAACACCAGCAGGAAGGGACCTGAGCCATTATGAGAGGGAGGTGTGGGGAATGGGAAGGAGACACTTGAGGAGCACCAAGGTGAAGACACAAGTTGAAGAACAGGAAATCCAGGAGGTGGCCCAGAGATAACTTGGAGGGAGGATTGGTAGTAGAGTAAGGAGCAGTGCTGAAGGAGCTGCAGGAGCCCGAGGGTGAGGAGATGTTGGAAAGCCATCACAACAAAGCCAGGGTCATTGGAGGAGGAGTGCCAGGGGTTGGCACCCGAAGGAGATGAGACTGCACACAGCCTCAAAGGCTTTTAGGGTTTCTCAGAGCCCTGGTGCCACCAGAGAGGATTTGATGAGCTGAAATAAAACCCCTCACCTTGCATTTTAAAAAGTGTCTATCTCCTGCAGCCCAAGAGGGAAGAGAAGAGGAGGGGGGGGGGAAGTGCAACCCCCTCATACAAACTGCAAAGGAAGGAAGAAAGGAATTGGGAAACATGCAGAACCCCAAGCTTGACTCACAGCTATTGATGGAAATGAAATGAGTTTGCCTGCAATTGCCTCCTTCTCACAGTTTTTTCCCTCCCCCAGCCCATCCTTTGGTCTTTCTCACCCAGAGAACCACTAGTTCTAGTGGACTCATTTCACCAAAGCTTGAAAAGACAATGGAGCTCACTAGGAGGAGCTTTCCCTCCAGGAAAGGCAGCCCTCCTTTTCTCATCTTCGAGGGAAGGGCTTAGCTTGTCTTGGTCCCACCTAAATCCCACGGCCAGAAGAAGCTGCAGTGAGTCCAATAGTCATGACTGAGCTCAGCTTTTTGATCAAGATGTTCCTCCAAACAAAGAGGGACGATCCTCTGCCTGCTGAAGAAGGAAGAGTTTCTGGTTTGGAATTTTTACAAAGCTACTGCTTCCACAAGAGAGGGAGATATTCATCAAAGTTCACTTTTCAGTGGAAAAAAAACCTCCCCAAGATAACCTGGAGTTCCAAGGGGAAATAAGCCAAAGGACAAAGCTGTGTGGGACTGCTGGAGGGCATGGGAGCTCAGGCAGCACATCACCACTGTTTGGATGCCCTGAGATGACATTATCACTTTTATCCTCAGCTCTCCTTTCCAATTCCCAGAGAGTGAAGTGAAAGAAGAAGTTTTCTGAGGGCCAGGCAAGCACAAAGTGCACTTTGACAGCGCTACCTATACAGTGCCTGATGCCTGTACTCATTGGGACACCAAAAGCAGCAGGGATAAAAGCCCAAGAGAAGCATGGGAAGACCATGGAACACGCAATGTCTGGGGTCCCAACAGTACTGGTGTGGTGCCACCCACCCCCTCCACTTGAGATGGAATTAGCCCCTTAACTTTACAAGACACAAACCCATTTACTGCCCCAGTGTCACCCTCTCTCTCCCTCCCCAAGTCATTCTCGACTCTCAACCTTACTGGCTTCTTGAGGACTGTGTTTAGAAGCTCACAAATTTCTTTTCCTTCATTTTAAACAGTTTTTAAAACCTAATTTTTGCTTCCCTGCTGTCTTCATGGACACGCCTCAGCTAAAAATGCAGCTTCAATGACATATCATTCATTCAGGGCCTGAGAGGGAGCAAAGAAATTGTTCACTCACTCCACAAAGAAGCATAAGGAAAGCCAATATTCCCTCCCATTCCTGCTGTTCCATTAAACTAATTTTATGCATGAGGTGAGATTGCATCTTTCCTAAAAATAATAATAATAGTAATAATAATGAATACATTTTTCTCCAGTGACAGCATCAGTGATGAGGTTTTGCTTTACCACAAAGCAGACATTTCCAGAGAGCACATCTAGAAGCTGTCTGGTTAAAAGTGCTCCAGGAATGGCCATAATTAGCAGCTGAAGGAATTTATGAAGCTTTCTGGGTTATTCTGGAGCAGAAGTTTTAAGGAATCACACACCATGTGAAAGATATACACAAACCTGTTTCCAAAGCAGTGCCCTTCTGAGGGCAAATCGATGCCTGGAGGATCCACGACTGCATTGAGAGAGCAAACTAAGACCACTGAAGGAGAGATTCACAGGTAGTAACTTTATGAAGGATTATGCTTAAATGAATCCACAAAATGTGACTCTGGACACGGATGCCAGATAGCACCCTGTGGGGAAAAAAAGGATATCCAAAGTGAGTAGGGAAATCTCCAATCCCCACATCACCTGCAGAGAGCTTGAGGGTGATTCCACTCATTCCTTCCAAGCCCCAAACCCCGGTTGTAATGAGGAAGGGGACATGGGAAGATAAGTAGATAAATCAAGTACTTGCAGAGGTGCCAAGAAATGCAGAAGCAGCTTTGGAGAGAGAGCACATCACAAGGAGACATCTCAGGAGAGAGTCTGTCTGTGCCATGCAAGGAGAAGGACGGAGGAAAAAAGCTTTTAGCACCTGTTTGCTTGCACTTATAAATAAGAAAAGAGGCAACTGCAGTTGGAAAGGACAGTAGACACCAATCTCTCCTTGAATCCTGGTTGCTGTCCCCTCTGTGAACTCCTCACTTCATGATGGCTGCAGCTGCAGGAGGAGGGAAAAGGCAAAGGAATCACATCCCGCTTCCTAACAGAGGCGGGCACGGAGGAGGCACAGCTCTGATCACACATGCAGACACATTTCCCAGAAAGGAAAGATGAGAAACATATCACCTATAATTAGAGGGCAAGAGTCGTAAATACAGCAGTGAGATTAAAAGCGGAGGTAAGTCCAGAGCGGAAAAGCAGAGCTTGAACACACTCAAATCTCCGTCCCAGCTGCAGCGTTTGACCAGCCCTTGGACCTGGTTTGCACTGCCATGGCACTCAGAATTCCCAGCCAAAGGACTTCACACATCCAAGATGATGGTGAGGGCTTGGCTAACAGAGCAATCCTGAGCATGCAGCTCCTTGTGCCAGTGGGAGACGGGAAAAAACCCTTTTCCACAAGCAGCGGTGGGGATGCCTACCCCCAGGATTAGCTTCCAGGGCCGGATATGTTTAGCATGGATGACAGAGTGCAATTATTGTAGAGCTGTTACAGGCAAGGTTACAGACACCGTGGCCACTGATGAAAGCACTGAAAATGCTGTGCTAAGGAGAGTGTCTTGCTATTTACAAACCAGCACGTGAGGTCAGGGAGCATTCAGCCAGAGGCCACAATAAAACTGCTGCTTAACACTAAAGGATGCCCAGACCACCTTTTCCCTCTGCCACAGGGTGCCCTGAGCACCCAAGTCTTTCTATTAGGTGGTTATGATCCACAGCTGTGACCTCCACACCTCACCAAAGCAGTCCAGCCAAATTGATAAGGTCCACATCAGCTCGCCCATCCTCCTTGGAAGCCCAGTGTCACTTGGCTTTGCATCGTCTACCAGGAAAAGCCAGTGAAGAAAGCAAAGTCCTGAATAATAACAAGCAACAAATAAAGGAAGAAATGTATCAAAGCAGTTGGCAAGCCCAATTCTCTGGTCACAAGATGGACAGAAGGCCACTGCAGCACCCACAGCAAGCTCTTGGTTTTCCCTCTCCTGTCGGGCACTCCAGAAGTCTGTATTTTCTCCTGAAGGAGAAAGTTAAGGGTGTTGGCACCCTCTGGCTGTGCTTTAGACTAAAGATACTCCTAACACCAGCTCCTCACTCCCACTCGAGGGTGAGACAGAGCTGGAAGACTTCAGTCTCTGTGTTGTGAAGATACACCCATAACCTCTGCTCATCAGGAGACCCAAACAAAGCTGTGCCAAAGACTCGACACTGCGCTTGCAAAAGGCACTAAACACAACCAGTGCTGGACGAGCCGACTTCCCTGTCGATGCCTGGCTTCACAGCAGAGATGAAAAACCGCCTCTGACAGCCCAGCAAGCGTGGCAGTGAAGCTGTGGAGCAATGCCAAGGCACCGTGACCTCCAAGTCCTGCTGAGGAGACCAGCAGGACTGGGAGCAGCCGACCGCAGGCAGCAGCAGTCCCGGCTGGAGTCAGCCTCCTGGCTAATTCCACTAGCATGCGGAGAGAAGCCACACCATCAGCTATTCCCCAAGTTATTTTTAGGACCTGATGACTCTCCTGGAAGCATGCCATGGCAGCGGGTCACAGGGATGACTGCAGGAGGGATGAGAGTGGCCCCTCTGCCAGCACAGCACTGGCAGCAGTAGAGGTTTGAAAGGGTCGCTGATAAACACCTGAGTGTACCGAGGGTGAACTCCAGCTGCAATCCCTCCATCCTCCTCCTCTCTTTCCCCTCTCACCTGTGGAGCAGCAGCCAGTGCCAGCCCCAGGGCTTCCCACTGCCTGCTCTGTCCCCACACAGCCTGGAGGGATGAAGGGCTGGCAGCACTGGCACACAGGGAATGCTTCATCTCAAGGCCATGGATGAGAGTCCATAACTGTTACTGAACAGGGAGACCTGGAGACAGAGCCTTGCCCTTGGAATGGGATAAAGACAACAGCCAAAAGCCTCACAAGTTGGGTCCCAGAGTGAACTGGCACCTCCCAGGCAAATGGCACCCACCAGCCAGGGTGACCACTGCCCACAGCCCTGACCAACACCTAAGCTGTCTTGGTATCTCCTAGACTGTTGCTGGCCATGAGGAGAAGGAGCTCAACACTTCAGGAGGGATTAGGATGAAAATTAATGACATTTTCCTTCATGCTGCCAGATAGATGCACCAGAGAGGCATGAAGGCAGGCAGCTCCAGCTGCCAGGAATTCAGCCTGGTTTTCCACCTCATCTAACATGTTCCCCCCAAAACAGTCTTGGAAGCAATGCATTAGGACAATGACAGTGGGAAGAGGAGATGAGGACTGGACTGCCCACACATGGGAGAGCAGCAGGAGGTGAGCACAGCGTTGCCTTTGGTTTGAGTTACCACAGAATATTTGCTCTCCACCTGTGCTCAGGGGAAACGCTCCTGTATACGGCACAGCAGGGCTTGGCTGGTGAAATCTTAATGCTGAGGCACCCTGACTGAGCAGAGCCAAGGTAAAGCTAAATAAATAAAGAGAAGGTGTGAGAATCTCAATATTCCTTTTGCTGCTTTAGAACCCAAATCAACAAAGGCAGGAATTGAGGAAAAAAATGGGATATGCAGCACTCTGAAGTCATTTTACAGATGCACGAGACAAAGGGCTTTTTGGGGGGAGAACAAGACACAGCCCAACTGCCTCATACTTGACTTTATAAGGTTTGACCTTATCTGATAAGGGATCAGAAGAAGTATAATTCTGACAACAATAAATCCACCTTGGGGCCATATCCTATGGGTTCACAGAGGTGGTGAGGGGCTGGAAGGAGCAAGCAGAAGTTCTGCAATTTAAATTCTTACCATTTCACCCCCATTAAAGTCTTGCCCCGTCAAAGAGGAGTTTGAGCAGTCCCACCCCGTGCTGTGCCCATGATATCACTCACCCCACTGCTGAGATCTGTCCCAGGGAGCACCACATAGCTCAGGAGATCGCAGCCCAGATCCCTCCCTGAGGGTGCCAGGGAAACCACAATCCAAACTGAGTGTTCTGCAGAGCTGGCTTCTCTCAGCTGGGGACCCCCACAGTCCTTCCTCAGTGACCCATCCATGAGGTCTGAGCACCTGGTTGCCCCCCAGCATGGAGGGAAGCCCAGCACAGCCCAGAGAATTCCCACTCTGCTGAGAAATTCCTCAGTTTTATCCTTCCATTAATGATTTATTCAAATTTACCTGCATGCCAATTATACGTCAAAGCATTAAGAGAATAAAAAACCTTGATGCATGCAAACTGTTGCTTACTAAATTAGTTTGGTTGGTTGTATTGTTTAGGATTATTTTTTTTAATGCATTCTGATCCCATATCTGCTTTGCTTTGCTGTATGAAAAAAAAGAGCTGATAAGAATGAATCTAAAACCTGCAATAACGACAGGGAAGGGGAATAGAGTTTTACAGAATATGGGCATTAAGGGGGTTAGAAATGCACGTTTTTAAGGCAGCAGATTAGGAAACGAGGTGAAGCATCATAGCAAAGGGGTTTTATTTTGGCTCCCTTGAACTTCCACATGCCCCCCCAGCCCCCGAGCTTCCCTGTGTGATAAGATTGATCCCGATCACTAAATATATAACTGAAATTAAACGAAGGCGGTGTAAAGTTCAAACAGATGCACTTGCTAGTCCCTTGCCAGAGCTGTGTGCATGCAGAATGGGAGCGTTGGCACCCAGCTTTGCTCCCTCATCAAGAGGAATTGTTGGAATATCTGATGGAGCACGTATAAGGCTCAGGCTGGTTAAGCAGTGACAGTCAGGGAATATGAATGAACACAAGAGTTTTTAAAGGCCTTAGAGGAATTAGGTGCCCAAAACACACACAGGCAGGCATTTAATTCCCCTGAAAACCCAGTATTTCAACTACCTTGCTGAAAAGATCTCTTTAGATAATCCGGAAAGCTGACATAATACCCAACAAAAGTTTTTAATTTTCCTTTTTTTCTTAGATTCAACATTATGATTCGGTTGCAGGAGGAATTCGGTCTTAGCCTTCTCCTCACAAGGCCTCCAAGCCTTTTGGGAAGTTTCAAGGTGCATTTCCTAGTCATTATGGTAATAAATGAAGAAAAGCTCCAGCCTAGTGGAATAGGTACAACCTGCAAGCAGAGAAATCACTTTTTTTCCTCACACCCACTCACATCCATCCACTGCCCATGCTTTTAGGAAAAAGTCAACTTAAACACTGCACCATTGCTGCACCTAAACCAAACAGAAGCATCCAATCTCATGAGCCAAAAGCATCACTGGTGCCCTCCTGGAGACATTCCTGCAGACAAGGTGAGCTCAGCGACCTCACTGCCCCATCCCCTTCGCAACAGTGTGAGGGAAGTACCAGCAAAGGCACACAAAAAGCCAGTGAGGTTGTTACAAAGCACCTCTTGTTTCCCAGCCCTAGAAAGACCTGTGCAAATGGGATATCTCCCAGAGCTCAGACTGCAAACTACTGCCATCAGCCTCCCGAGGCTGCTCAGCATCCACGGCTCCCAATACTTTGGAATTCCCCAAAGCCCTTCTCCATCAGTGGGAAAAGTTATTTTCAGGGCCATATTGTGCCAGGGCTGGAAACAGGCTCTGATTACCATTTTATGCCTGTTTAACCCAAGCAGGAAATATCAGAGTCCAACACTCCAAGGACTCTCTTACCTGTGTGGGGTTTGGCAGAGACACCTTGGTTGGAGGACACCATCTGCCCCCGTCTGGCCTCCTCCGTGCAATAAGGACAAATGGACAAAGAGGGATTGAGCACAGAGATTTTTTAAAAAAAATAAATTTCAAAAGCACCAAGAATCCTGCAGGCTCCTGACCATGTGGGGAAGTTATTACTGTTAGAAGAAAGCCACCTGCATCAGAAGGGAGCGAAGCCAGCAACTGAGATACATATCAGGCAACAGGAAGGAGGGTGGGACGTGATGAGAATTGGCATAAATATGAGGCTGAGGCAGAAATCATAGGAAAATAAGGGAAGAAGAATGAGCGTTGGGCTGCATGGCATCCCTGGGTCATTGGATCCGGCCCTCCTGCAAGCTCCTGCTAAAAGCAGGAAGGGTTTCATCCCCCTCTATTCCCACAGGAAGGCTGGTCCATAGCCCGATCACTCTCTAATTGTCACAAACGATCTTCCAGTTTCCAGGCTGAATTTATTCTGGGCCAGTTTACGTACGTTTATTCTTGTGCCAACACTATCCTCGGGCATAAATAGTTCTCCTTGGCTGATGCTCACCCCTCCCCATCTTCCGCCAGTGTATTTATAGGCAGCTATCTTCCTCAGCTTTCATTTGCCTAATTTAATTAAGTCAGGCTTTCCTCATCTCCCCTCCAAACACACACGAGCTCCATTTCTTTTATCATGTTAGCAGCCCTTTCCCAGTCCTGGCTCTGAGGAAAACATGAAGCCCACAATCACCAGCAGTGATCTCTCCTGGAAAACGGATGCTTGTGAGCCGAGTGCCTAATTGCAAACTAACAGAGACAGGCTCGTCTTTTATCCTGTCAGCTATTTTGAATCAGTTAAAGATCATAAATAGTGTTCTGGAGCATAAGCAGGTCCCATAGTGCTCTGCAGAGTGTTCAGTTTACATTTTGGCTGAGTTGTCTTGCTGTAATCCTGAACCAGTCCTTCTTTTTCCAATTATGCTACAGCACTTTGTAAAACCATACGATGTCCATCGGATTAAATATTATCCTATTTGGTGTCAGACAGCAGCTCATATTGCAAAAGGAGAAAGCTTTGGCCAGCAGAGGGGAGGACAACAGGAGGTTTCATTCCTGCTTTTCCTGGGAAAAGAGAACTTGACAGCAGACTGCACGGGATGGAAATATTGCTGTTTCACTGAGCATTTGGGTAAGTCTAATCCATGGACTTCCTAACAACTAAAGATCATGAAAAAGTAGCAAAACATGGCAACTTGGGGTGGTCCTGTGCAGGGCCAGGAGTTGGACTTCGATGATCCTTGCGGACCGCTTCCAACTCAGGATATCCTGTGATTCCATAAGATATACTTAGGTGATCAAGGCCAGGGAACTTGGACCCAAGAGTTTTAAGACAACTATTCAAGGAGCCATTTGAGCTGTTTTAAAGCTTATTTTAGTAAAAGCTTTCAAATTATGGGAAAAGCTAACATGTATATAAAGATACACACATAGGATATGGTGAACAAATCCACAGAGTTTTAACCAAATTTGACTTTACACTGTCTTGGGTGTGGTAGAATTTACTGCTTCTTGGGGCCGTCCTGTGCAGAGCCAGGAGCTGGACATTGCTGATCCTGGTGGGTCCCTTCTAACTTAGGATATTCTACAATTCTATTTTGTTTAAGTATATGTTGAACAATGGTAATAATGTTAGATCTTTCATGCCATGGGTATTTCTAATTTTCTAACTAGATGTTGGTATTTCCTTCGATATGAGTGAAAAGGGGACAGATTAATAAATGCAGCCAACTACTTGAGGACTCGATCTTAGAGGTCCTTTCCAACCTCAAAGATTCCATGATTCTGTGACTCACCAGGATATGGCTCAAACCTGGCTGTGAGGCAGTCGCCATCCTCTTTCCAGGAGCTTTCTGAATATGACATCTTAAGAAAAGCAGGGGCACAGAAACTCAGAATACTGTCTTTGCAGCTGTTATTAGGCTGACAGTTAAAAAAGGACTCTGTTGAAGAGCAACTCTGCTTTTTAACACGTCTGATAATGTTTGTTAGCCCAGCAAAAACTGGTATCTGCCTTGTGTAAGCATCTTCTCTCCCCTTCTCACGATGACCTTGAGCAGCTCTCCAGCTCAACAGCAGCCTTGTTGCACTCCACGCAGAATAACAAACTTCTCATGCTTCATCTTGGTCTCCTCTTGACATCGACCAGTGCAAGCTGTCCTTTGCATCACCAAAAGCAGAGGTGAAGGGGTACAGCACTGTTTCAGTGGCCACTAGCCCCAGAGAGGTGCCACTGCTCTATGAGGCAGTGCAGAGGAACACGGCATTGCCCCCACATGCTGTCACATCACTGCTGAGCGAGGTACTGTTCCCACACTGCATCTCCCAACAGCTCGTTGCAGGACCGGGAACAGCTTTGTGGGATGATTTCTGATCACCCAGCGAGCAAGATAGGCTCCCTCCAGCCAAAACTGAGAAGAAAAGGTGCAGCTGGAGACCAATTTGCTGTACTGTGACCGCCAGAAAGAGTGGAGAAAAATGGAAATATCCTCCAAGAATCCCAAGCCTTTCAATAAATAAGGAAAGCTGTTGTCGAGATGTAAAACAGGCAGGTGTTATTTGTAGGAAAGCGAGTTTAGTGGGCTGCACCAGAGCCAGAGGAACAGTTATCCACAGCCTCTCCCTCTCACTTCTTCGTGGAAATCGTGGTGCTGGCTCCAAAACATGAAAGCCACGACCGTTTCCAGCAGCATTAGAAACACAACCAGCACATCAACCATTTGTCAGAACGACAAAACTAGCGGGTAAAGAGGAGGGGAAATATGTTCTTTTCAAGCACCTCCACGGGGGATTTGCAGAAATTGGGTGATAAAAATTAAGCAAATGGCCAGAATCCTCCAACACAACACACTTTGTTTGTGATTTTACACTTCTGGGTTGCTGGGGCTTTTCTGAGCCAAAAATTTCTGCTAAAAGAGAGAAGTGCCCACTACACAGGACTCAAGGAGGTCTTGTAATGGGTTTTCCTTCAGCTAGAAACAGGCAGATCTAGCACAAACACCTCCCAGCTAAGGGAAGGTTATTAATACCAAGAGAGCAACAGCGAAGCATCCAGCACTGTTGAAATATTAACTTTTAATAGCAGCGTGGCAATTTCCCTACAACCCGAGCCCTTCTTCTGCAAGTGGGAGAGTGTTGGTCAGGCTTCCCCTGGCTCTTCCAGTGACACCAGAGAAGGGCCTGAGATGGATGGCCAGCCCCAGGGCAGCATGACTGATTTCCCTCGTTAGCCAGAGCGGGACAGAAGTGGGACAGAAGTGTGGTTTGTCTCACTCAAGTCTGACGTGAGCAATACGTGACAGCAGCAGGAGGAGGCGTTGCATTTATGGTGAGGGTTATGTGTTGCACCACAGCTATGGAGCCAGGTAGGATGAGCCCTTCCTTATAGAACAACTTGGGTTTTATTGTTGTTCCTTCTACAGTGAGCTTTCTCCTTTCCATGCATGAAGCAGAGGTGGAATTAAGGCTCAAACAGCTGATGCTGGCCAGGCGCAGTAGAGGAAAAGGACCTCTTGGTGACAAAACCTTTGAGTTGACCACAACCATCCTGAGTTAATGCTTGCATAGCCTGGCCCAAGGGAAAAAGTTCCCAGAAAAGCTTGTTTTTAACTCGCACAGCTCAGTTGAGCCCTTGAGATCGATCCTTATTTTTCATTTCCATATTGCTATCGCTCCAAAATAAAGCATTCCCCAAGAACTCAATGCCCATAGTGCTGAAATCGAATCTTACAGTGAGGCTGCAAAGGGGAAGAGAAAGAAATCACTAAAACCCACCCTGCTTCCCATGGAAAATTCTCGTGCAATCTCAGTTTTAAAGGCAGGTTAAAACTGGTTTGGGGTTTGGTGGTTTAAGGGGAGGTTTTTTCGGAAATCAAACAAAGGCCCCAACCATCACACTGTGACACCCACAGCATGATGAATGTGTGAAGCAATCACTAAATGTGGCTGCCACAGGCCATAAGAGAAATGAAATATGGGAAATGGGAAATCAGGGTGGACAAGAGGAGGAGGGAGCACCAGGGAGGGACCAGCCCTGGTGCCTTCAAGGCAGGTGTCTGGCCTTGGTGGGAGCCCCTGGCTCAGTGGGCATTAATGGATGCAGAGGGGGGACACTGGCTTGAATTTTCACTGCTCTCTCCAAACCAGCTGCATCCCTCACTCCAAAGGCAAATAAACACATCAGTCCAACACTAAGCTCCTGCTGAGCCCTCGCCCTCCAATGACATCCATGGATCTGGGGGGGCTTTTCTCAGGAAAAACTCTGTGCCAGCTATTTTTTGTCCTGGCCCGTGGCTGCACCCAGGCTCAGCCCCTCGTTCCAAGGTGGGAAGTGGGCATCTGCCTGTGTGTATAATTGGCATCTGTGTAGGTCAGCCCCAGCTTGTGGGCCTGCTGCAGATAGAGATGCATTTGTCTTGCATCCTTAGGCAAGCTGGGAAATGTCACTTCCTCACTCAGCAATCACTAAACATTTTGCTGCCCTCGGTGCCCACCTGCTCCACGTGCACAGCTCTGCGGCTCTGGGAGAGGGCTGTGAGACAGGGCTGGAAGGCTGAGAACAGCTTTCCCCTTTTTTATACATTTTGTTTGATTTGGGGTTTTTTTAAAGGCACACAGAGTGATTTAGAGACCAAACCAGGGGCAAACACCCCTACTCATTGTGCATCCCTGTTCTCATCTGTGCCTCTGCAGCATCCTTCACCTCCCTTTTTATTTTATTTTGTAAGGGAAACAGTCAAGTTTTTATTTGAAGCTGTAGCCCAAGTAAAGCCTAGGGAGCAGACAAATGCCTGCACAGGGTTGAGAAGCTGTTGCACATCCCAAAGGCAAAGTCCTGCCCAAGGAGGTGGTGGAGTCTGCCTGTGTAGCCCATATCTGCGTGCCAAAGGAGCTGCATACGTGTCAAAGGGGCTGCTTTCCCTTAGTCCTGGCTCCTCCATCCTCAGGGAGGAACATCTGGAACAGGAGCTGAGTTCACAGACACGTGTCTGCTACTGAATCCCCTGCTAGTTAAAACAAGAGGATTTGGGGAGCGGGCTCACAGTGCTATTTGAAACAAGCACCCTACAGCAAGCACAGACGTGGCAAGTCCTTCCTGACCAGAGTGCAGAGCCAAGGGGAGAAAGATGAAAGAGATGAGTCTAGGAGGGGGAAAGGAGAAGGGAGACTGTGCAGAGCTGAAGCTCTCCAGGAAGGTAGAGGGCAGCTAAAGATGCTTCAAAAGGGACTGTGCTTTCTATCTCCTAGCAACAGATGCCAGCAAAAACACCAAGGGAGATGGTGAGAAGACAGTCTTAGTTGAGGAAACAGGGGCTTTGCCAGGTCTCACTCCAATAGTCCCTCATCCCTCCCCTCCTTGGGCTTCTTACAGACACCAACACCACTGCCCTTGTCACAGCCAGGCTGCTTTTTACCCCCAGTGGCCTGGGTAAGAGGTCTGGGTGTTTTCAGCCCCACTCAGAGCACCTCTCCTGCTCTCTCCCCAGCTTAACCTCGGGCAGTAAGGCCACAATTTGGGCTGTAGCATTACAAGGGCAACCAAAGAGCTTGTTAGCGAAAAGGAGGACCCCAATACGACACACAGGATAGTGCTTAGCTGGGAGTGAGCTCTCTAGGGTCTCCTGTTGCTCAGTATTTTAGGCTCCATCTGCTTCCCTGCAAGTGTATCCATCTGCAAACAGGGCAATATTTACAGACCCCAAAGCATCTGGCACCAATAGGCTTTAACCCATTAGTAAATGGCTGGAGGACACCACACTCAGGGCTTTTAGAGACATTAGGAGAGGGGAAACAAGCCCTATGTCTACAGGAAAACCCACCCTGCTCATCTCTGTATCAATTACAGAAGAGGCATTAAAAGGTTTTAGTAATGATTTCTTGTCAATAACCTGGATCTTCGAGTCCCAGTGTTCTTATTCAAACTCTCCTGGGAGCAAGACATTCCAGCAAGAGGGACACACCACAGACACATCACAGCAAAGGCAGAGGAAAGATAATAGAAAAAGAGATATTGGGCAGAGAAAAAAAAAGATCAGAGACAGCAATCTGTGGGAACAGAGACAGATCATGAGTTTAAAGGAAGGTGATTCTTCACTCTACGACTATACAAATGATTTCCTTCCCTCAGCTGCTCCCTCCTCCCCTCTCTCCCGATGATTTGAAGGCTTTGGGAGCTGCAATAAGTGTGACTGTTTTTCCATGCGACTCAGCCAAAGATTTAAGTAGGCAGGAGGAAAGGACTTTCTTTTTCCATCAGCATTCAATAGAAAGACAGTAAAAAAAAAAAAAAGGAAACAAATAGAAAAAATGGGGAAAAAAAGGGAGAAAATTCACAAAAGAGTCCAAGTTGCAAATTGTTAAAAGAAAACATAACCAGGAACATAAAAAACAGAGAGATGGAGTGGAAAAATCCACTTTCAGCTCTGAGCCAGCCTCAAACACTTCTCAGGTATGTAAAGTCTTAATGCAGAGATTAGTCTGCAACTGCTGAGCCAGAGCTGGGCAAACTGGCCTGGGAGGAGCCTTCTCTACACCAGGAGAGATCTTCTGATAATTCCCAGTGGAGAGCTTTGGAGGGACATCAGCCAACACGTTTTCTCTGCCCCTGGGAGAGATAAAGAGGGGGGAGCTGCTGCTGGTTATGATAAGGCTGCTCCATGAATGCTGATTATCAGCCTGGCCCTGCCATGCTAATTCAGAGCCCTAAGTCCACAACCCTTTCCCTGGCCCTGTAAATCCCTCATATGGGGCCAGGGCTTTTTGAGGCTCTTGTGGCCCATCAGGCCACACTTTGCAGCCCGGTTACCTGAGGAACCAGGGTACACATGGTCCCAACATCCATCTGTCCTTCCCTTCAATAATCATTTCCCAACCATCCATTTGAGCCCCATCCAAAACCTCACTGCAGAGATCCCCTGTGATACCCACTGGGTCCCACAAGTTTCCTCCTCCCCGGTGAAAGCAGAAAGGGGAGACATTTCTCTGATTCAGAGGCACAGGCAGCAACTGGGAATTTCTCTCAGGAGAAATCACACAGGAACTCCATGTAGAACCCCACAGCAAGGGAAAAGCAGGCTTTTTAGTCTTGCAGATCACGGGATGGCTTATTTTCATTACACCAGGAAAATTCAACAGAATAAGCTCTTATTGATGCAGTCAAAACTCACCCTCAGACACGTGGTGTTGCAGGAACACATTTTTCCTGTCCTTCCTGTGCTCCAACGGCATTCCCAGCTTACAGAAACAGGAACATTGCGGGATGAGGGCTTGGCTGATTATTTTTTCTTCTTTCCAAGACATTCATCTTTCTTTGCCACCAAACGTTGCCTGGAGTCCATCCAAAACTTTCCAGGAGCACAGTGTCTTGAGTGTGCATGCCTTGCAGCTTTTCCATTCTTTCTGATGTTATAAAACTGTCTTGTAAAAGCAAAATTAAAGGCTTGAGTGCCGGCCACAAAGCCCTTACCATGGCCATGTTTTCTGTTGTATGCAACTCCAAGACAGAAGGAGGGGGTGGAAGCGGGCGGGGGGGAAGAAAGCTTTATGCATTAAACTTCTTTATAAATCTATTGAAGGTATTTCATCACTTCCCGACATTCCTCTATAAAACCCACTCAGCTACGTTTACAAATTATAAAATTAGCTTTATGTGCAGGGTCCAGGCTAATGGCACAGCTAAATCTAGGGAGCAGGAAGATTAGATGCTTCTCCCTTCCTCGTGGTGGGATTTATTTTGCAGCACAGGGAGCAGCATCCATCCTGGGGTAGAAAACCTTCCCTCCCAAGCCTAAGCTTTTAAGGTTCCACGGAGATTTGACTGCTCAGGGGAAAGTTTGGGAGAAGCCACATCTGTGGAGAGCAAATAGAACTGGATGGCTCAGGACAACATTTGTGCTCCGCAAACTACTTCTGGAAAATGAGGGAACGTAAAATTTTAATCCCATGGAAGATAACTGAAGGATATGGGATAGAGGGCAAGGGGTGCAATACTGAGAATATTCAAGAAAAAGGGACAGTTTTCATTAATTTTAACGTGCCAATGAACATGACACAGGTGCACTGCTGTGGAAGATTCCTGGCAGCTGGATTGCATGTACTTGGTACCCTGCCATGCCATTCAGGGAAACCTTGGGCAGCACCAACCTAGTTCCCAGTGGTTTCCCATTCCTTGGCCACAGCCCAAGGCACTACCCACCATGGCTCTCTGAAGAGTGATAAAAGACCCATTACAGAGGCCGGACCAGCATCAATATGAATTCAGCACAGCACAAATGCCAGGAAGGGAGAGGGGCTGGTACACTTCAGCCTCTCCTGCCCGGCTCTGGGCTTCATCCCCACTCACATTCCGTCTCCAGCCCCTCTCCAGGTATTACATGTCATGCAGAAAGAAGCTTGATGTTGCTTACCTGGTCCATGGGGATGCTGCCAGCTTCCCCATGGGCAGTCCAGGCCTGCAAGGAGGGATCTCATGGCAGAGCAAGGTCACCTCCTGATGTTTTTGGCCACTTGCTGATCCTCGCAGTGCCAGGGATCAACATTGTGGGGCAGGAGGGAAAAGTATGACACCAATTCCCTCATCTGGAGGAAGAAACAAAAGCTAGTCAGCCTCGAGGACAGGGGGCATGAAGGGAACAAGCTTCTTCAAGGTACATTCTCAGCTTTAGTTCTTTGCTCCCTTTTAAAAAAAATAATGTCCTTTTGTAGCATATTAATCACCACCAGTCAGCCTTAGGAAGAGTTATCCATGGAGCTATGCAGGGACTGCCAGGACACTGTGTTATAGCAGGATTATTTACTTTTATAACCTTTACAGAAAACAAGAGATAAGTACATTAGAAAAACTCGCTCACACACAACAGCAGCAACTGCCTGATTCATTGCCGCACCCTCCCCTTCGTGCACACGGGCCTGGAGAGCTGCTGCTGGGGTTGCCACTGTGAGAACCACACAAAATAGCACTGAGCCACACAGGAGTGGCTTTGGAAGTGGGTTTGCCTTTCAGAGCACCAGGTCTCCCATCCCACTGGGCAGCGGCACTCAAGGGCTGGAGGCCACCATGAAGTGCCTTGTGCAGCAGCACCCTGGGAGCCTCCCCTTTGCTCCTGCTGTGTTCTCCTCTCCAGCAGGCACCAGCCACCAGCAGGAAGCCTCCTGAGCACTCTCAGACACAAGCTTTCCCATGGCTCGGTCACTGGGAGCCTGCAATAAACTGAGAGCCCTCCTCTAACAACCACCCCCACCTCACCTGCAGCTCAGAGGGATGATCATCCCTTGAGCCAACAAACAAATAAGACCTCTCCTGCACTGCTCTCTGCCTCTTCTCCTTGCCCTCTGAGGAGAGCTGAAGTTAGCTCTGCACGTGGTATTTACTTCCCTGGCCCCTGGCATTGTGGTCATGCCCAGAGGTCAAGCACCCGAGGGCAGCTATGGCACCTCTCTGCATTTTGGGGAGGCATTGCCGTTTACCAGCCAATTCACCTCCCCAGTCTGCCAGGTGCAGTCTGGAATTGCTGCTAAAAAAAAAAAAATTCAAATAGCACACGGGGAAAACAAAACAGTTACCTCCAGTCTCTGCTGCAATGAGCCAAACCTCAAAGGGAAAGTGTTCTTCATCCCTAATTTCCATTTGCCCCTGAACTTGCATCTTGCACCCTCCGGAGCCATCTCCCATTTCTGCAGAGTTCTGTGGGAGACGTCCTGATCTACAGACAGAGAAAGGAGTCTTTGTTTACAAGATAAGAGCCACAAAATGCAAATAAAAAGCCCCAAATAGCACAAGATCAAACAGGGTCCATATCTACCCTTTCAAAGGCATACAGGCTGCAAAACACCATAAGCAATGGCTTTGTTTGGAACATTAAATATGATACTAAAAACATCTTCTGTGTGAGAACAACGTGCATATGAGTTTGTTTATGTTGTAAGTTTAATCTCTCCAACAGCAATTCTTTAGAGCTTATTTTAGGCTGAAAAATTAATACTGAGTAATGAATCAAGGTGCAGTGGGTTTGCATGACCCAGTTTTGGTACCAGAGGGCTACAGGGGTAGCTTCTGTGAAGCTTCCAGAAGCTTCTCCTGTGTCTGACAGAGGCAATGCAGACCACGGTGAGACAGGGTGTCACACAGAGGTCCACAGTGCAGCAGAGATCCACCTGCAGTCTGTGGAGGACCCCACTCCAGAGCAGGGGGATGCCTGAAGAAGGCTGTGATCCCATGGGAAGCCTGAGCTGGAGCAGCTCCTGTCAGGACTTGTGGCCCCATGGAGACAGGAACCCACACTGGGGCAGGTTTGCTGGCAGGACTTGTGACCCATGGGAGGGACCCACACTAGAGCCTCTTCCTGAAGGACTGACCCATGGAAGGGACCCACACTAGAGCCTCTTCCTGAAGGACTGACCCATGGAAGGGCCTCACACTGGAGCACTTTGTGAAGAACTGCAGCCTGTGAGAAGGAGGACTTTGGAATATTTCATGGAGGACCCTCTCCCATGGGAAGGACCCTGTGCCGGAGCAGGGGAAGTGTGAGGGGGAAGAAATGGTAAAGACAATGTGTGATGAACTGACCACAACCTGATTCCTCATCCCCCTGTGCTGCTGGGCAGGAGCAGGGAGGTGTTTTTAAGATTTGGTTTTATTCCTCATTACCCTACTCCAATTTGATTGGCAATAAATTAAATCAATTTCCCCAAGTGGAAACCGTTTTGCTTGTGATGGTAATTCCTGAGTCATCCCTCCCTGTCCTGATCTTGACCCAAGAGCCTGTCACTGTATTTTCTCTCCCCTGCCCAGCTGAAGAGGTGAGTGATAGAGCAGCTTTGGTGGGCACATGGCATCCAGCCAGAGCCATCCCACCACACGAGGCCTTGAGAGGCTGGGAATGATTCCCTGAAGCAGCAGGGAAACATTGCAGAGTGTGCAGTCCTGATTTAATTAAAGTCCTAAACAGACTCCAAGCAACACAATCCATCCACCCATCAATATGATGAAAAGACTGCAAGTTCCCTTCAGCTCACCCTGCCACCTCATGAATCTCCTGGTTGGGAAAGCGAGGAAGAACGCAGTCCTCGTTCACTTAATTCTTCAAAGCAGCCACTTCCATGCAAGCAGGAGCCACTTTGCTGCTCCCAGGACATGCTGAAGGGAGCTGTACCCGTGCAGTGAGCGGGGAGGAGGCTCCAAAACCCTCTCACAGCAGGAGTGCAGCAAAATCCCAGTTGCTGGTGCCCCATCCTGCAGCTCAGGCCATGTGTTGCTGCCCCTGTGGATGCTCCTCCTCTGTGACATCCAGTTTTCTGGTGTCCCAAAAGGATCCGAGGCTCTGCCATGCTGCAGGAGTTACCTTAGGCACTCCTCTTGGGTACAAGGACAGCCTGGGGACTGCTCAGATGTCACTTTGCTTCCCGTTTCTCCTGGCTTGCACCTAGTGGTTTTTTCTCCATTTTCAGAGCAGTGAAGATTCAAGCTGCGCTTCGTGGACTCATCCCAAATCCCTGAGAATGGCCACGGTGCCAAGGAGCTGTGCAGGCACCTGAGAGCTGAGAGGGTGGAGCTCTGAGACAGAAGGACTTCCCCAGCTCGACCTCATCCACGGCTCTGAAGGTCCATCCCTGGTTCAGGGGAGTTGGACCAAACCAGGGAAGGGGAGAAGCCAAAGGGATTTAAGTCCACACTCATCATTAGGCACACAAGGAACCTTCTCCCAAATCAGAGCTCTGGCGACCAAATGAAAAAAAAAAAAAAAGGCAAATATTTGCTAGAATAGAAATGTCAAACACTTGGCAGCTTTCCTTCTGCCTTGTTTTTTTTTGCTCGTGGGGCTCCAACCACTTAATAAGTGTGCGATCCATGGATTTATTTCTTTTCAGCCAGGGAGATGGGGGTCATCCTGAGCCAGCTCAAGACAAACACGGTTATTTCTTCTTCAACAAAATTTAAAGCAAGGAGAAAATGGGGGGGAAACGCTTCACTGGGGAAGCTGCAAACATCATTTTTTTCAGAAGTCAGCATTAGCTTCATTTTGGTTCCGAACATTGCTTCAAAAAGTAGAAGTCAAAGCATCTAATTTCAGAAACGCACAAAGAAGTGGTTTGATTTTTTTCCAATTGCTACTTTCTGTCGTCTTTTTTTTTTTGTAGAGTTCAACACAAATAATTTCAGCTGACCTGAAATGCTATTTTCAACAAATGTAGGCTTAAAAAAAAAAATAAAAGGAAGAAGGAAAGAAAGTCTAGTTCTTTAGCCTGTGTTTGTGCAAAACCACTAATTTTTAGTTGTTGGCTTTCTGCTAGAGATAATCCCACCGAACAAATGGCTGAATAAATTATTCTTCTCACAGGTGTATCAAAAGGGCTGACAGAAAGAACAAGAAAATTAGATGGTGTATCAAAAAAGAAAAATATAAAGTGTGTATAGATACAAACCACTAGAAACATTTATAGAAACAGAACACCGGCATCAACACTTGGAGGCTTGCATTACCAAAGCCTTCTTTGCAGTTAGGTTTACCATCTCAGGGCATCGCATATGTGCTCCCTGTGATCCAAAAAACACAAATGAAGGAGCCTGATTTTCCCTGGAAGAGCTCGGAGTGACCTTGTCGCTTTGGGCCGGTGCTGGAGTTTCTTCCTCGCCGAGAGGAGCGTCAGTCCCCCGGGTCTCCCAGCTCCAGGGCCTGGGGGAGCCTGTTCCAGTTCCTCATTAAATAATTCTGACTCATGAACACATCAGAAAACTTGCACTGTGCCCTTTGACAGTTTACCTCCGTAAAGGCAAAGTTTGTCCAAGAAAACCAAGTTCTGCAAATCATTCACGGGGCGTTAGTCATGTTTGTCCTTCCTCCGCCTCACGGAGACAGCTCCAGGAATTTGTACTATTTTCATTCCCTTCCCCTCACCCTCATCTGTCTTGACCGAGTGAACTCAAAACTTTATCTCATCTCCCTGCAGCGGCAGATCGAGATGGAACTGCTTGGCCTGGCCAAGAAGAATGGACTTAAGTACAATTTTTATCTTTTTTCCCCCCTTGCAGACAACCTACTTGCCCATAATACCCGAGTACGGGCTGGCTTTTGGCCTTCAGAGGGGTCTGACCAACAAGGAATAACAGGCACAAGGACATGACTGGAAGGTCATGATTACTGATTTTATATATATACATTTGTGTGTAGTTGTATATATGTGTGTATAAATTTGTATATATGTATATATGTGTGCATTTGTATATATTTGTATATCTATATATATACACATTGCTTTTATGTATATAGCCCTATTTCTCTTTCCCTTCCAATATTTTTTTAAATGAGCCAAACTACAGAACTACAAACATCTCCCATACCCACACATCTCCTGAAGCCACACGCAAAGCAGAGCCCTGAAAAAGGATGATAAAGGTGCTCCTAAAGGTAATCTTAAAGTTGCTCAGCCTTGCACGCTTCTGGGCCCACGAGCACACACCTTCTTGGGTCACATCCTGGGGTGAGAAACCAGTTTTTCAGGAACTTTTCCATGCAAGAGAGAAATGATCTCAACACCTGATATTTCCTCAGCCCCCTTCAAACCCTGGCATATATTTCCAGCAAATCTATACATTTATATCTGGCTGCTTAGCAGGGAAAAGCTCTTTCTGAAGAGCTCTTTCCACTGTATATTTTCCTCTGACATAAATATGAATTGAGGTTATGGCCCAGTATGATCTTCCCAGGAAAAAGTGTAGATTACATCAATGTGACCCATTAAAGCAATCTTAAATACCCACTGATGGTCCATTATTGCAAGTTACTTTCCTTCCTGATGTAGAATTTATTCAATATATTGGAGAAAAGAAAAGGTCTCCAGGAAGACATTGCCTTTGCATCACATTAATAAAAAGGGACAACACAAGGGATGGGTTTGACAAGATGGAAGAGGAGTTTCCATTTACACAACCCCACTGGATGAATCAAAATATCCCTCCTGAGGGGCATGAAGGCCAAAAGGAAAACTTGAATTAGCTTGTAGCCAGGTGAACTCAGTCTCTTCTCAAGGTGACAAGCAAGAGGACAAGAGGAAATGGCCTCAAATTGCACCAGGGGAGGTTTAGATTGGATATTAGGAAAAATTCCTGCACTTAAAGGGCTGTCAAGCACTGAAACAGGCTGCCCAGGGAAGTGTTGGAATCACCATCCCTGGAAGCACCCAAAAACCCTGTAGATGTGGTGCTTGGGGACACGGTTTGGGGATGAGCGTGGCAGTGCTGGGTTAATGGTTTGACTCGATGATCTCAGAGGTCTTTTCCAACTTAAACAATTCTCTGATTCTAAGAAACAGCAGTATGAGTTGCAAGTTGGGTTTAGGTGCAGAAGAGGGGGTGGAGGGTTCCCCAAAGCATCACTGCTCACTCCTTCATCCCCTGTATGGAGCTGGTGAGCTATGAGGCTCCTCCACTTAGGGGAAAATGGGACTTCACAAGCCCTAAAAAACTCCTGTCTTCCTCTATTTTACTCTTTTCCTCTGCAACCTGAATATGAATTTATAAACATTTTGCTGTGAGTCAAGCCTAGAGGGTGGGTTTGGTTTGTTGGGGGGTTTTTTTACACCTGTAAGATTCAACAGGAAAAAAAAAACACTCTGGAGAAGAAGGAGGAGTTTGTGCTATGGAAAGAAAAACCTCTCAAACCCAAGGCTGAGTGAATCACAGAATTAAAGAATCAAAAAATCATTAAGTTGGAAAAGACCTGCAAGATCATCAACTCCAACCTGTGACTGATCACCTGACAACCAGCCCAGAGCACCCACTGCCACATCCAGTTGTTTCTTGGACACCTCCAGGAATGGGGACTCCACCACCTCCCTGGGCAGCCCCTTCCAATGCCTGGCCACCCTTTCCATGAAGAAACTCCTCCTGATATCCAAATTGAACCTCCCTGGGTGCAGCTTGAGGCCGTTTCCTCTCATCCTGTCAAGAGGGGAACACGTGCTTACGGGCTTCTCTCCCTTGCAGACACCCACACCTGCCCCAAGGGGCCAGGAGGCTCCTGTGGGAACCTCTCCCCGGAATCATTTAGAGGAGGCCAGGTAGCTTGTGGGCTGCAGCTGGCAAGGTGAGTTGTGGCACATCTTCCATTCTGGTAATTCACAGTATTGACAAAACATAAAATATTAACGCCAGGGAATACAGAGTTCTCTTTAAAGACATTGATTTGGGTCCACTGCTGTGGACAGGTCAGGGGAAAAGTTTGCAGCATCAGGCAGAGGGTTTTGGGCCAGGGAGCAAGGATTGCCTTTGCTCTCACACCATGGGCTCCTGCCTGCAGGGCATTGCACAGTGCCTGCTCCCAGCTCCACAGGCTCCCGGAACACCTGCGGTTGGAAGGGCCTTGGGATGTCTTTCCCCCCCACACCAGCCCAAAACAAGGGGTATTCACCTCCCTCAAAATGCCCTCCCCATGCTGTCACACTCCTCCCCACCATCACCCACCACAAAACAGGGGACACCTGCCCAGGGGAAGGAGTGTAGGGAAGCCTACCTTTTATTCCCCCAAAACTTCCAGTTGCATCCGCTTCTTTATTTGCTCCAACTCTCCTCCAATTTTCTGTGTTCTTCGTGCACCTAATTAATGACTCAATTCATTAATATTTTTTGCAGCAGAATCCTCTTCCCATCTATAAAGTGGCCGTGCCAATTCTCAGCCTTAATTTTAAACAACAGCTTTTGTTTAAGCTTTCTGCAGAGAAAACAGCTCGAGACCAAAGACTCCTCTGTCTCTTCACAAGACAATTATCCAGAATGTTATCAGCAGATCTTAACACACCTTCATCTCCGAGGAGAATTTCTCCCAACACAGTCCACCCACCTATAGATGCACTCAGGACTACAATCAATACATGTTAATTAAGCTGTAGCCCCACTCCAATTAAAATTATAGGATCTGAAGGACAGACATTTGTTTTTGTCAGTAAATTAATTTAAGCATTCATTAACTTTAATTTTTAAATTATATATCACTTTAATGATAAATAATTCCTCTCATTACAGAGGAAGCATATGGAAGGGAAAGATAAAATGGGAGAGACTTGGACCCAGGGAGGAATATGTTCTCCGGCGCTTCCTCCTCTTTCGGCACATCAGCAACCCCATTTATGTCAGCAAACTGGGCTCTTTTGAAAATTTGGCTGGCAAGTGCAGTGCTGAAATAAGAACAGAGATTCTTTGAGTATCTCACCTCCTTCTCTGCTGGGAACATGAAAGCTCGGCTGTGAAATCTCGGTGTTTTAGAATAGCTGAAACTTTGTACAGGCTACCAAAATAAACACTTTTCTGCGGAAATCAAAATATTGCCACGTTAACGGGGTTTTTAATTTATATAGAAAAGGGCAGGTTGTTTTACAGCTTAACCCTTTCTGCACAAAACCCAGGCAGAGAGCACTGATTTTTAAAGTGAAGTTTGTGCAGTGTCCTACCTTTCCAGTTAATTAAATACAGAGACCAGCAAAATTTTGGGCCTTCTTTTCCCAGCAGATTCTGGGTGCCAAATGATCTGAGCTGCTCCAAAAAAGGGTTTTTACCCTCAACATCTCCACCCTAAGGGACTGTCCCTAGAGCTCACCTATCACTGTCCATCACATCCACACTGGGAATTTTCTCTGCTCCACCTCAGTGCCAAACTAAGTAAACATTCCTTCTGGATGAAGCAGAACTCATCCTACTGATGATCATCCTGGCATTCCCGTAGCCAGGGCGCTGTATAAATAGCAGCCCTGCACACCCAGACTCCTCCACACAGACGTGTCATACCGTGCCTGGGACCTGTCAGATGACAAAAACCAAAACAGATTAACTGAATAAATTATTCACCAGAGACTGCTTTTACTCCTGAAGCCTTGTGCTGGACTGGTAAGAACTGATCAGGCTTCACAGCCCGTGGTGGCAAACAAATAGCAGAGCAAAATTATTCAGGGAATAGACTTTCTGACACAAAAAGAGCAAGAAAAACACCGGGTCTCAACCTCTTGGGAGCTTTACACCTGCAGTGCAATTACAGGCTCTTCTTACTACATTTCTTCCTCTGAAACAACTGCTTATTTCTGTTCCCAGCCCGATTTTGCAGCTATCATCACAAACCATTCCTGCTGCGTTTTTAGGACACCACATCTGCTACAGACTCCTGGGAGACAGGGAGAGAGAGTCTCTCTCTGAGCCCCGTTGCAGAGGGCTCAGGGCAAACACAGTGCACAAGCACCTCTCTGCTGCCCCTTCATCGAAGAGCCAAAATAGGGAAGAGTCAGTGGCACAGCCAGGACTTCCAGAGATAACTCAGGACTCCCAGAAGCCAGACAAGTCACATCTGCTCACACACACATTAAGCAGAGCATCCTAGCCCTCTCAGAGCCAAAAATCACTTTTTCCAGCTCCTCTGCCTCTTACCATCTCTTATCTCACATTGTGTCACATCCCTCCTTCCACAATACCACAATTAACCGTATTCCCTTCTCAAGATCCGTACCCTGCCCTCCCCTGGAGAACCATCCCTAGCAGGGGGGCTTTGCTGAAGGGATTCCTCCTGCTAGGAGAAGCCCTGCTGCCCGAGTTTCCATATGTCAGTATAAAAGCAAGCAGGGGATAACCCAGTGCTTTGAGCAGATGGAGAGCTGGACCTGCAGCTTGAAAAACTTCTTTAGGAGGAACAACAGGACCTATATAACAGAAAAGGTTTCATTAAATGGGGCAGTGGAAGAGAAATTAAGCGAAATGTTACTTTATTAGCAACCTGTTTACTTAACTACTGCAGATATTTGAGCATTTAAAAATAGGCTTTCTCCCCATTTATCTATTAGCTCCTCTTCCATCCAGCTGTGTTGCTGAATTCCCACATTGTGACATCAATGCATGTTGCTATAGAGATAATTAATTAATGTAACATAATCAAGTCAGCAATTTTACTACTTTGCAGGTTAACACAGGACTGGAAATAGAGTGGAGAGAACAGCAAAGCTTCCTTCTGAAAAGCTTGGTTTTTAACGATCCTCTGAGCACTGAGAGTTGGGTCTGAAAACCATTTCCACAGCACAGGAAATGTGCCACTTTTGGCATAATCACTGTCATTAGGAGCCTGGAGAAGAATCAGAAAAACAGCAATAAAGAAGGAGAAAGGTTCTGATGAAAAATTGCAGGTGGAAGAGAGCACCCTGAGCACCCAGCAGAACTCTTCCTCTCATCCTGGCAAAAATTCACCAGCTCAACAGTTCAGAGAGGCTACAAGCCTCTCTAATGTCCTAATGGCTAACCTCAGAAACACAGGGCTTTTTTCCAAGAGCCACCCCAAAAATCAGTGTTCCAGGGAGTGCCTGCCTTCTGTGGAAGAGCAGCTCCTCATGGGACCTCCTGAGCAAGCTCGTGCTGAGCAGGGAGTCGAGACAACCTCTTTGTGTCTCAGAGGACTCGATGTCATGCTCAGCCGTGAGTCTGTGGCCTTCCCAGCTGCTCAGAGCAAGGGTTTCCTGCCTGTCACAGGTGGGTCACACGAGAAGGCAGGAGGTGAGTCCGGACTCTTTCACCTCTCTCATCCACAGCTGCCTCCTGACAGTCAGGTTGGCATTTACAGCTGACAAGGACATCGTGACTTGTCAGCGTGTCCAAACAAGACAACTCTGCAATGAGAGCTACAACTCTATCCAGGAGTTTGCCTTCCCACCAAGAACTGGGCCAAAAAAAAAAGGATGCTGTGGAGCATTCAAGTAGGTGCCACACTTGATGTTTGGTCTGACTCCACCCTTTTGTTAATTTAGAAAATTAAAATCAATCCCCTTTTCAAGTGAGGTCTTATCTTATTACTTGTCCTGTGCTAATTAGAATCTTTTTATATACTTTTCAGTTCAGGGTCTCTGCCTTCTGAGGTTAGAAAGACGAAAGCAGCACAGATGAAATTAGGTCACTTAACCCTCAGGACGTTCCCATTCCTTAGCAAAGGTTGCTCTGCACACTATGAAGAAAAAGGGGGAAATTCTTTAAGAGACAGACACATGCAGAATAAACGAGCCAAAGGCTGTGTTTTGGGACAAGGGTGACATCATCAAGCAATGTTTCCCTTCCATAACCATTGATTTTTGTCACATTATGGCAAGTTTCACTGCCACACCGTAACTGAAGACACCTACACTTCTCAGAGGACTGCCCAGTGAAGAAACAGCCAATCAAATTATTATTAAAAACTTTGAAAAGATTATTCAGTAGGAAAATCAGAAGGCCAGAATACTGTTGTCCAATTTATAAGCCATCTCCACAATACACAAAGGTAGAGGGACTTTTCACAAGGACATGGAGCAACAGGACAAGGGGGAACAGCCTTAAGCTGAAGGAGGAAAGGTTTGGACTGGATATTAGAAAGAAATTCTCCCCTGTGAGGATGGGGAGGCCCTGGCTTAGGTTGCCCAGAGAAGTTGTGGCTGCCCCATCCCTGGAATTGTCCAAGGTCAGGCTGGACAGGGCTTGGAGCAACCTGGGATAGTGGAAGGTGTCCCTGCCCGTGGCAGGGGGTGGAACTGGATTATCTTTAAGGTCCCTTCCAACCCAAACCATTCCATGTTGTCATACACTATTTCAATAAAAGCATGGAAAAGTGTGCAGGTTTTATGTTGCATTCACGTACAGCCCAGTTGAGGAAAATGAGGACAAAAAAAAAAAACACCCAAGGATTAAACAGATTCTGATCTGTTTGGAGACTTCAGCATCAGCTACCAATTCTTTCCAGGCTCAGCTACTTTCAATAGGATAAATTGCACCGAGTCACTAAAAATCCAGAGCTTTTTGCATACCATCTGCAGGCAGAGAGAGTTCTCTACTCCCTGTTTTCCTGGAGGGCTGCTGCTCTGACCTGTTGCAAGACATCTCTGTGTCTGCAACACAGTCCCAGAGGAGATGGGTCCACCTTACAGGGTCAGTTTAACTACAGAAAGAGAGAAGCAGAAACCTGTAAGACAATTTTCCTGCCACAGTTTGAACAGCAATATCCAAGCCACCAAAAGATTTTCTTGATCTGCACAAAACCCAGAGCAAAACCCACTCTTGCAACAACCAGCTGCTGCTGCTGCATAGGTTTATAACTGGGATAAAGAGAGAACACATTTTCCCTAAAGCCAGACAACCCAACTCAGATAGCAGAGGCAAGAAATCATCTCTGGTGAGAGCAACAATGAGCAATTTAGCTTGATTATATCCTTGCAGATCTTCCTATTTAGAATGGTTTGCATTATTTTGAATGCAAACTGGTGGGATTTTTTTTCCCTGTGCATCAGCTCTCGCAACCAAAAGTTGTCATTAGCTCCTGTAAAAGAGATTTTAAATAAAGAGTGGAAACAAGCCCAAACAAAGGAGTGCTGCTGCATCCTAGTCCTGTTGTATCAGACCGACTGCTGCAAATGTCAGTTTTATTTACTGTTTGGAGCCCACTAAGCTCTTTTTTTCCTAGTAGGAGAGGTAAAATTGGGAATACTGGGCCAGGTGGCAGAAAAGAACAACAGAGGAGAGGTAAATAAATAAGCAACTATGAGTCCAGGAGGGTCACACTGGCAACATACATGCAAGTTTGCCCACAGATGCAGCAAAGAAATTAAATAAGCTTCACTAGTGAGAGCCTGACCTTTTCCATCTTCCCCCCAGCAGAAATCAAGCTCCAACGGGGACCACGAAGAGGGTTAGAAATAGCAAAGATAATAAACCCAGGCATCAGAAGCACAGGAGACTGAAGGGGAAAGACAGGCAGGTGAAAGGGCAACCTCAGGAACACCTGAAATACTTCAAGTCATCCTCTACTGCCAGAATACCATGAGATAATCTATCCCACTAAAATACTGGCAGCGGAGGGCGTGACCAGGTGAGGCAGGAGCAATGTTTGGATGCTGAGAGAAGGAGCCTGCTCTGCTTTAGACAGAGACTGGCTCATTTTGGCACACGTTTGCTGTGCAATTTTTAGTGGAACAGAACTCCCCTCTAGCAAAGGTGCAGGCAGACACCAAATAAGATTAGTCTGAGTTTTGCAGTCTCGATGGCATCCAGAGCACAGGGAACGTCACCGGTGATTTCAAGCGGCGGGTTCCCAACCCCGGAGATGTCCCACCCACAGCCTGGAGGGGATGTCTGTGCTGCACAGCCACTGAGTCCTCTGGCTGAGGGAGAACCAAACCATCAGCACAGGGCACTGCCTGGGTTATACTGTGGTTATATATGGGTTTTATGTTCATCTCGAGGGCCATGCCCAGTTCTGGGCCCTCATGGCAGGAGAGACATTGAGGGGCTGGAGTGGAACAGAGCTGGGGAGGGTCTGGAGCACCAGGAATGGCTGAGGGAGTTGGAGAGGCTCAGCCTGGAGAAAAGGAGGCTCAGGGGGACCTTCTCATTCTCTGCAACTCCCTGACAGGAGGGGCAAGCTGGGGGGGATCGGGCTCTGCTTCCAGGGAACAAGAGACAGGACAAGGGGAAACAGCCTCAAGGTGCACCAGGGGAGGGTCAGGTTGGACATCAGGAGGAATTTCTTAACAGAAGGGCTGGTCAGGTGCTGGAACAAGCTACCAGAGAAGTGGTGGAGTCCCCATCCCTGGAGGTGTTCAAGAAACAACAGGATGTGGCACATAGTGCCATGGTTTAGTTCACGTGGTGGTGTTCAGTCAAAGGTTGAATTCAGTGATCTTGGAGGTCTTTTCCAACCTAAATGATTCTGTGACTCTGTGATGTAGCTCCTGCTTAATTAGGCAGACTGAGCACCACTGGGAGATGACAAACAAGACCTGAGCATGGGATGTCACTCTGCTTCACCAGCTTGTTCAGTCTTCAGCAGGTCCCAGTTTTATAGACATATCTTCTGGTCAAGATGATGGGAAATGGGGTAGAAAAGAGGGGGCCCCCACTCCTGCACCTTTCCTGGCAGTACACACAGCACCCTGCCCTTTGTCAGGCAGGCTAAAGGCTTGATGGTGAGCAAAATCACTGCTCAGAGGAGCTCAAGACTGCTCCCTCAAACCCCACAGCCAAATCCACACCGATGCACTGCTCCTGATTGCCTTCCCATCACAAACAGCACAGGTCCTCAGCCCTTCTCCAACCCTCCAGAGCGGGAGAACTAACTCCAATAAACGCAAAGCAATTCCATTCAATTCCACCTTTTAAAAGCAATGCTTAATTAACTCTGCTGGGGCTTCTTTTGCTCTCACTGCTTGTGTTTCCATGCCACCGAGGTTAGGAAAACACTTTCTCCCTTTGCACAGAGAGGCCCTGGCTTTCCCTCTCTGCTTTGTGCTGGCATCACATTAAGCAGACACCAGGCCCTCAGGCACACATAGCCTGGCCCCAAACTGGAAAGGCTTCTCCTTCAGAAACCTGTGACCAGATGGTAGATTTTTACTGCTCTGGCTGCCCCCCACTTGGACTCCAACCCAGAGCCCTCACTGGGCTCAGGGACTCAGTGGGATGGGAGAGACCAAGCTGTCACCCCACAGATCCAGCATTTAGAGTCAGTAATGCTAAACTCTCCAAAAAAAGAGAAAAAAATAAAAGCAAAGATGGGGGTGGAGGGAGAACAACCAACCCCAGATGTTTCCAAGCAGCTGGCATTGCTGTTTCTCCCAAGATGCTGATGAAGGCAAACTCTGTGGCTTGACAGACCCCCATCAGCCACCCTCTTCCTGCAAACAGAGAATCCAAATCAGCTCTGCTGGATTTAATCATCTTCTCCCCTTAAATAATAAACTAGGGGCAGGATGGGAAAAGGATTTATTCATGTCACTAACTGTCAAAGAAAACATTTACTGTGCTAAAATAATCTGCAGTCAGAAGAAGAAAAAAAAAAAAAAGAAGAAAGGAAAACATCCAGAGGAGAGAGAAGTGTGAGAACTTCAGCTCTTACACATGAGGGACACAGACATGCCCAGGTAGACGTTGAAATGGGACATACACAAGCTCTTCCAGCAGGTATTAACAGGGAAAGACAGTGAAAGCAGAGCAGTAAGAAAGGAGGAAGTGTTCTAGTTGCCTCAGCTCAGCTGTTTGAGCTGAACTCTGTATTTTGGAAAGAGCTGAGAACGCACAATTTTTTTAAGCGGAGTTTGTGGGACTCGCAGCAAACCCCAGCACAAACTCGACAGGTTGCACAGCAGCTCCCCCAGCCCTGGCCTGATGCCCCCCAGGACAGACCACCCTCTCCAAAACATTACAGAGAGGGGGAGAAGAGACAACAGAAGCAGGGCTGCAAGGTGCTCCCCTTGCCAGAGGAAGGTCAGGGGGTGCCAGAGGCCTGAGAAATAACAGCAAAAACCCAAGGTATGAGGAAAAACAGAGACTTTGGAGCATTCCTGAAACACACCCCCAGCTCTGTCACACAGGGCATGAACCCTTTAAAACAGGGCACATGAAGGGCCCAGCGACCTGGCACAAGTCCATCAAGGACTATTAAACACAAAGTTACATATTAACTTCCAGTTCAGGAAGCCCTGAAGCTGCAAATGCCCCAGACTAGGAAAATGCCCCAGACTAGGAGGGAGCAAGACACGGGCACAGGTTCTTTCCCAGGCATGTCATCAGATCCTGCCTCTTGCTGGAGACCCATCAGTGCCCTCAGCACAGCCAGGGTTTGTGTCCACTGCAGATAAAAGGGCTGATGGCCACATTTCACTGGAGCAGGGGTTACTCCTCTGCAATCCATTTCAGTCATTTCATGCAAACCCTGCCTCCTTTCTCTCCCACAGGCTTCCATCCTGTTTTTTCATACTGGTGCTCACAGCTGGAATCCTGTACAGATCTATTTTTTGGTGTTTTGAGCACGTTCCCAGACCTTTTAAAGTTCTCCTGTGCTCTAGCAGCTATTTCTCATCCTGGGAGACACTCTGCTGGTGGGATCTAACAGCACAGTGAAGGTGCAGTGTGAGCCAAACCAGTGGCTCACATCCCCAGCTTTTGCTGTCAGAGGCAAGAGCTACCTGCAGAAAACAGTCAACAGGAGAATTAGGCACCAACAGCACAGCTAACCCTGGAATCTCTTGTTCTCACATACCCTCGGGCTGCCCAGCAACTGGGGAAGCCCAGAGGCCTTTCTAGATAAATCAGTGCAAAGCCACAGTGAGAACAGCCTTACCATGGATAATATCAAACAGCTGAACCCAGGAACAAATTGTTTTCCGCTCTAGTCCATGCCTTTCATCACAGTCCTTGGGGGACAAGCAGTGGAATGAGATTCTGTCCTGTCAGAATTAAATCAGGGCGACTGCTATAAGGAAATGAACTCAGCTGCTGTGCAGTATCCTTGGATATTCCAGTTTCGTGGAGATTTTGAATCTCCGGGATTTAACAAGAGCCGAAGGGTGGGTTGGCCCCCCGCGGACCACGAGGACATCGGGCACACGGGATGCACACCAGGCACGTGGAGAGCGAGCAGAGCACCAAGAGCCACGGGGAAGCAACTGCAACCGGTGCCTCATAACTTATTCCAGCAGCAGGATGTCGTTCCAGCTCCACCTGCAGGAATTTCTGCCGCTGAGGAAGCCTTGAAGGTTAGATGGGAAAGGTGTTGCTCGGGGAGGTGAGGGAAGTGAAGGCTGAGGTGGGTGGGGAGGAACAGGCTGCAGGTTACAAAAGCAGGGAAGGTGTTGAGCCTTGAGGTTGCATAAAAATACCATTAAACAGTCAAGAGGGTTGAGTTTCTTGGCATAATCCCACAGGCAAATGCTGAATGCAGCTTCCCAAGAGTGCCTTCTAGCAACCTCCACGAATTCCGTGCTCCAGCCCATACTCTCCCTGTGTTCAGTCTCTCCCCACGGCCCACCAGCTGAAGTTTCCAGGACATTTCCAGTTTACAGAACGTTTGCTGAAAGCGAATTTTACAGGAATATTAAAGAGCATTTGCCAAATGAAATCTGAACTGACAGAAGGGGACATTCGTGATACAAATGATACTAAAACCAAAAAAAGTTACTCCACTAAACAAGGGATCACAATTAATATGTCCTTGCAAAATTATTCACCCCTTTAATTAGAGGTTTTGAGGGTTGAGGGGGGTCAATTAAGTCTCTGTGAGGCTTGATCATCTCTTGATGACATGAGTTGGGCATCAAGCTCAGGTTAAAAGAAGTAGCAACCAGTTGGTTTCCTAAGTAACCCATCCTATAAAATCATTAAGGGTGGAAAAGACCTCCAAGACCATCAAGTCCAACCTTCCTATTTAACAGGGAACACCATTAAGAGGTACAAAAAAGACCCTCAGTACTTTTGCACCTACAATAAAACCCTCAAACTTATTAGATTCAAGGGGGGGGAACCACCCCAAACCTTCAAATCTGCACAATTTAAATATATATATATATTTAAATGTTATCTGTACTGCACCAACAGCAAGTAGGAAATGCATGAGCACGTTATAGCTCACAAGAGAAATCCCTGCAGCTAAAAGACAGCAGAACAGGGCCTGAAGTATGAGAGACAGGAGAGTTCAGAGCATGGATCGCCAGTCCCAGAGCAAGAGTAAGGCAGGGAGAGAGGCAGCAAATGAGCTGCATACAAGAAACAAAGAAAACCGTGACCTTGAGATGAGAACACACCTGTAACAGATCCATAAAGATGTCAATCTATTTATATAGTGGATAAATACTTGTGCAGACACCCAGGAAGCCATGCATAAAAATTCTGCACCAAGAGTCTGAGAAAACCCCACATCAGACTTCTCTGCTCCCATCTCCGTGTCAATCCACTGCAAAGCTGTACTAAACGCCTCTTTCCCTCCCCACGGGTAACAATACAAGGCCTAAATGCTGTGCATTTTAGCTGAATTGTATTTGCTGTGCTGGGCTTTACCTCTGCAGGCAGAAATCAGGGAAATAAAAAAAAAAAAAAAAAAAAAAAGAGAGAGGAAAAATCCTGTACGACTTATTCAAAAGGCTGGAAATGCCTCCCAGCCCTGGTTGTTCCAGGGTGGTTTTCTTGCATCTCTCTTCAAACAGAAAAGCAGCAGGGGAAGAATTACAGATCTAAAGTGGCAGCTGGACTGACCAAGAGAAATGTTTGGTGGGGTAGAACACGCTCAGCAAAACCAACAGCATCCTAAATGGAGTTGGTTTTACCAGCTTTGAAAACCAAACTGAGGCTTGTAGGAGACTCCAGAGGATATTGATGACTCAGAGTTAAAACCGATCCTTTTCCCCTCTACTGGTCTTGCAGAGGTTTTGGAGAGAAAGTGGTGGTAGCAATAACATACATAACATTAATGCTCACACGGGGACAGACTGAGGGGGATTCCCAGAGATGCTGCCACCACGGGGTATCCACAGTGCTGGGCTTCCAAGAAGAAGGGAAATGCCCTTTCCCCGTTGGAAACAACCCGCCGTTTGGATGTTCTCCTGGAAAGAAGCCAGAGAAGCACAAAGAGGTAACATTTTCACTCCAGTGCCAGTACACAGATTGGTATTATCCTCCTTAAGTAATTAAGTGCTCTCTACAAAGCCAGGATTAATGCGGTCTCAGCCCAAAAGGCCAAGCAGGCTCTAGACCAAGCAGTACTCATGGAAATTAAGGCCTGGGCTGAGATGGCTTAAATTTCCTCTGTGAACCTGTGCCAAACCATTCCTCTTAGACAGACACCTCCAAAAGCCAACAGGGAGCACCAGGCACAGAGGCAAGCCCAGGTTCAAGCAGTTTGTGTTTCCTGCCTCTGCCTTTCCAGCTTGGAGCTCTGAGCACGCTGGTCTAGTGGAAAATGTTCCTGCCCATGGCAGAAGGAGGGAACAAGATGAGCTTTAAGGTTCCAAACCATTCCATAATTCCATGATTCACCAGTGCTTTCCCTCAGTGGGGACCTCTCCCACTGCAGCACTGCCTGTGATCACTGCTCTGAAAAGTAACATTAATTATGTTTTGAGAAAGCATCACCTCAGGTCTCTCAATGTCTTTTATAATGTATCCACCTTTCAATTACTGCACTGAGCCATATCCAGTTCCTTTAGTGTTTCAGGATTATCAACAGGTCATAGATACTACCAAAAAAAGCGAAAAAAAGCCAAAAGGCATTTTGCAAGGGCAGAAAACGTTATGGGAGAGCTGCCTGGGAGAAGAAATCCAACCAAACATCCAAGAAACCACCTTTTTCCCTGCTCTGCTCCAGCACAGGTTCATCCGGAGCTTGGTTCCCCTGTGGATGGTTCAAGCAGAGGTGGAGATGTGTGCTAGAACAGCAGCTTACAAACTCCTGCCACCCTCCAAATAAGCACACGCCATTAGGAAGGATCAATTAAAAACAGCAGGAGAAGGTGCAATTCCCCCAGTGTTAAAGTCCTCCGTCTGGATTTTGCTGGATGTTTTTGGATCGGTACCTTTTGCCTGCGAGCAACGACAAAACTGCTGATAAAACTTTAAAAAGGGGACTGTCTTTGAACCAGAGGAGAGACACAGCAGGAGGGTGATGCATTATTTAAAGGAGGGCTTGTGTTTTCCGCCCCAGCAGCCACTGTGAGATTTGCCAGGCAAAGCACGGTACTGCTACAGAGTCAAAAATCTGAGTGCCCCAAGATGAACATTCCACGGTAATGTGTGCTTGAAAAATCCTTTTAGCACATCTTCTGATTGTAACTTTAACAAGGCGCAAGTTTTACAGCTAATATTTTGGAGAGCTCCAACGGGGGGTTTTATGGCTTGCCAAGAATTCACAGGAGAACGAGCCTCACCTAAGTTTACTTCTTCCATTAGGGGACTAAATAGATTTTTCAGATGAATTACCTATCACGTGCTGCCCATAAAAAGGTGGAGCTGTAAACGTCCCAGTTTTATCCAAGTGAGTGTCACAAGGAGCAAAAATTTCCTCCAGGGACATGTAACTTCAATACACTTTACACCTGTCTGGAAAGCTCTTCCTTGGATTCCATGCTATCACAGACACCAACAGCCCCCTGCCAGTTGCTGGAGCAGGGCTGTGCTGCCCATGAGGAGCACACTGTGTGTTTGCCTGTCGTTTTTTTTCTTTTAAATCAAAGAAGAATTAACCTTTTGGGAGGGGAAGAATAATAATTAAAAAAACCCCTCAAGGTCCATCTCCTGCAGTGTTGACACAATAGTTTTCATTTGCAAGCAAATGGAAGTTGAACTTAAACGTCAAATATTCATTTATCAGCATTAACCCAGCTCCCCCTCCCCTCTTTGTCTTCACTCACAGGCATTTTTCTTGTTTGCCTTTCAGTGGGTTCATGAGTGTGTGCATAGAGCCATTTTCATGCCCCAGATTACCCCCTGAACTCCTCTGATACACCACTTGTCTCCTGTGACAGGATTGCCTGTTCTGGGCAGCATTCTAAAATAATAAGAATAAAATAAAATAAAAATAAAAATTAAAAACAAACAAAACCCACAAACAAACAAACAAACAAACAAAAAAGGCAAAAAAACCCCCCCCCCCAGAATCGGACTTTCCAAGAGGCTGCCATCCAGGGAAATCCATTCTCATCAATGGCAAGCCTCCCAGAATCTGCTCTTCACTCCTTTTTCATTTTAAAAATGTCAGTGCGTGTTGTCAGAGTGCAATTGTTTTCCTTAATCATCCGCAGCAGTGAAAGTGCTCATCTTTGTGGTGTGGAAAAGTCACTGGCTTTATTCATACCCCACTCCATTTCAGGAGGATGCTTTCCAGGCTGGGTTGGCCCTCGGGAATCAAAGCTGATACACTCACCACCTTCTGTACGAGCCCGTGTGAGCCAGAAATTCGGAGTTCTTTGCTGGGGTTGCACTGAAGGAAAGGCACAGGCACGAAGGTAGGTGTCAGAGAAACCTTAAAGAAAAGCCATCTAGAAAACTGGGCATCCTCTTACCGTAAATTTGGGAAGTAGGAAAAAAAATTAAAAAATTAGGCTTTGCTGTCGTCTGGATTTTCCTCAAAACCAGAAAGGAGAACTGTAGAACATCGTTCTGTTCGTTACCACTCTCCAGAGTCGTTCCTCGGTGCAACAAGCTACAAACAATCTTTCCAGTTCAGTAATTGTCGGTTCCCCCCCCCCCCCCCCCCAGCAATCACAAAGAAAAGCTGCTGAGAGGTGCGGGCAATAGACTTCTTAAAGAGCTGTTGACAACTCCCAGGAAACTTTTACATTTGGAATGCATTCTGCCCACATTTCCTGTATTTTCCGTGGTTCTTAAGTTCCTCAATTTAGCACACAAAGCTATTTGCATGAAAATAGCATCTTGAGAGTCCTTACAGAAGACTTACAATGCCTTTCCTTAAAAAAAAAACCAAAAAACCCCACAAACCACCACATAATTGTAGAATTGTGTGTTGAACATCTCAGGTAGCCGGGGTAAGAGAAGAATGAAGCACGATACTGATTGCAAACATTTTTCTTTCATTTTAGATCCCATCAAGTTCTCATTCTCCAGCTGCCACTCACACTGGTACTCCTGGATACATTAATCTAGTGCCATTATCACTCTCTAAAGGCAAGGAGTGCTTTTATTAAAGCAAAGACAAATTAATTTAATGGTTTCACTGTCCGCGTATCTAAAAATACATGAAGACTTCCTCTTGACCTGCAGGTAGAAAATTCTACATTGATATGTTCTTGCACTAAACCCACTCCCAATGAAAGATAATCATCCCATCTGGCAAACACCCCTCTCCCAACGTCCCAGAGAAATGTCTGCAACCTGTGATGCCCCAGACAGGTCAGCAGAGTGTTTGCTGAGGGATTAAATCTCTTTCTAAATGAGATGATCCTCAACAAACCCACCAGACTATGAACTTCACCAAGACTGTGATTTGCAGGGGAGAAGTGTTATGCAAGCAGAGATGTAATATTTTGGATAGCCAGCAGTACCTCACTTCAGGATGCTGCACTTCCAGCCGGCATCTTAAATTACACCAGGATTTAATTTAAACAGGACTAAACAGGACAGTTTCAACATGCTCCAGAGGGAAAAACAAAAAGCCAGAGTGATGCATTTGCCAAATTTTATGCTTTCTGGTGTTTCTGAGTGAGTTGCAAGTCTCACAGATAGATCACTCAGCATGTTGGAATAAGCAAGGATGGGTCACTGCTTGCAGCCAGTCCAGCTCCAGTGCCTGTTTCTGTGGACAACAGAAGCTCCCAGAACCTTTCCAGACTCAACATTTGCTCAGGTTGCCCACAAACACAGGGGGCTGAAGCCAATGACTTGGTCCTGGCAGCCCAGCCTGCCCACACCTAAACCCAAGGAATCTTGAACTCCAATGGAAAACTCACTGTGGGAAGGCAAATCTTAATAAACTATTTACCCACCTGATCAGGTGCTTCCCGAAATGCTTTGGATAGCCCATGGGAATGTGACCTGCCAGGGGCTTGGTTTGGAGAGATTCTGGCAGAGGAGAGCTGTCAATTAAAACAATAGTCCGTATTCTCCCTCTCAAAACCCAAGTGTTGCCCTCAAGATCATTAGAAAGTCACAAGAAAGGGTCACGAACCACCACCTTCCAGGATGGATCACAGGAACTGTGCATGATGTTAGGGATCACTAAAGGACAAGGAAGCAGGAGAGTATGAAATTTCAATAGTAAGTACCATTTTAAAATGGTATTTAACCCAAAACTGGAATTGCAACAGGGCAAAAAAGTGTTCAAAATCCCTAAAATATTTTAAGATCTGGAATTATTGACCTTTGATCTACAAGACTTTTGCTGCAGCCCCACAAATACCCCTGAACAAGACCTTGGAGTTTATTCTAAAGCAATGCCAGATAATTTAGAGATCATTATGAGTTCTCAGATGCTCTGTTTCATGCCTCACCCAAAATAATACACACACCTTCAGGAGCATAGACTGAAACTGTGAGATAACATCACATTAGCAAGAACCTGGGGTGTAGGAAAAAAGGAAAAGAAAAAAAAAATAATGGCAAATCACTGGAAATAAACCCATACAGCACCTGGACTTTTCTTTGTGGAATCCCAGCTTCAGCATTGCTTTTCTCACAAACCACGTCAAGATCATCTCCTTAAATGGCACGTAGGAAGAATTACTTTTTGAGTGAACAAATGTCAAATTTCCTTGATGACTGGCACTATCAGCAAATCATCACCCAAATTTGATTGAAAACAACGACAAGGTCACCTCCAAGTAACTCTTAAGTAGCTATTCTCATGCAAATGTTTGTGTGCACAAGTGCAAGGAAAACACAAATAGCAAGAAATATACTGAAAAATAAAACTGAAACAATTTAAAAATCACTGCAAATAGAGGAGCTCTCCCATGGGGCAGCAGGAGATTTTTTTTTAACACTTCTGAATGTTATTGCAAAGGCAGAAAGAAAAGACAAATTAGAAAGATGAGAAGGTAGCAAAACACAAGGTCAGCAATAATGCGACTCCGAGGTATTATTGAACTCACTCAAGGTTAATCACAGAAGCCAAGTTTTTACCTTAGTGCCTTCACCAGGTGGCTAAAAATGATGGAAGGATCCAGCCCAAGAAACATTAGATCCTCTCATTTCTGCCTCACAAAAGAAGCATTTGCAAGACCCTGGTTAATTAAACTAATAAACCACAAGTGAAAGCCTGGCCTTGTGCCACTTTTTGACTAACATGTTGTGCAGGGTGTCACATTAACAGCTTTTATCCCATCGTGGTGGGGGGGGAGAGGAAGCAGGGAAGGGGCAGCAGTGGAGAGAACATGACAAACCAGCTGATTTTCAATTAAGAGTTGAAACAAAAATTAAGTGCTTTTAGCGCTCAGCCTTGGAAGTGTCAATATTCTGAAATAACACAGATACCTGGCCGTCCTACAGCCCTGTTAAATCAGCTTCCTTTGTTTAAAGCAAAGCTGAGCAGCACTTATTTAACAAGCACTGCTTCAAGCATGGCTCAACACGCAGGGAGGAAGGCTTTGAGGGCAAAGGAAAACGTCTCAGAGGGATGGTGGGAGAAAAGATTTCTCTTTGGACTAGAAATCACTCACCACAGCAGCTTCTGGCCAGGCTGGGAGCATCTGAAGATCATCTACCTCTGCTCAGGCTGAGGTAGGTCTTACTTTGTCCCAGGAAGGTATGTTGATGTCCCCAGGTGTTAAGCAGTTGGTGAAGGTTTGAGGTCATGATCACAGGATCCTGGAGGGAGAAGCAGATACCTCAGAAAGAGGCCTCAGTCAGGACACCCTAAACATCCTCCTCAGTCACCACTTTCTCCTTGTTGGCCTTGCTCATGGACTTCTAAAGCCTTTAAAGCTTCATTTAGGTCTGAGTGTTGGAGGGTGGAGGTTGAATCAGAGCCCTGCTTTTGTGGGGCACCGGAGTCCGAGGTGCCAGTGGGATCCATTGGAGGTGGATGGTTCCAAAGCCACATTATCTGTCTTTCTTTCAGCCCCTCTAATACTGCACAGCCCATTACCTGCCTCTTGTAATTCAGCCACCTGCTGCAACAGGTCATCCCCCTGTGCACAGGTTGTACAGGCACCTTTTCTCCAGGAGTATCTGGGCATCCATTGCAAGTCCCCACCTGTACTGACATCTCCTTCCTTACTGGTTCCATCTGGGAGGACTCACCTCAGTTGCCTGGTTATTTAGGGCTCAGGGAAGCTCCTGGACCTCCTTCACTACCTTTGAAGTGCTCAGGGCTTCAGGTTTCATTAGTGGTCACTCACACCTGCCATCATCTTTCCCTCCTGTTTCCATATCCTGATTTCTTTGATCCATTTGCAACGAGATCCACTTACTCCAATCCCTGACCCCTCATCTTTGATACAACACACAACTGATGCTTCCTGGGAGCCTCTCTCCTTCTTCCCAAGAGCTCTCCAGCTCTTTGTGTTACAGCCAAACCCACTCAAAAGGCCCCTTCATACACTTGTCCTGAAACTCTTTTTTCCATCAGTCAGTCGCTGGTTCTCCACACACAAGTGCCCTTGTCTGCACGTGACCAAGGTTCTCATGTGCTCCATACAAAGCCTCTCAGTGGCTCCAGAGTGGTGGTTGGGAGCCAATGTGCATTAACCTTTCCTCTCAGAAACCTGAATACTGAGAACTGCGATTACCCAAAAGGCCTAATAACTACTCTGGAGAGCACCTTGCAGAATGTTGAATTGCCTTCTTGGGATGCTTTGATGAGGGACATAAGCACAGAAGTATTTTGAAAGAGTGTGACTCCATCTCTCTCAGAAGTACCAATAAGCAGTAGCTAAATTTTCTCTGTCCTGTTGGAGCTTGTCTGATTTCTTGAGAAATTAATACCTGTCCTTAAGCCTAGGCTGATACAAGAGCCACCAATTTTTCAATGGCTCCACTTTGGCACCACTAGAACAGCAAAATTATCATCAGGTAAAGGTATCATTAGTTAAAGCAGAGTTTTCATTACCTAAAGTAAAAAGAATGTGCCCCAATGTTGTTTGTGATACATGCAGAAGTACAGCTAACAGAATATCCTGAGACTGGAAGGGACCCACAAATATCATCAGTCCAGCTCCTGGTCCTGCATAGGACACACCAACAATCCCACCATGTGCCTGAGAGCATTGTCCAAACTCTCCTTGAGCTCTGGCAGCCTTAGGGCTGTGACCACTGCCCTGGGGAGCCTATTCCAGTGCCTAACCACCTCTCTTCTGTATCCCAGCATTTTGGAAAACAGATCCAAAGGACAGATGAAACTGAAGACATGGGGAAGGAGCAGCACCATGCTGGAGACACAAATAGTTTGCTTCTCACCTGCCCCCATGCATCTAATTTTAAATCCTTCCTCTGTGCCTTGCCTGCAGGGCGCTCGGGAACAGGGCAGCGTCCAGATCCCAGGCTTAAAGCATTTGTTGTCCAATGCTATGTGGTCCTTTCCTTTCTTTAGGGGTGCACCCATGCTTTGGGGAAAAAAAAAGTATGGGCAAGAGCCATAAGACCACTGTACTTCTCACAGAATCTGCTGAGCTGGAAGGGACCCACAAGGATCATCGAGTCCAACTCCTGGCCCTGCACAGGACCATCCCCAAGAGTCACACCATGGGCCTGAGAGGATCACCCAAACACCCCTTGAGCTCTGTCAGCCTTGTTGCTGTGACCCCTGCCCTGGGGAGCCTGTTCAGTGCCTGACCACCATCTAGGGGAAGAATCTTGTTCTAATATCCAACCTAAACCTCCTCTGGCACAACTTCAGGCCACTCCCTCGGGTCCTGTCACTGGTCCCCAGAGAGCAGAGATCAGTCCTGCCCCTCAAGGACCCCGATGCTGGAATAGCTGCCTCACTCTCCACCACCCACCTTCCATTTCACTGAGGAGCTCCAAGCTGCAAAGACTGAGGTCGTGCAAAGCACCTCCCTCTGTTTCCCCTGCCATGAGCCCTGGCAGCTCCACTGGACACACACAGAGCCCCGAGAGCCGAATGCCTCCCACGCTCACCCCGCTCGGGGCCGCGCAGTCGGGAAGGGGTCAGCGCGGGGGTGTCTCGGCCCCTCTGTTTCAGAGGCAATAAGCAGAGAAAGGGACGAGGCTGTGATTACTATTCGAGGCTTCGGAACCAGGAGGGATAGGGGAGGTTGGAAAATGTCACCAGCTTCTTGCAGCCGTGACACGGGCTGGCTCGTGGGCAAATTAACACGAGCGGGAGAACTCGCTGGGGCTCATCAGGGTAATGAAATGTGATATCCACTGCGGAAAGCAGGGGAAGGGACAGCTCCGCTTTGCTGTAGCAGCGATGCCCTTTAGACAAAAGACTCCCTGGTGAAATGCAAAACAACTCTGGGATACAGAGTATTCAAACAGGATCCAAGGACAGCAAACCCATAGCCAGGAAAGTTGATCCCTCCTGCTTGTTTCTGTGCTGCATCGGGATGTACCAGTGTGTATTTGGGAAGCAGGTGCTGGGAAAACACTGCCATTTTCCTTTCTTCCATTCTCTAATAGTCCTGTTGTTCAGGGTCCAGATAAAAAGGTCTCACCCCTAAAAGCCCTGCTGACTGCACATGTACAGGCCATGTTCATCAGCCACAGGTTCTTTAAGACTGATTTACAGCGACTGCTGCACCACACACAGAGGGAAATAACCGGCAAACAATTCTGCCCATCCAGACACTCCTCCTTTCTCCTCCAGCTCAACCCAAACCTCCCAGCACTCCTTTCCTGTGAGGACAGATAAATTCAGCCCTTTTTAAACTCTCCTGTTCAAGACCACTGGTTGTTAGCATGGTCTGTGTCATCTCAACACAATGCAAGGAAATCTTCCTTACTAACCCATCGGCTGCCATTCCCACCTCTTCAGAAATGCTTTTTGGTGCCGTCCCTAGTTTTGATCCCAAGGCACAGCCTCCTAACAGCTCTCAGCTCACGTGACTCTCTCCAGGCCTTACAGGTGAAGACTTGCCTCCTGACCTATTACAGTTTTTCTCCAAATTAACCTTATTTCAGGGCCCTCTGCCTTGCACGTACCTTCCCATCTTCTGTCATTACAAACAGTAGTTTCTGTGTAAGTGGGATTCCTGGACAGCTCTTTTGGAGGAACTTCAAGGAGATCCTAGGAAAGGTTCTCCAAAATAGCAACTATTCTTGCCCTAACACAGCTTGAGCATTGTACATCCATCCAGAATAGGATAATGCCCATTACCCCATCGATAACACCACCTGAGAGCTCCTCTCTGAAAGTCTGCCATGGCTCTGAGTAAAAGGGAGACACCAGTCCTAGGGACAGGAAAAAAACCAGAGATCACAGTTTTAACTTTTTTCTTCACACCTGCCCTCACAGCGGAAATACTGCATTAAGATGTTGGGTGAAGCATAACACATCCCACACTCCCCATCTCAGCTTGAAACGTGTAGCCCTCTGTTACAGAATCCCAAATTGCTGCGCTGGGGCCGGCAATTCATTTGTTAAATCATTTCTTTGCCGTTGTCTGGACTTGAAATAATTTTAAGGAGTCCATATCCAAAGATGCCGATCCTTGTTGCTGCAAGACTGGGCTGCTGTGACATCCTGACATGCTTTCTCTGACATGGTTCCCTCAAAAACCATTTCAACCTTGATACCAGCTACACAGAGATATTTGTTTCTCCACACCAGTTTGTTTGGGGTTTTTTAAGGGCTTTAAATAAGCTGTTGGAAAAACGTTGACTCTGCAAACAAAGTTTCCACGCAGAGCAATTTATCTGCTACATGGCATCTTAATTTGGATATGTGTTTTAAGAACACTGTGAGCAGCCAGGCTTTGGGAAGTTACATAAATCAGTACATTCACTTTTGTACGTGCTACCAAGAAATGAATGCCTCTTTCCCTTCCAGTTAGCATTTGTGTGTGTCACGGGCACTGCTCCCTCTCCCCACCTTTTCCAGTGTCTTCGGGATACGACCACAGAAATTGTCATATTGAATTACACTGATAAACCATCCAATTTGGTGCCCTCTCTCCTATCATACCCCACACCAGCTGCTACGGATTTAACACTCCTGCTAATTGACAATGATGGAACAGCACCACCACAAGGGACATACTTCCTTTGCATTAGGGGACCCCCTCCTTTCCTGCAGCTTTTTGTCATGTGGATTTTTATCCCAGCTCACATACCTGTAAATGCTGTACATTGACAACATCTGCTGGGGTTTTTTTGGACAGACTCAGCAGTATCAGCCACGAAAATGCCCCAAAAGGCAGGAGCACCTCTGCTCTGGAGACAGGCTAAGACAGCTGGGGGTTGTTCATCCTGGAGAAGTCTCCAGGGAGACCTCAGAGCCCCTTTCAATGCCTAAATGGGGTATACAAAAAGGAGAGAGAGGGACCTTTTGTATGGGCATAGAGTGACAGGACAACAGGCAATGGTTTTAAACTGACAGAGGCAGGGTTAGATGGGATATTGTGATGAAATTTTTCTCTGTGAGGGTGGTGAGGCCCTGGCACAGGACCAGAGAAGCCCAGAGAAGCTGTGGCTGCCCCATCCCTGGAAGTGTTCAAGGGCAGGGCATGGAGCAGCCTGGTCTAGTGGAAGGTGTCCCTGCCCATGGCAGAGAGATGGAACAAGGTGAGCTTTAAGGTCCCTTCCAACCCAAACCATTCTATGATTCTGGCAAGGAGTTTCACAGTTTGGCACATTAATTGAGTGAACATCATATTGACCCCTGTATTGCCACTCAGTTGCAAGTGGGCATCCCTTAAGCCTCTCAAAAAACCTACATGAGGGCACAGGGTGACTTCCCAGTGTTATTCAGCAACTTGCACATCTCAGTCACATTCTGTCTCTTCTGCAAATAGAAACAGTCCTTGCAACTAATGCAACCTCAGGAAGAAGAGCTTAAAAAAATGTGACACTTGCTGCAGCAGGGAAGCCTTCCCTTGCCTCTAATCACTGTCAGAGCCTATCTTCCCAAACCTTCTGTTTGTGCTGGATCACCCTTCCTGCCCGCCGGAGGCTCCAGGCAATGTGCCAGCTCCCACAGAAACATCCAAGACCTCCCTTCACCCCACGGCAAGAAAGGGACGAGCCAGGCCAGACTCAGCCTGGCTGGAAGTGTTCCTCCTGTGGGAGACACGTACAGCAACTCGGATGAAAAAAACCCCCATGGATTACTGGATGTTGCAGCGATCCCATGGCAAGGAGGGGACAGGGACAGGGTTGGGCTGCCCTGCAGAGTTCAGCTTTCTTCCGTAACAGAGAAATTTGCAGCGTAATTAAAATGAAATGCTGGTGTCTGTGCTGCACGTTGAAATATTGATGGAGGGAGGCATAAAGCATTTTATGAATGCAGGCTCCCATTTTGTGATTTACTGCCCCCAAACACCACTTTCACAGAACCTACTCGGGAAGAAACGGGCAGAGATGAAAGAGCAATAGTGGTTTTATGGCTGCAGAAAAAGGGAATGGAATTGGGCAAAGTTAAATACTATGTATTGAGATAGTCTTTCACTCTGAACTTTAGATACAGCAGGAGCTCACTCACACCTGGAAAGGGTTCTCTGAAGTTCATGGAGGTTTTTTCCCTTTCCTTGTGCCATACCAGTGCTGGGAAGGGGCTACGCTGCTTTTAACTGCAGTTAAAAAGAGGTCAAGGCCCTATTTATAATGAGGCTTGAAGTAAAGTACTCAGAGATGTGGGAGGAGACACAGAAGTAGGACTCTGCATCACCTTTACCTGCCACTGTGTCTTTGTTACTCAACCCCACCAAGTACAGTTCAGCCAAATGGAAGTCTGACCCTATCCTTATTTCAGAAAAAGGGAAAAGGAAATATTCAGGGACTATTTAATTAATGATCTAATTACAGCATAGGCTAAGACAGAGGCCTTTGCTGCAGTGACTCTACAGCTAACTCTGCCTGAAGCTTATTGCCACAGGAACTAGTAGCAAATTTGCCTCCAGGATGAGAAAAAATCCCAAATTTGAGTCAAAGACGAGACCTCAGCATCCATCAAACCTCAGGCAAGGGGAATGCAGAGCAGCAGGGTACTGACACAGCAACCAGCTCCAAAGAGGATGAAGGAAATCTTGCTGGGATCTAGGAGGATGGTTTAAAACATGTAGTTTCACTTCACTCAGTCACTCTTGCCTTTGGTTTTGCTCTGCCAAGTCAATGAATGAACTGCAGTGAGCTGGCAGGAGCCGAAGAAAACTTTATTAGCCCAGGTGAGGGTCAGGTGGGTTGTCAACCCATGGCCCAGCAACCCACACTGCCCACCTACAGCTCTCTCCTGCCATTCCCCAATCTTGCTTTTTCCTTTTATTCCCTCTTGTTCCTCTCCTCCTTATAACCAGGTTAAAGCAAGAGAAAGCAGTGCTGACCCCATATTTGGGCTGGGAAAGGGCTATTCCAAGGTGAGGCTGTGTCTGTACCTCATGAGCTCTGAAATCTCCCTTGTAAACTCACAAGCACCTCCCTCCTTCATTTCCATTTAATCCCTCAAACAGATGGGGCTCCAAATTTGCCAGCTGTTTCCCAGAGGGTGGCAGAAATGCCAGCCTGGCACTCCCCAGCCATTCAACCTGCCCAATTCCAAATTTCCAAGCTCCTTGCTCCCAGACCCAGCCACTGTCAGGTCCAGCTGAGGTTGTGGACAGACCCTCATGGAGCTGTTTTCAACACACACAGGACCTGAATCATCCCTTAAGACTCATTCAAAACATTTCTCTCAACCACATGAGGCGAGATTAGGTTCCCAAATGCTTCACTGGGCTCAGCCCAGCTCCCACAGCTGCAATATTCTCTTGCCACTTCACTTGCAGATAGAATCTTGTTTCACTTCTTTTAATTCCCACTTCTTCCAAAAATGAAGTTCATTAGACTTCAGCTTTAAATTTCCTAACTACGCTTCTTCCAAGTTTCATTTCCTCTGCTAAGCTTAAGAACATGGCTTTCTGAGCCAACTTAAAAACATTAAATTTTTACTATATCTTTCAATTCAAGCATTTACAGGTACAGTTTTGAACCCCCAGTGCAAAGCACGTGTTGTTTCACAAGCTGAGGCAGAAGAGTTAAAAACCAGAAGCAAACCCAACCAGGTTGAACATTCAAAGCTTGCTGGTTGGAAGAGCCCTTACTACCTACTCATGTTGTGAAAATACATTTAATTTTAAGGTTTGAGTCTGTTTTGACATAGAGATGGGATTCATACAACAGAGCAACTTTCTTGCAAGATGAATTTTTACATCCCATGTTCCCTTGACAAGTAATTCACTCACAGCCACGTGACAAAACACTTTCTGAAGCCCCTCAATTTACTGTTTCCTCGGCAAAAAAAAAAATATGTGAGAGAGGCCTGTAGAAAATTAAATATATGCACATATTGAGAACAACAGTAAGTGATAGATACCACTCAGTGAAGTTTGATGTGACCAGGAGCTGGTGGGGGACATGTGATTTAAAGGTTGCATTAAATATCTGAAGCTTTAACTAATCACTGTATAAATAACTTACAGTGGTGGCTTCAGGCAAATGACTGATTTTCGGCTTCTCGTCAGACACACACATGTATCAAGGGAGGTGGATCTAAGATCTACAGGAGGAGGGGAAAAACAAATTCAGGAACACTATTGGAAAACAAGAGAGCGAATCACAAAAGCCAAAAAAAAAAAGCTGCAAAAATAAGACCTGTTGTTAATCTCCAACCCCCACAGTGCCCTGGGGAGTGAGGCCCCAGCAGGCCTGCGAGACTCCATGAAATTATCCAGCACACAACCCCTCCCTGGGTCATCCATGGGTGTGGTAACGACGCCCCAGAAGACCAAAGGAGCACGGAGATTCCCTGTGCTCCCTGCCCTACAGGCTGGCATGGTCTGCAATGGTCAGAGGGTCTCTGTGCCCCACAGACACACCTGGACATGGTACACAACCCTTGGAGGGAGCAGCAGAGCTGCTCAGCCAGCTCAGTCCTTCAAATCTGGGCCTCGATTCTCTTTTTTTTCTCCCACACCAACAGGAAAGGACATGCTACACAGAATCTCAGAACCATGCAGGTTGGAAAAGACCACCAAGATCACCATTCCAACCTGTGCCCGATGCCCACCTTGCCACCCAGCCCAGAGCACTGAGTGCCACGTCCAGTTGTTCCTTGGACACCTCCAGGGATGGGGGCTCCACCAACTCCCTGGGCAGCCCCTTCCAACGCCTGACCACCCTCTCCATGAAGAAAGAAAGGAGAAAGGAGTTGTTAAATAGGAGCCAAATCCACCACAACGCTGATGGACCACATCGTAGAGTCCAAGAGTGGGGGACAAACCTCAGCACCTCAGGAGGCCTCACTGAGTCCTTTCAGTCCTTTAAATCACATTAATCTGACAAAGGAGGTGTTGCTTCAGAGCAGATTCACCTGGCAGGAAGGAAATGACACAACTTCCCAACATGACCAAATATTTCAGGAAATAACCTCAGGGATGAGCAAGGACAGCGATACCATCTCGTTTTGGGGAGCAAGGGTGAGCACACAGAGGTGGCTTCCCAGGAAAACACCAGATGTTTGGCTGGGTCAGGAAACACTTCCAAGAAGTGTAACTCTTCCTTCCTGGTTTCAGAGTCGTGTATACAGGTTGGGCCAATTTTGGGTTACCTGTGAGCAGATGTGGCTCCACCACTGGCAAAGTTAATTTTTAGTACGGAGGAAGGTAATTCAGGCGTCAGTAAGTATTGATCTTCACTTTCTCTCCTTCATGACCCAAGAGGCATTCTCAGATTACTTACAAAATGTGGATAATCTCATGTTATTTATTACCTTTAAAGAGCATCCTGTCTCCTTTTTCCCTAAGGGTAGTCACTTTGGATAAGGAGAGGAGCTGAAGCTACTGCTTATTTTCTACTTTAACCAACATACAAGGGGCAGGGAGGGAAAGAAAGAAAGAAAAACATCAAGGTCAGTTTTCACTGGGATGAGGAAGGAAATCGCCCTTTTATTGTCCCTTTTGGCTCCTGCTCCTGACGTTGAAATCCAAGAGCTAATGAAGATAGATGGGTTCATCCATACTGTTGGGGTCTGGATACTAATGAATATTATTTAATGGTCAAGAGCTGTCACGGGGGGCATTGATTAATTAGCAGAGTTAGGAGGAGAGTGACTCTACCAGCACATCAGCTACTAAAAATAGAACCCAAATCAGTCAGGAAGCAGATCCAAAAAGATGAGGCAACTGCAGGCTCACAGCTCACCTTCACTGCAAGAAACAAAGGCAAAAACTCTTCCAGTGGGATTTTTTGAGGATACAAACTTTTGCTGAGAATTGGGTCTTAAACACCTCTTGATTTCTTCTTGATTCAGTTTCCTACTTCTACAAGTAAAACCTCCCCCCCATCCATTTCCAGCATAATCTACTCAGAACACAAAAATCTTTCTCCCTCTCTGTGTGTCTACAAGGCCTGGGAAAAAACCCCAAATGAACCCACAACAACAAACAGCTTGTTATAGGGGTTTTCTACACTACTGGAAAACAAACCAAAAAATGAATTAACAAAAGTGACCCCGGGGAGAAGAGAGCTGCACTTAAGATAAGCTTCCCAGGTGTCTGGAGGAGTGCAGGGAATGATGATGAAATAGCTGTATCATACATACACACATTTGTCAGAGCACACACTGACACAGCTGGGAGACACTGACAGCTCTGCAGAGTAAGACTGATTTCCAAGCACTGAAAATCATCTTGGTGGAAGGCTTAGGAGTAAAAATTATCCGGCCAATCTGACAGAGTGGTCATAATTTCCACGTCTAACATCTCAGTAATGCCTGAGCCACAAATTACCATCCTGCCTCAGCAGAAAGCAGAGATCTTCGTGCTTTTTGTTGACATGGCAGACTTGATCAGTGGCTACAGTGATTTGGAAAATAAGACAGGTGGGTTTTGCACAGTAAAGACAGAGGCACAGGGCAAAGAGGGAGAAGATCCTGGCCTGTTCCCCAGCTTGTTGAAGTTTCCTTCAAGCTCTAAAATACCATTTCTGGAGCTCTGCAAGGAAAAACCACAACTCCATGCACTAAAGCAGAGCTAAATCTCCCAGCAGTGCAAATGAATGCAAGTGAAATAAAAGCCAATCTAGTATCTCTTAAACTAAACTTGAAGTAGATTCCAGGTCATGACTCAAATTTCATCAGAAGATGGTACAACAAAGTAAAAAAACCTTCTCTCCATTGACTTTCGTCGATGAACCCCCCAAAAAACATGGCCCAAAACCACAGCCCCTACAGTCAGATTTTTCTGGTGGGTAGCCCATAATGCAGGTATTTTACAGCATTAATTAATGAAAGCCACACACCACTAAGCAAGATGGCAGGACGATGCTGCAGCCCACACCCAAGCTCCAGAAGGAACAACTCAGATCCCAAATTTTACTGTGCAGGTGGGTTGGGTAAGACATACCTGACTGCTCCATGGATGGGCTCTCACTCCTTTCCCCCAAGACAGTCTGTGCACTGGAGAACTGCAGCAGCACCAGGAGGGTACCCAAAACTGCAAGTGCTTTTAAATATCCCAGTTCTTCTTCCCTCCTTATGCTGAATTTTCTTGGGAAACCAAGACCGGATTCCCAAGCAGCTCCTAGGACAAGGCACCCTCAAACCCTTCATAAACTATCCCTGCTGATTCAAGGCACCTGACACTTTTATAAGCCCTTAGTGACCTGATGAAGGAGGCAGGACAGCTATGCTCACCAGGCTGGAGTTAACCAGCTTCACCTGGGCATCAGAAGACACAGCTGAGTTATCACAGAGCTTGTGGCCTCAGGTCTGCAGCACCACCCCAGCCTCTGTATTTATTTCCATGCTGGGAATTCATTGCAAACTGTTGATCAATAGCTGGAGAAAAACTCTCTCTTTGCTGAGTGATGCTGCTGCTGCTGCCCAGAGGTTGCTTTGGATCACGCTGACTTTAGTCCCTGCTGCCACAGAGGGCAAGGTCACATCTCCTGTGTGCCCTGGAGCTGTTCATTGTTTATAATCACAACAGAAATAGGAGTTTGGGGAGAAAAGTTCCTATTTTGTTCTCCCTCTTCTTCTGCCCTTGGCCACTGGGTCTGTTCCTGTCCCAGCTCCACCTCAACCAACTGTTCCTTCTTCCTTGACTTTGCAGGCAGTTTGCCCAAAGCCACAAGCACGCCATGGCTGAGGAGGGTAAAGCAGCTACAGCACACTCCTGCTCCTCACCTTCCCTTTTGTGTGACCAGGCTGTCCAAGGACAAGGACCTTCTGAGGAGCTCATGGCTGAAAGGAGTCCTACAAGACATTGAATCCTAGAATGGGTTGGGTTGGAAGGGACCTTAAAGATCTTGCACTTCCACCCCCCTGCCACAGGCAGAGACACCTTCCACTAGCCCAGGTTGCTCCAAGCTCCATCTAACTTGGCCTTGGATACTTCCAGGGATGGGTAAGGGACGTGGGCCAGGGCCTTCCCACCCTCACAGGGAAGAATTTCTTCCCAAAATCCCAATTAAATCTTCTTCCTAATATCGAATCTAGGTCTACTCTCTTCCAGAAAGCAGTCATGTTCTTTCCCAGAAAAATCCTGCTTCCCAGCTCTGTCACCAACATCTTCACTGCCTCAAGCAGCAGCACCAAGTGACAGTTCTCTTGTCCCAGGACATTGGCTCTGAGATAATAACACAGGACAGCTGGTGCCACCAAGCACCGTCCCCCAGGAGCTCACAGCACCAGTGACTTTCCACTTCAGGTCATAACCAACCTCCTTCCCTTTCTCCTTCCTCCCCTGCAGCTCCAGCACTCCAGCTTGACAACATCACAAACCCAGCCTGCACCGAGAAGCAACATCCAAGACCAGTGCAAGGTACTGCTCAGACAACCTTCAACAGCATCTCAGGGCCACGTCAGCACAGGTCCAAGAGACAAACCACTACGAGTGACGGGTCCCTCCTTTTGAGCCCAAACCCCTTCCAAGCAAGACACAGCTGTCACAGGGGGGAGTGGAGGCAGCTGGAATTACACACAGCCCCATCTGGCTGTAGCACATCCACAAACTTCCCAGCCCAGGCTGTGAAGCCATGACAGTTTGTAGTATTTCATCTCTCCCCTCCTTGCTGTGCCTGCCACAGAAATTCTTTATCCCCAGACTCTCAGGCAAGCTGCTACATTATCTAATCTGCTGCCCCCATGGGTGAGGCACAGTTGCATTTTGAGTTCTTAAGATTGCCACGCACACGATTTTCCCATTAATTTTGATCCCACTTCCAACAAACAGGGCAGAGAGTGCGGGCCAGTGGTCCTTCCCACTAATAGCAAGAGCAAGCAAAGTAGAAAAATTCAGTTTGTAAGAAGCAGCACAGACTCATTAGCCTCGGGAGAAAGAGAGGTGGTAATGTAAATAAGAGAGTAACCTCATCACCAAGGGTTGTTTAATGCTAACAAGGAAAAAAAATAATCAGTGCTGCACCTGACAGGAATATCACGAGTTTCTGATGTCAGGTACTGCACTAAGAAAGATGCAAAACTTGCCAGTGTGTCTCCAGCAGCTCCCAATACACCACACTCTATGCCTGGATATGACCCTGTGCTTCCACATTTCTCCCAGCTGGCCTATTGCCCTCCTGAGAAGGAGGAGATGCAGACTGAGCACCCAAACACACTCCCACAGACAATCTGAGAGAAAAGCCCCTCCCAGCAGCCAGTGGGGGGACCATTTATTACCCAGAAAAAAAATAATTCACTTCCTCTGCTCTCTCAGCTCTGATTGGAGAAAAAAATAAAACTACTATGAAACACCTCCCAGAGGCAGATCTGGGAAATAAAATTCACCACTCTACCACAGAGCAAAGCTCCTGGAGTTGGCCACTGTCTGCTCTAGCACCTCATTGTGTTCCATAGCCCGTAAGCTGCCTCTCTGTCTCCAAGGAAATTGCTGCCTTAGAATATTGTTTCTCCACTCGTCTCTCACCATCTCCTGTATATTACGGTCACTCCTTCCTTCTAAAACATCCACATGTGTTAAATAGCTCACTAATCTCACAGCAATTCTTCTCAACTCATTTGGCTTTGAAGCCTGATTTTTATAGTTCTGAGGAGAAGGGCTTGGATGCCCCAAAGCTTCCCAACATTCCATAATCCTGCCCAGTGAAAAGTCTGTACAGACAGACCTTGCCCTTACATACGCACTCAGGGTGCCTGTCCTGTCCCCACCTCAGGGCAAATTCCTGCAACTGGAAAGCTGGGAATAAAACCCAAGGACTTCCAGGACTTGAAAACAGCCATGACAGCCAAATGACCTGGGGAACAAGACTTCTAGCTGGGGGTGTTGTGATAGAACATCAGGGAATGGTTTAAACTAACAGGAGAGATTTAGATGAGATACACGGAAGAAATCCTTCCCTGTGAGGGTGGGGAGGCCCTGGCACAGGATTGCCCAGAGAAGCTGTGGCTGCCCCATCCCTGGAAGTGTCCAAGGCCAGGTTGGACAGGGCTTGGAGCAACCTGGGCTAGTGGGAGGTGTCCCTGCCCGTGGCAGGGGGTGGAATGAGATGAGCTTTAAGGTCCCTTCCAACCCAACCCATTCCGTGATGTCCAGCAATCTGGCTGGAGAGATAACCTCAATGTAAGTATGTCCCAGCTGTGGGATGCTTTGGAGCACACCAAAAGATCTGGAGGTGCTTCTCATGATAAACCACTCGATCAGGAAGGTCCAGCTGAGAAGCTGCTTCCCTGAGCGCAGCCACGGTCCCGCAGAGCTGACCACCTCAGCATCCACTCCCGATTTTCGGGATCAGGTGGGGTTCTGAGAGCCCCCACCCTGTGCCTTCCTGCAGGGGCTGCGGTTTCGGGGACATCTCCCGTTTTCCAGCATTTTCCTGACCCCTAGTGACAAGACGTGGCTGTACAGCAGCCGCTTATCATGCAGCGCCCGACTCTCCCCGCATAAACAAGGAACAAAACTCACTCCTTAACATGGGAGAAAGGTTTCCAGATCTGTCAAGACACTCACTCTCCGCAACCCCCGCAAATTTGCCAGAAAATCCAACCTGTTTAGCAAAGGCACTCAAATTTGGACTGAAAGTCAGGAAACAAGCTGAATACAAGCAGCTTCCCTTACCCAGGCTCTCTCTGTGCCCAGGGAAGCTGAGCTACAGGACTAATCCATCAGCAGGTGAGACAAAACAAGGGGTGGGGAGAAGGCAGTTTTGATGGATTACCTTCCCCCGGGGCAAATGCATCCTGGTGCAGGGAACTGGTGACCTTGGCAAGACCACAAAATCCATGATCTCACCCCTGCCTGCTACGGACCACGGAGCAGCTCCTGGGAGCTGGAGGACAAGACATGGGACATCGGCTGCCAGGACCCAGGGCCCTCGTTTTTGTCACACCACTGGGTTTCAAGGGCAAACAGAGAGTCAAAACAGGATTATTCTGGCCCCACTTTGATTTTCACATCTAAATCATGCCAGGTTTCTCCCTGCATGGGGTGGGAATGGGCTGCCTCTTCCAGCACCAGTCTGATCCAGGAGAAGTGATCCGTGGCAAAGTGCATGCAGGTACTTTGGACTCAGGTTTGAATCATCCTCCTCTGGGAAACCTCCCTTCAGTGCAACATTTCTTACTCCCTCATGCTGTGATAATCCTTGCAAACAGTCACCTCCCACTTTGGGATTCAAGTTTTCTACACATCAGAAGTGGTTATGCCACTTTCTTGCCATTTTTTTCATCTCAGCCTTCTCCAGAGGGGACCTGCCCTCTGCCTGACACAAAGGACCTTCACCTAAAGCATCGTGTGAGCAGACCAAAGCCTCAGCTTCTGCCAGCCTCCAATTTATTTTGTTGGATGCTCTGAGGCCTTTGCTGACTTTGATAAAACGCTGCTACAAGAGGAAACCTCACACAGGAATAATTAACGATTCATCTCTGTTTATTTGGCCCTTTTGTCAACTTAGACTTGTCACAACTGCCATAAATCCCCTCCAGTGCTAAACAAACTCTTTAATTAAATCTTTTATGCCATGAGACCAATGCTTCAGACATCAGATGATGAAGGAGTTTGGCCCACCCTGGCTTAAAACACCCTTTGGGGCCCGAGGTTCTCCAGGAGGTGGGGATCCTGTCCCAAGCTGCTTCCTCTAATGCCATTAGCATGGATGCAACTCCGAAAATGCACTCCCAGTGAATTCCTGAGGCACTGCAGCTGGTTAATTGTTTCCCTGCTGAATAAGCAGTTGTTCCCTCCTTGCCCACACAGAGTTTCAGTCTCATCACAGGAGCAACCTCAAAGCCATGAACACAAAGAGAGTTCAGCGCCCACCAGGCAAAAATGTCTTCCCCCAATCTGTGGGTGACCAAGAATCCTCCTGCCCAGGGTCTCCTCATTTAGGAAAAAGAAGTCAGGCATATCAAGCCTTCCTCCTTCCTGAATAGTGGGAAGAGGGAATGGGAAGAGGGTGCCAGAGCTGAGGAAGAGACAAGAGCATCAGTTAAAGGTGAAGCAAATGAACAGCACACCCAGGGTTTCCTAAAGGCCTTCTCTGTGGAGCAGGGACATCCTGACACAGGGGCTGCTTCATACCCTGTCTCCAGCCTCAGCCAGAACTGAACCTGGGAAACCACAGGATTTAAAGTGGTTTGGGTTGGAAGGGACATTACTAATCATCCAGTTCCACCCCCCCTGCCATGGGCAGGGACACTTTCCACTAGCTCACATTGCTCCAAGCCTCATCCAACCTGTCCTTGAACACTTCCAGGGATGGGGCAGCCACAGCTTCTCTGGGCAGCCTGTGCCAGGGCCTCCCCACCCTCACAGGGAAGGATTTCTTCCCAATATTCCATTTAACCCTGCCTCTGTCAGTGTGAATTCATTCTCCCTCGTCCTGTCACTCTGGACCCTTATCCAAAGTCCCTCTCCAGCTCTCTTGGGCACTGGAAGGAGCTCTCAGGTCTCCCTGTTCTTGTCTTGCTCCTTTCCCACAAAGACAGGCTGAGAGAGCTAGGATTGTTCAGCCTGGAGAAGAGAAGGTTCCAGGGAGACCTGAGAGCCTCTTCCAGTTCCTAAAGGGGGTCTGAGAGAGCTGGGTTCCAAGGGTTACCTGGAAAAGCAGACCTGCAGGAAGATGACTGAGCACATTCTTCATACTCCTAAGTGAGGAGCCAGTACAGACTATAGGGACAGAAAAAAGAAAGAAACTCAAACAACAAAAGAAATCAACACATCCAAACAACACTCATTGCTCTATTGGACCATCAAAATGTTTCAGGGAGAGTGAAATGAGAAGGGAGAGACATTCAAAAGGCAAATCGAAATGAGAGACAGAATAGGGCTCTCAACCGAAGCAGATTTCAGAGTCAGATATATTTTGTTAAAAACTTACTGACAAAATAAAAATAATAGTAGGTGAGTGATATTGAAGTGCACCTCAAATATCCAGAATCCCCTGTGGGTCTGTGAGAGCAATGTGGGTTTAGCTGCCTCTGACCTCATCAAAGGAGCACAGCTCTAAACTAGACAAAGAGAGAAGGAAAAAGAGCAAAAATCTGCTCCCAGTAAACAGGCACAGGGTGCAAACTGCTCTGAGTAAACACCTTGCCCAACATCCCTCAATTAATAATTAAAAGCAGATCTAAAGGGTCCCATCTCAAAAAGGGAAATTAAAGCAGTGCAGAGGGAGAGTTTCATGCACTCGGGGGTTCAGGAGTTGAAGTCAGCCAAAGGATTCCCCTGCACACAGTTCCACATCCCAGAGAGAGGAAAACCACAACTGCCCCGTTGACATTTTTTGGACAAGCTCATCTCTCTGAGAGAGATCCCGCCCATGAAAGGTTGGCAGTTAAAGCTGGATTTATCACCCAGGAGAGAAAATGCCATTACAAAGGAGCTGAGCCATCAGCAGACACAGGATAAGTGACCTCTTTTCTCCTGATGCTCTCCACCTCTAAGGGACTGAGGTGGTGGCAGGCACTCTGGAATGGCAGCACATGGATTGCCAAGGGAAACAGGATCAGCTCCAGCCAGGCTGGAGCAAAATCCAACAGAGAGAAAGAGGGGTAGCATGAGAAATGGGGGATTTGTTTCCTTCACATCTCCAAATCAATAGGGAGGCCAACAGAGGCACTGTCACCCAGCCCAGGAGCACTCGGGGCCCTGACAGGGCCACCAAAGGTCACCTGCCCATATTTACAGGGGCTGTGCTGATGAAACTGCTTGTCCTGCACTTCCAGCTTATGCCAAGGAAATATTCTGCTAGCCTTTCCCAACCTGACAAACAATCCCACCTCTCGATTTCATTGCTGGAAACCATACAGCACACTCCCTCCTTTCATCCATATCAGAGCTTCCAGCTTCACATCCACACACAATGATTTTCTTCTCAGGTGCTGTATTTCTCTCCAGGTCTTTTCTCCCTGGACAGACACTCAGGGTCTCCCTGGACACAAAAGATGTTCATTTTTTCCTTTCCATTACCCTGGAAAGGAAACATATGGGGGGGGGGGGGAAAGAAAAAGGGAAAGGAAGAATTTGCTTCCCTCTAACTTGCCTGCTGGAGAAACAAATCATCTCTGTGGTACCCACAAACCCTTACAGTAGAAAACAAAATGTGCACGAGAGTATATATAAGGGATGTACATCACACTATATTTAAAAAAAAAAATCCAGACTTAGTTGCTTCAAGAGTAAAGGAGCCACGAAGGTATAGCAGGGGGCTGAATTCCTGTCTGCCACGTACATAAGCACAGTAAAAAGTTGTTGTCAGCACTGGAAAATTGCCCATCACATGAGTGGGTTTAGCAGAGGACGAGCTGCAGGACATGGGCACAAAGCCGGCAGGCCTGGAGAGCAAAAATGCCAGGGAGCAGCACAGGGCATCCTGCACACCCCGTTCCCTCGGCAACGGGAGAAAACACCTTGGAAATGCTCAGGAGGGCTGTGCTGCACACACTCTCCCCTTTCCATGGCTTTTAGTCCACGTGCTGCGATATAATCCAGGCTGTCCCAGGCAACGCATCTTGTGATTAGCACTGCCCGGAGCTCAGAGGGCCGGGAAGCACGTGGATACACTCAGCCAGGATCACCGTGGCGCTCATCACACGTGTTGCCAGCAGCACCCGGTGGTACCTCCTTCAGTTGGCCCTCTCCATCCTGTTCCACCTTTTCCTTGTGCAGCAGGTTAAAAAAGTGAGCCCGCGGAGAGGGGGTGGGTGGGTTCGGGGCAGACACAGCATCGCTTCGGCGGGCAGGGGTTCCGAGAGCCCCCGGCTGGGCATCCCCCGAGCCCCACGGCCCTGTGGGGCCCCGCAGGCGGGTGCCCAGCGTTGGGAAGGCTCTGCTGGCCGGGGGAGGACCCGGATCCCTCGCCACGCCTCCCGCCACCCCGGACACGCCGCGGCTCCCGCGGGCTCCGCACGCCGAGCATCGCCCGACCCGCACCGCGCACGGAGGGCACGGACACGCGCGGGGCATGGTAAGTCCCTGCTGGGAAAAGCCGGCTGTTTCTTTAGCCTTTTCCAAGGCAGGAAGGTTTCGGCGGCAGCTCCAGACCCTGAGGAGAGGCAGGAGGGAAGGGAGAAAGGAGCAGAGCGCTGTGGTTAATCAGTAACGCGGGAGCTCCGCGGCCGCTGCTGAATTACCAGAGGCAGCGCCCCGCGGGGTCCCTGCGAGGGGGAGGGAAAGAGGCCGTCAGCAATGATCTCCCGCTCCAATTCTGTAGGGCAGGGACGACCCCCGTGTGTGCTCCGTCTGCACAGCCCGTGCAACACACCCCGGGCCAGCTGGAAATCGGTTTTTCCACAGCAGCAAGAGACCGTGGGCCTTGTGACATCATTCCAGGGCTGTGCCCTTTACCTTCTCCCAGGTGACAAGTCACCACTAATATCGGGAAGGAATCCTTTCCCTGGGAGGGTGGTGAGGCCCTGGCACAGGGTGCCCAGAGAAGCTGTGGCTGCCCCATCCCTGGAAGTGTTCAAAGCCAGGCTGGATGGGGCTTGGAGCAACCTGGGAACCATGGAAGGTGTCCCTGCCCATGGCAGGGGTCGGAATGAGATGATCTTTAAGGTCCCTTCCCACCCAAACCATACTGTGACTCCCTAACTAAAATCTTACAGTTAGGGCAAAGAGGGTTGTTTCATCTCCTGACAGCTCAAAGCTCTCCCAATTTCCCATGCTGGTTCCTTTCCCTCAGTTGCACAATGCATCTGCTTGGTTTCCTGCTGGCAAAACATAAAAATCCCAACTCCTTGGCAGTTGGGAGCCAGCAGAAGAAAACAAAATAATTTAATTTCCCTAATGAGAAGAGTGTGTTTTAAAGGACTAAGTGCACTTGAAAGCATTAACGTGCCATACTGACAAAACCAGCAGGCTGGGCAATGTGCTGGGGTGGAGAAGGAGGGATTGGAGGAGGCTGGAGGGCACAGGGGTGCTCCAGGCATAGGGTTTGCCATCACAAGACACAGTGTTCAGTGGACCAAACCTCAGCCTGGCCATGCTTCCCACTGGTGCTGGGCTCTGGCAGAGGAGCTGGGTCTGGAAAAAGCCCCGGGGCCTGTCCTCCCACAGCAAAGAAAAGCATTCAAGAGAACAATTAAACCACGTCCCTCCCAAGCAGCCTGGTTTCTTGCTCTGCCCAGGGGAGGCTGGTTTGGAGCCCAGCCCCGGCATCCACATCCCTCTGCTCCAAGCAACAACTCCAGCTTTACTCAGCCTTTAGCACAGATACACGAGCAGGTTTCAGCCCCGATCCCAAATCCTGCCCCGTTCCCATCAGTCCCCAGGGCAGCTCCCACGGGTGCCCCCCTGCCTCTGTCCCCACCTCATCCAGTTGCTAAGCTACCTGCGCCCGGCTTATCACGCCATGCAGGGAAGGGCAGCGGCTCCAGGTTTATTGTGCTAAGTCATGTTTACTCACTACCTTCCCTCTAAGCCCAGAGCTCGGAGGAGGACAGGGTTGACATTTGGGGGATGGGGAGGGAGGTGACAGAGCCGGGGCTGGCAGGGGGCCGTCCAAAATGCTGCGAGGCCAAAACATGAAGGGGCAAGGAAGGCTTTCCCAAAAATCACGCAGCTGCTATGCCAGGGGAACAGAAACCATCCCAGCCCCAGCCACCCCACGCTGAGGTTCAGGGCACACCTTGGCACTCTCCATCCTCTGCAGTTGGCAGCTTTCTCCAAGCATAAGAGTCACAGCTCCACAGACAGGGAGGCACCCACACAGCCATGGGAATAGGGCATCATCTTTCCAATCTTCCTGAAAACATGCAAGAACCACCCCCAAAAACATCAGCTCCACGGCTGCCTCTCTGGTTCTGTACAGCCTGGGAGAAGGTAAACCACAGGAGACGATGATTTGCCTTAGTTGTTTAAGGTGGTAATTCTCAGCATCGATGCCCAAGCACAGTGTCTCAAGGCCCTGCTGCCCAAACACCCCCAAAAAAGTGGTCTGGATTTGTTGGGACTCACATCTAACTTACCACAGTTTGCTCTGTAGCACATAAAGGAAAAGAAATTGCAAAGAGATATTGATCTTTGTCATCACCAACTGCAAGGATCAGGTCACCCAAGGCTGTCAGAGCTCAAGGAGCTGTTGGACAACACCCTCAGGCATATGGTGGGATTCTTGGGGTATCCCGTGCAGGGCCAGGAGCTGGACTTGATGATCCTGGTGGGTCCCTTCCAGCTCACAGTACTCTGTGATTCTGTGAAAGAATTTTAATTGCCAGAACATAACCTTTCAGAGAGAGCAATGCCCCTCTGCACTCCTGCCTTCCCCAGAGCCAGAATAGATGCTTCATTTTAGTTTTATGTTTGCCTGTAATCATTTCCCAAAGCCAGGAATTGCTGCTTCCCCATCACCACCCCTTACAAACCAAGTAACAGCAGCTCTGTCCAAGACAAGGCTCACTCACAGTCTCTCCCTCTGCCCTTTTTTCATCACAGACAGAAACAGCCTCTTGAACTCCATTGCAATAGAAGGGAGATGAAAAAGGAAAAGGAGCTGAACTGCAGTTTAGTGTGACTCATCTCTGATTGACACCACTTCTTTCCTCTAAAACAGGCTCCCAGTAAATAAATATATAAAATAAATAAATAAATATGTAAAATAGGGAAACATAAAGCAATTCTCTGATGTAGAGACCGTCACAGAGTTTCAGGTTTTGGTTTCCCCCCCCCCCCCCCCGAAAATTATCTGTAATGTAGTTTGGAGCTTAACCTCACACAGGTATCATTTCTTAGTACATCGGGTTGTAACAAGGACATAAAGACACTGTGGGAGGTGTTGCAGGTGAGAGGACAGAAGGGACCAGCTGGACCTTGGACACATGCAGGATGTATCCCAGGCAGGGAGCAGAGGGCAGCATTGATATCCCACCCCTCCCACCCACCCTGCAGCTGCCTCTGTGTTCCCATAACTCCAGGATCCGTGGGATGCCTCGCTGCTCTGAACAGCTGCTCCATCATACCTGTGTCACACTGATTCGCTTTTCTTCCCTTCCCGCGGTGCCAGGCAGGAAAAGCCCACAGGCTGAGCACGGAGGAGAGGGAGCAGCTGCTGCCAAACCTGAGAGCTGTGGGGTGGAATGAGGTGGAAGGCAGAGATGCCATCTTCAAGGAGTTCCACTTCAAGGACTTCAACCGGGTAGGAGCACCAGTGGTACGCGTTTTACAGACTGGGAGACCTGGTTTGCAGAGCAGGGAGTCCCCTCTGCAAGGCTCAGCCACAGAAACCCCTCCGTGTGTCTCCTGACATGTGATGGCTGAGCAAGGTAACCTCCCCCAGGACACCAAAGTGGTCAACTCAGCACACAGTTTGTCTGGAGAAAAACTCCTCAAAAAAAAAGGAAAACCCACAGAAAACCCCAAGAAAGACACGGAACATCCCAGGCCTTGCATTTCGTTGGGTTATCTAAAAACAGGTGGTGTAAAATTAACAGTAATGGGGTGAAAAGCAATATACTGCAGGGTCAGTAGTTCAGAGTTAACTTCCCTTCTCACTTCACAGGCCTTTGGCTTCATGACCAGAGTGGCTCTACAGGCAGAAAAACTGGATCACCACCCTGAATGGTTCAACGTGTACAATAAGGTAAGAAACAGGGATGGTGGGGGCAAAACAGAGCTCTTCAGTGAGCAGATCCCTTTTCTGAGGGATAAAACAGGAGCAGCAAGTCCTGTTCCCATCAGCAGGACTTCTTCCCTCAGATGCTATTCCCCTATCCCAGACAGCCTCCAGCTTTCACAGATCCTTTCCCTCCTTGTTTTTCCCTGTCCAGCTGAGCAGGAGCTGCCCTGGCCAGTCCCAGGAGGTGTCTTTTTTAAATCATATCAGAAGTAGCAGGAGTAGTAGGGGAGAAGCTTCTGGGGAAGGAGGGAGTTGAGAAGCGGGCACAGTGGCTGCTGTGACCGAGGGAGGGGTAGCAGTGACAGCTTGTGGACAGAATAAGCTGCAGGAAGGAGAAAACCAGGCAAAGTGCCAGGCCACCTCTCCCACCCCAGGAAATGTCTGGAGCCACCTCACCTACAGCACTGGGGGAAACCATCCCTGCTCCTTCTGCCAGCAACACTCTGTCTGTCTGTCTGTCTGCTTCAGGTTCACATCACCTTGAGCACCCACGAGTGTGGAGGGCTGTCGGAGCGGGACATCAACCTGGCCAGCTTCATCGAGCAGGTCGCAGCTTCCCTCTCCTGACCTCTGGAGAGACATGAAGCCAAAAAGCCACTGTGCCACTGCCACAACCCGTGTCTAGACAGCTGCCCCCAGAGCCTTGTCCCGCTTCCAAGCTACATCCTGGGATCCAGACTGCCTGACACCTCACCCATCCCCCCACCCCAGCTCACCTGGATGGAGGCCCTGCTCAGGGTGCACATACTGAGCTTGCAAATTCCGCCCTTAAAACCTTCCTTAGCCACGTACTCCCAGCCCACCAAGTGCTGAGCCTTTCACCAGGAATCAGTCATATCACAGAAACACAGACTGGTTTGGGTGGGAAGGGACCTTAAAGATCATCTCATTCCAAGCCCCTGCCATGGGCAGGGACACTTTCCACTAGCCCAGGTTGCTCCAAGCCCCATCCAGCCTGGCTCTGAACACTTCCAGGGATGGGGCAGCCACAGCTTCTCTGGGCACCCTGTGCCAGGGCCTCCCCACCCTCACAGGCAATAATTTTTTCCTAATATCCAATCTAGACCTCCTCTCTGTCAGTGTAAAGCCATTCCCCCTTGTCCTGTCACTACATGCTCTTGTGACAAGTCCCTCTCCATGTTTCTTGTGGGCTCCTTTCAGGTCCTGGAAGGCCACAATTAGGTCACCCCAAAGCCTTCTCCTTTCCAGGCTGAACAATCCCAGTTCTCCCAGCCTTTCCTCATAGTAGAGCTGTTCCATTCCTCTAATCAACTTGGTGGCCTCCTCTGGACTTGCTCCAACAGCTCCATGTCCTTCCAGAGTCATGTCACGCAATTGCACCAGTAAATCTTTCCCAAGCCTGACTCCATCCAGCCACTGTGTTGTTGCTTCTAGAATATGCTTTCTGCCTAAAACATGTTTTGTGAACACCTTGGTCTCTCTGTAACAAACCAGCAAGGTGATGTGCAGTTTGTCATCCCTGTAACCCCTCTCCAACAGTATTACAAGCAGGCATGTGGTCTCACCCCAACTGGAACTGGCCTTTAGTAAGGTACCAAGTGATAATGTTTACAATAAATGTCTTGGTTAACCTGATGTCAGCTTGGAAAGAGGCCTCACTGATCAAATGACATCAAAAGGTCTCCCCGAGGCAGGTACTGCTCTCAGAAAGGTGCTTCTGCCATGGGAAAATTTCATAGAGAAACAGCACATGCCTTGGCCTCAAAGTGATCAGGGTCTGAAAAAGCAGATGATCAAAGCCAGAGCAGGTAAAAACTGCTCGTGTAAAATCACATGTGTGCCATAGCCAAGGCACAAACACAGGGAAGGGACAACCAAAAGGTACAAAAGCAGCACAGCAACAGGCCAGGGGTTGCTTATGTCCCAAAAAGAGGTTGGGGGTGGATTTGGTGGTACAAGATCTTCAGTAATACAATGATCAACTTGATGTGAAACCAAGAGTAGCTGCTTTCAGCACAACAGTCTGGGGAAAAACATTACAAATACCCAGTTCAGATCTGATTTTTTTCCTCTTTTTTTTTTTTTAACCCTTTAAAGTTCTACAAAGCATTAGTAGAAAATCCATAGCTCTTAAATGAGAGCTTTCAGCATCTTTGAACATCACACACACAAGACGTAGCCACAGATACCCTTTATCTTGGCAGAATGACAGAGCAGACCTCAGGCAGAGTTGTTAAGATTCATAAACCATCCCTACCTGCTACAGCCCAGGCTGGGCATGAGCAAAGACCGGGAACAACAGGTCCCCAGTCATTGAAATGACCATCGAAACAGGAAAATAAGAGCTCAAGGAGCCTAGATAGCTAAACACACCATTTTAATACAAACTAGGCCCATTTTCACCATCTCTTCAGCTATTTCAGCCTCCAGTTTTACAGTGGCAAATCAGAGAAACACAGAAATACTGCCATCAGGTGAACTCATCCTGTTTGTTCATTAAAAAGTCCACGTGGATTTACTGGGCAGGATATTATTGTGTTGTACGCAACCCTTCCATTCCCCTCTCCTCCACGTCATCAGAAAAGTGCAGATGAAATCCATGGCATGAAGACACACATCTCTTCTTGGTCCATCCCATTGGATATTCTTCAGTCTAGTACCTAAGAGCAGGCAAATCCCTTGGAAGTTCTCTGTACAAGCAACAAATTCAGTGTCCAGCTTGGAAAACCTGACAGCTGGAAATCTCACGGGAATTAACAGCCATGGAAATCCCTCCAGGTCTAAAGTACCATCCAGTCTCAGATCATAATCCAGTTCATCAAATTCTTCTTTTTTGTCTTTTAAGTAATCACACAGCCTGTTAATCCATTTTTCTAAGACCATTTGGCATGATAAAGGAGATGCAGATTACATGTGAGGTGACCAGGATGAATAAAGACTACACACAAGTAAATTACAGTGGCCCGCTCCTGACCACAGGATTACATTACAGTATAGAACAAACACACATGAAACAACTAAACCCACAAATATTATTAATAAGCAAAGCCCAGAATAGAATATATTGACTTACAAATAACATCTTCAAATACTTCCAGAAATGTGAAATGGAGCACTGATCTGTTAGATCCATCTACTTCCTGGGAGGAAAAATGCAACTAGGGAAGGAAGAGAAGGGATTTTCTCTCTCCTTCAGCCCACCCCTGATCCATCCCTTCTTTCTTTTAAAGCAGAAACAAAAAGAGTACCTCCCTTTTTTGCTTTGTTTTGTTAAATCTCAGTTCAAAAGAGAACCATCACAGTAGCCAGACACTTAAGACTGTCTCCAAAGTACTGCAAGCTCAGAGATGCAGTTATGGTCACACTGGCAAGACCTTGACAGAATAAATGGGTCCAGTACAAACTGCCAGAGCTGATAACCCCATCAAGAGACTCTCAAGCAATTCAGTGATTTCAAAAGGGCCCAGAGACACGCATCAAGTCATCAATTTCAGGGTAGATGGCCAAAATACTTTTCTCTCCCAGCACTGAGAATAAAACTGTTGGAAAGCCAGTATTCTTGCCACAGTGGCTGGGCCCAGGGCTGCACTGGTTTGTGCAGTGGCTGGTAAGTGACTTTCTCATTCTGTAAAATTACTGTGCAAGTGTGTGCTTCAGCAAGGGTCAGCTTCAGGCAAAAGGCCCTCTACAGCAGAGAAATGTCTTCTGATCCCCTATGCAGACATGGCATGAAATCTTTGCCCACGTGTGGAGTTCTGCCTGGAAAACTCTCTGTTCCAAGCAAAAAGCTCAGAGGAAACATGGGAAAGCCCTGCAGGAGTAACTCCACTGGTATTTAATAACTTAAGGAGATTCTGGCTTGGCCTTGAGGCTACAACTGCCTCACAAGCTGCACTGGGAAAATGATCTCACCATAAAAACAACAGAGAAAAATAGGAAGGCTGAGCCCTATGCCCAAGGCTTGAGCACCTCCAACTTGCTGCAGAGCTCTCCCAGCATCTTTGTAATACTGTGAAGGGACTTGGTTCAATACAACTACTACCCTACCTTACAGGCAGGTGTCCTTCCTCTGAGGCCAGCCTGCCTTTGCAGTTTATTTTCAGCATAGTACCATAAAGAGACGACCGCAGCCGAGGCCACGGCCAACAGCTGAACCCTCCAGCCCTCCCTGGCATCCCACAAAAAAAAAACAACCAAAAAAAAAAAAGCCAGAGAAGCATCAAGGCACAATGGTGAATGCCCTTTTGAGAATGTGCCTTAAAAGAATCAGTGCAAAGATTACTGCTCATACAAAAGTCACCTTTTTGATACTAAAAGATCGTGGTAAAAAAAAAAAAAAGAACCGTCAGCTTTGGCACCGTCCGTTTGCACGTGACATCCAGGGCCTGGCTAGCTCTGCTACAGCATCACGAGGGGACAGTGGAAAACCTTCAAGTTATGAGAAGGGAAACTGGTTTTGCACCTCCCTCCGGAATTGTGCAAGGTAAAAAACAGCCCTCCAGGTGGTAAATGCATGTCTTCTGGAAGAGGCAGGGAAGCAAAACAGCTACGATGTACCCGGGATTTTCAGTACCATCCAGCTCCTCTCCCTACACCACCCGCTTGGGTTTCTATTTCTGCTGCTACTCAAGAGGTTCCAGAAAAGGATTTTGTGTTGTTTTTTTCTCCCCCTCAGCAGATATTGATTGCAGTCTCGCTGAGATCTCCAGAGGGGATTTCAAAAGGAATCCGTGACCATCTTCCCTTTCCCAATTTATCAGCTCTGCATTACACAGATATAAGGCTCCCAGCACAGTCTGTTAAATGCAGTAGCTTAGAGGAATACTCAAAACAAAACAAAATTTTCAATTTATTTTCTGCCTTTAACTTCTGGGAAGATTGAAGCTTTGGAACACAACATGAGAACTCAAATCTAACACTTGGCTGGACACTGGCTGAATACCAGGTCTGAGGAGGAGGAACAGCAAGGAATGAAGTGACACGCAGAATACCTGAGGAATTTGGAGTTGTGGAATGGACATTCAACTGACCATCAACAGCCATGATAAAACAGGCAGGGGGAGGGGAAGAAAATCCCTAAAAATGAAGTTGGGCATGAAAATAATGTGGATTTCAGAACAGACTAAGACAGGGAAGGAATTCTTCCAGATCAAGCCACGCTCAGACCTGCAGTTGTAGGAACAAAGGCTTACTGCAATCTCTTCCCTAGGAAACTTTTTGATCCACTCCAGTGCCAGCTGGCAAGGCATCCATTGTTGCTGTACAGTCAGTGGTGGCTGGGAGAGCCGTTCATGTGCTTTTCACTGCAAGGAACATCCGTGCTGTAGAGGCCGTCCAGGTACGCCTGGGAAATCTCTGCTACCAAGCTCCTGTCTGGGACGGACTGTGCCATTCCATAGATAGCTCCCTAAGCAGAGAAGAGCAGGCTGTTACAAAGGAGAAACATGCCCACCCCCCAAGAACATCCCCTCACTGTGTGCTGGCCTCCTCACCATGCCTGTGGTCTTGGCGTTGAGGTCCTTCACGATGTCCTCGATGCCGTCTCTGACATCCCTCAGGAACTCTTCAGCAACGCCGGGCTTCGTGTGCAGCTGAGTAATGCAGAGATGGATGCTGGGTAGGCAGGGCAGAGGGAGACATTAACCACCTCCAGAACGTACAGCTCCCTATTTTCCAAGCAACTGACAGCACTTTAGTCCTTCTGTGAGCAGTGATAACCATGTATCTCCCTAAAAAAGCATTCCCTAAGCACCACTAAGGGTAATCCCTGCAAAATACTTACAGGAACCAAGCTTGGCGAGTTCAGCTCTTCTTCTGCAAATGTCAGCTCCTCCTCCCTTCCTTCCTGGACTTCACCATTACATTAAAGGCCTATCATTTTCTCACCTCATTCCAGGGACCTCTGGTGAGAAAAATGCAGCTGCCTGCAAGGATGGTAATCCTTGCCATCATTTCCCTCTCCTTCCTCTGCAGCTTTCAAGCCATCACCACCCCCCAGAGTGGAAGCTGGCATCCACCAGAAGGAACAGGGCTACATGCACCTCTGAGCTATCACCTCAGGCTCCCTAGACTTTGCTTCGTGTGGCCAGTCAAAAATTTTTTCAGTGCAGCTACATCTGACAGCACTGGCCCCTTTTACCCACAAAAACCCAACTACCCACTTAAGGAAAGTCTCTGGCAAACATTCATTTTACATCACTGAAAATGATCAGCCCTTCACTGTTCTTTCAATTACCTTCATCTCCAATGGGCAGCAGGAAGATAATAAAAATATATCTATAAACCCTCAGTTAACTAACGTGAGATAAAGCCTTGGTTATTTATATTTTTCTGCTTGCATTAGAGGTAAATAGAAAGCGAGCCTCAGATATGTTCCTCTGCCATGCTCATTAAAATTACTATTGCTTTATCCTCACTGCTGTATATCAGCAGTTACAGAAGTAATTCTTTCTCTGCAGAGGACAAGTCTACATACAATTTACCAGATATGGACAACACCACTCAGCAAATCATAATAGCTGTGTGGCCTGAAGATGCCTATCTTGCACACCCTCTTGCATATCCTGGCCTCCATACACTCACCTTGGTGGGAACTGTAGGACATTTAAGTTCCATCCTTTTGCAGCTAAAAAATTGGATAATCGATAAATGTCGAAAGTGTCCGAGCCAATGGAGATCACAGACACCTCTGGTTTCCCAAAAATGAAGATGCTGTCAATTTTTCTCAACCTTGGATGGAAAAAGGAGAAAAGAAATGACTGATCAGGGTTCAGACATTCTGTCCACCTAGCTGGAGCCTTAAGGGAAAAGCTACAGAAGGGAACAGATGACAGCACATTCCCACCCAAAAATCATGCAGCCAGCCCAGGTCAGTGGGAGTTGCAAGAGGAGCCGGGTCATGACATACCCTAAAGTCAAGTAAATTCAGGAAGAAATGGAAAAAAGGGAAGACAGAAAGGCAAGGGAAGACAGACTAGCAGAGAAAACCAGCTTCTCTCATGCAGCCATGCAAATACCCCAACAAGAGAGAGTATAACCCTTCTTTTGTCCTCCCTCCAGATTCCCTCCTCAGCCATAGTTGAGGCAGAAGGAATTCTCCAAGCAAAGCCAGCTGAATGAAGGTGCCTGCACCCCTCCTCTCTGGGCACAAACAAAGCATCTTCTCCCAGAACTGCCCAGCAGGTCCCTACCCAGCAGGTCCCATGCCATAGCTCCTCCAGGGAAACAGAAACAGGAGCAGTTTGGGAGGAGGAGTGCAGCACAGGGTTGAAGAGCACAACCCAAACACAAAGACACGTACTCTGACTCGAGGAAACGGGCTGTTTTAATGATCCTCTTCGTGGCCTCAACGTAGCCTGACTCTCCTATGTGCAGCAGAGTTGCCCAGCATGCAGCTATGATCCCACCAGGCCTGGAGCCTGCCACGGAGGGGGAGGCATAGATACCCCCCTGCCAGTCGGGGGCTATGAAGAACTGGTACTTCCTGTACTTCTTGTCGCTGTAGAGCACCACCGAGGAACCCTTGGGGGCGTAGCCATACTGCAAGGGGCACAGACAGTGTCAGAGAGCACCAAAAGGGCACAGGAACACAGCCAAGCACTCACCATGTGCCTGGACTGTTGATCTGTTGGAGGGCAGGAAGGCTCTGCACAGGGATTTGGACAGGCTGGATCTGTGGGCTGAGGGACACCAAGGCCCAGTGCCGGGTCCTGCCCTTGGGTCACACCAACCCCTGCAGCTCCAGGCTGGGGCAGAGGGGCTGCAAAGCTGGGAAAGGCCCTGGGGGTGCTGGTGACAGCGGCTGGACACGAGCCCGGGTGTGCCCAGGGGGGCAAGAAGGCCAAGGGCCCCTGGGCTGTGCCAGCCATGGTGTGGGCACAGGCCCAGGGCAGTGCCCGTCCCTGTGCTGGCACCGCTGAGGGACCGCGAGGGCTGGGCCCAGTTCTGGGCCCTCAACAGGAGAGACCCGGAGGGGCTGGAGCGTGTGCAGGGAAGGGAACGGAGCTGGGAAGGGGCTGGAGCAGCAGGAGCGGCTGAGGGAGCTGGGGGAGCTCAGCCTGGAGAAAAGGAGGCTCAGGGGGGACCTTCTGGCTCTGCAAGTCCCTGACAGGAGGGGGGAGCCGGGGGGGGTCGGGCTCTGCTGCCAGGGAACAAGGGACAGGAGGAGAGGGAATGGCCTCCAGCTGTGCCAGGGGAGGTTTAAGTTGGACATCAGGAGGAATTTCTTCACAGAGGGGGTTGTCAGGCATTGGCAGGGGCTGCCCAGGTTGGTACTGGAGCCACCATCCCTGGAAGTGTTCAAGGAATGACTGGACATGGCTCTCAGTGCTCTGGGCTGGGTAACAAGGTGGAGATCAGTCAAAGGCTGGACTCAGTCTTAGAGGTATTTTCCAACCTAAATGATTCTGTGATTCTGTACTTTGGCACATTGCACAAAGCACATGAACAGAGCAGCCCCTACCCCTGCACCTCAGTGCTGCCTCCCACAGAGAAGAAATGCCTGAAGGCAGGGATGGCAACAGGAATCACACTCCAAAAATGAAAGCACTGGAAGACCCTCTTCTTACCTTGTGGGTATCAGCAGAAATGCTGGTCACACCTTCTACACGGAAGTCAAAGGGATGCTTTAGAGGGAACCCTGCCTTGTCCATGAAAGCAATGAGAAATCCACCCAGGCAGGCGTCCACATGGAAGGGGATTTTGTACTTCACTGCCAGCTGTGTGTGAACAAGAGACCAGGGAAGAAAATGATGTGGCTGGGGCACCCAAACTCCAGTCACCAAGATATACTTGCCATTTCACAAATAAATGTTCACTGGAGCCTTTGGGAGCATCATGCCATTCTCAAGCCTATCTCAAGAGGATAGGAGATCTGGAAGGGCTGGCTACCTCTGGGACACCTTTTCCTGCCTTCTGCACAGAGGAAAAACAAGGCATTTTGGTAGTTTGTTGTGTCTGCCAAAGGGATATGGCAACAGGGTCTGAAAGGAGTATCCTCGATGCAGGATAAGGGCGTGAGCCAAACAAACAGAAGGTCAGAGGCCCTGGCTGGTTCCACACAAATTAAATAACTGGAGCACAGAGAGGGAAGAAATCAAGAGCTGTGTCTGAAAACTAAAATCTCAGCCCTTTGACTCCTAACTCCCTCCACACAATTTCTCAGACTTCAACGCTGATTTTGATACAACCATCAGGCCCTAAAACAAAGCCTTTTCACCAGGTGGACTATTTAGCTGTTCTTTTGTTTCAGGTATCAAGGAATATCAGGAATATCAGTCCCAAATTGCATCCTACATACTCTGCTGTTGGTCAACACCTCATTTGAGGACAGTACTACCCTTCAACCAGTGTGCTTCTCCTACCAAATTCACTGGTTGGCATCCTGGAAGCCCCCTCTGCTCTTCTTGTGCTGCTTTATTCCTACAACACACAGAAGTCCCTGGAGGGAGGGGTATCCTACCTCTGCCACCTCTTCAATAGGGTCCATAATTCCATGTGGGAACTGGGGAGCAGAACAGACCAGCATGGCTGTGTTCTTCGAGATAGCTCTCCTCATTGCCTGAAGATTTAAAGAGAGAAGATGCTCACATTCCATTTACCAAGTGCCACCCTGCCAAAAAAGACAAAAAGTGAAAACATGCAGAGTCTGGTCCTAAAAACCAACACACAAAAAGCAGACAGAGAGCAAAGCAACGAGCCACAAGCACCAGCAGGCATTAACTCATCCACCTAGAAATCCTGGAACATTTTTGTTCACCCTTATCTGAAATCTGGAGCTATTTCCGAAATACATAAATTACTTGATCCTGAATTAATCAAACAAGGCAAAGGGATGGTTTACATCCAGTTATTTTAACTTAAAGTCTCATGTGCACTGACAGGCACTTCCCTCGTGCCCTTTTTCCTTGTTTCCAGAAAGCATTCATCCCTCTTGCTACCTGGATTGGTAGATTTCTTGCTAGTTGCTGTACAGTGCTAATTATTCACAGAAAGAACAACGTGCTGCCTAAAGCGATACCTGGACATCCACTTCCATAGCCTTGGTCAATGGGATTTGAATCAGCTTCATCCCAAAGTAATGTGCTGCCTTGTCAAATGCCGCGTGGGCACTCACCGGGACCAACCTGGAAAAGTAACAGAGTGTGTGTGTCAACTCAGGCAACACCTGGTCTGGACTAACATGATGGACACTCCATCTTGAACAACCCTCTGCGTGGCCTTCTGTCAACCAGGAACTAGAATTCCCAAGAAATCTACTTTCCTGTCATATCAAACAGTATTGTACCATCTCCATCTTCCCCCGGCCACCCTCCCCGAGAGGAGATGATACAAAAAGGAAGGAGCAGCATAAATATACAAAATGAATGTAACATTTGTGTCTCCCATCTCAAATGGCAGTGGCTGTTTGAACAGCCTTAATTAACCTTGTTTTCTAAGGCCTCATATCATTATCAGGGCCTTAAATGTTAGAGAGGGAAGAAAAGAACCAGAAGAATTCAGCAGAAGACGAACACCAGTGTTTAATTTCTTTTTACATTTTCCCCTCATCAGCAATTAACCAGAGAAATAGTTTTGCTGCACTATCTAGAAAAGAAGCAGCACATTAGAGACAGCAAATCCTCTATTAGCAGTGTAATGATTAGCACAATTCCTCATTTGAGCTCCAACCAGTCCGAGCATTTTAAGGCTAAACCCTCTTTGATCCGAATAAATCAAAACCCTCAAATACTTCAAAGGGCCTGACAATCTCTGCTCAAGAAAGGCTCAAAGCTGGTATGGACAGGTTGTCTAGAGCAGCAGACAGGTATTGTCAAAATACATCTGCTCACCACAGCCCCCCCAGCAACATTTGTGCCCCCCAGGCTGCTTAAAGCTTCCTGTGCCTTTGAACCATTTTTGAACCACTTCTTTCCACCCAGGGTTCTCTCCTCCAGACAGAGATGGACAAGGAGGAGGTGGTAATGAGCTATGAAATGAAGGATTATTGAGGTCCATCAGCCACCTCAACTCAAGAGGAACAGTAAATCCCACAAGCCCCCAAAGCCAAGAGCTGTGGAGGTACCACTCACATTTCTGGCTGTTTGATGCCTCTCTCGTACGCCAGGTCTCGGTAGGCCTTGCAGGCCATCAGGATGCTCTCAGTCCCCCCAGATGTCATCTGTCAGGAAGGAAAGAAGCAAACAAGTTAAAACAACTGCTTAACATGCATGCTGCAGAAGGGAAAAGCAAAAACATAGGGATTCAGCCACAGGACAACTCGGGGTTTCAAGGCAGCAGAAGCCGGTGAACAGCACGAGGCAGCTTTCTGACATTCAGCTTGAAAATGCACATTTAAATGTTGAATTCTCCATTTAAATGGGGTGGGGGAAAGGGAAAACAAAATAAAGTATTCAACTCCAAAGTCTAACAGGAGGGGACCACACTGTATAGTCACTAGCTGGCAAACACACTCCACCTCACAAAACTGCAAGTACGTACTTAAGCTCTTGATTACCTGGGGATTGTTTATCAGGATTACAGATTAATTATGCCACGTACACGGAAACAACAAAGCTGAGTCTGTGTTAAGTCAACTGCAGTCCAGCAGGGTTTATTAGGTCTGGAGCAGTGCCACACTGAGGCACAGAGTCAAGCTCAGGGCTCAGAGCTGGCACTGCTCCTGAGCTACAAAACCTTCCCATAACCTGGAGAACTGCAGGACACAGAGCTCTCTCCCACCTTCTCTCTGCAGAGCCCAGCCTAGGCCTCATCAACACCAGGGCTTCTAAGCCCTCAAGGACCCACCAGGAGGAATTTCTGTCTTCCTCTCCCCAGCAAGCCCCTCAGTATCCACACAACCCACCAGCTGTGCTGTCCCAGCCCTCTTTACCCTGACCAGAGGAGAACAAAGGGGGTTTGCATCAGGAGTTAGAAGAGGGGAAGGTATACCCAGGTTTATTGTTGCAGACTGGAACTCAAGAGCTGCTGCAAATACATAAATTAAACTCTTTACAAGAAGTGATTCCTCAAGTGGGAGGACTGTCTCTTCTTGGCCAGGCTTTATGACTTCTGACACACAGGGGACACTGGGCACAAACCTTCCACAGTAAAATTTTAACCTGGAAAAACATGAGGTTGGTTTCTCAAGCAGCCAGCAGGACTCCCTTACTGGGAGAATCATAACCTGAGGCAAGGGGGTACCTGGGACAGTTACACAGAAGTGCAGGTGAAAGAGGAATCAAAAGCTGCTTGTCGGGCATATGGGGGACTAGTTTTGATCCTCAGATCTGCTGAACCAACTGCAACTTCCCCTTTTAACCTCTTCCTCCCAGAAATAAACATTAAAAGGATGCAATCACATTTTTATGTCTTGTGACACCTCTAAGTTTGGGGTTTCCTTGGGTTTTTTCCCAGCTGACATAGCTGAAAACCCCCAAAATAAAAAGAGGTGTGACTGTGTGACAATGACTAAACATTAAGTACAGAGACAAGGAACAAAGTTCACGGGCACAAAAACCAGCCTGCCACATTTGTTCCTAACAGGACCCAAGCCAGCAGCAGCTGCTGGCACAGGCAAGTGTGGAAGTGACTGTCACACCACAGACAACTTCTGCTTTTTTTTGGTAGTTTAAAAGCAACAGCTGTCACAGATAAAACCTAACAGAGCCTCACACTGGATAAAGACATCGCTGCATTAATTGTGAAGCAAATGGATGGTAGCAGGAACACAATGTCTTAAGTTTTTTATGGGCTGTGTCAGTCACTTCTCAACTCTTCTTATGAAAAGATCTGTCAAGCTGTCAGCTATTACCACTGGGGAAAAAAGCCCAGCTGGTATAACAGGGGCTGCCTTCCTTCCTACTGGGTGGGAGAAGAGGAATTACTGCGTACTTGTAACACTCCTTGCAACACAGATATTGCAACGATTGTGAAAACTTTGCCAGGAAGGACTTTGGGATCTTGGGATTCATGTTACTGAACACCAGGCACTCCACGCTATCAGGCCTGCTCCTTGCTGGGCAAGCATTCCCTACTCTCATCCTGATAATCTGTTCTTGAAAAAAAACAGCCTTATTCCCATATTTCAGTCTTTCCACCAAAACACCACCATCTTGCCTCTCTATATAAACAAACCTTTCCTCAAAGTCTGGCTTATCACCTGCATGGAAACGCTGAGCCATACTCAGTTTCTGGTAGGTCAGTCAACAGTTGTCAGCAGTTGGTCACGTGCAGGATAAGGAACAACATCCAGGATGGATCCTACCCCCCCGGCAGCAGGACTGGCATGCAGACAACCACACAGAAAGCTTGTTCAAGCAGCTGAAAACCACCCAAAAGGCTAAATTTCAGCCAGCTCAGCTTCCTAAACTGGCCCACAGCCAGCACATCACAAGTCTCCGCCAGAGAGAAGTACCAGAGCAGCTTGACCTGGAGGCAGCACCTTTAGCCAAGTACAGCTACAACAGCCAAGTCCTTCTGGTCCCCACAGATTGTACCTGTGGATGGAGCCTGCTCTTTTGTATAGGAGACTTTGGCAGCTCAGCTACCCACAGCAAACCCGTTCTGCTGTAGCCAGAGCCTGAATCACTGTCACGGGATCGCACTTCCCCAGCCCTGGGGCAGCCGGCACCCGGCCAGCACGCAGTGATTCAGCACCACCCAGGGCTCGCACACAGCTCTCTCCCTCCTCCAAATGGAAGTCCACAGGCTCGAGCCGTGCCATGGGAAAAAGGGGCTGGAAACAGGCATTGTTTTAAGTGGTTTTCCAACCCTGTGCTATCTTCAAGAGCCAGGCAAAGTGTGCGGGAAAAGGCGAGGAAACAGACTTTTTGTGTTCCTGAGTTATTTATTGTTTTCCAAATGGGAGGGGAGAGGAGAGAGCACAGGGAATAAATATCCCTCCTGCTTTCTCAACCAGGTATATCGCATCTGTTGCTCCCTCCCTCCAAATCCCACTGCTCTGGACCCTCGACATTACAAACAGCAGTAAGAGGTACAGTCCCTATTCAAGGATTTCCCTGGTGTGTCACTGTTAAGCTGTCAGACATTAAAAGAACCACTTTGGTTTGTGGGCTCTCAAGTTTTGTTTGCATTTTCACCTTAAGAAATGCCTCCATTCGGGCCCTGGAGACAAAGCTGACGAAAAAAAATTCATGGAGCTGAATTACCCCATGAATAAAAAAAGCACACTATAATTTATTTCTAAGGTAGCATTAGAATAAAAAAATACACCCCGGCCCACTGCATGGTCATAATGTTGTGGCAGCCTCCCATAAAACCCCTGTAAACCTGCAGGTTGTAAATTCCACTAGTTGTGTCTTGTCTCAAAGTGACCTGCTCATCACTCCAGATAAAATCTGACAGATCTGCACAGTTTAAGCCTCCCCTCAAGACACATCACTTACATTTCACTGTTCAAGTCCTACGTCAAATGTGCAGCCAGCACCAGGACAAAGTTTGAAAGCCCTGGAGTTTGGGGAGAAGAGATAAAATGGGTTTCTACAGGAGGATTAGGTTTGCATCTGCTGATTTCGTCTCCCACTTCTGCCCTCAGCTGTTGAAAAAGTGGAATTCACAGAGAGACTGACATCAAAGACGCACAGGTACATCTCCAAACACAGTTTCTCCCTACACTTCAAAGCTGCCCTTTCTTTTTAAAGGTCAAAAAACTGCTTAGAACACACAAATCATTGAAGCTTGCATAAAAGAGGTGATTTCTCCCCAAAATACAGGTGAAACAGAGCCAGCACTGCAAAACAAAGCACCTTGTGAACACGAACACATGCACACAGCAGACAGGAATGAATCCCCCAGTTCCTCCTCTCAGTGCTGAGCTTAATTAGTCCTTCCAAATCATTGCAAGAATGTGATTAGAATCTCCCAGGTGCCAAAACTCCCCAACTGCTGTCTCTTTGCTCTTGCCTAACACAATTAAAAGTAAGAACAATAGTAGTAATTAGTGAGAAATAGGAAACATCCATCCACTGCTGAAAATGATTGCTTTTAAAACTGCTTAAAAACCTGGAACATCTCTCAGAGCAATTTAAGGCAAAGGCATGTCTGCATCCCCCACCACCACCAGGGCACTGTTAGAGGTTTTATGCCTATGTTTAAGAGAAAAAATTACAGCTCACGTGGCTCAGCTAAAGGCAACTCCTGTAAATAATGCAGCCTGCTCATCTAGTTTAACATTCAGAAACCTAAAAAAGATAGGTTTCATTTTAGCATTTATTAAACACATCAAAAACCTTCAGAGAGGGAGCAGGGGATTGCTCCCCAGAGATCCTGCTGAGGAAGGTGTCCACACAACACAGGGCAGGACCACACAGAGATGTGTGAAAACCTCAGGAACAGCACAAATGTGGCACCGTGCTGCTCTTCCCAGACTGAAAAGCAGACTATCAGTCCCACAAAATGCTGTTTTGCAACATGCTGTGGAAATCAGAGCACAGAGTAAGTGAAACTGCCTCACTGAGAAGTCCAGACAGAAACTTTTGGCATTTTCCACGCAGCATAGCCACAGACACACTATCCAGAAACACCAGCAAGCTCCATTGGCCTTCAGGGACCACAACCAGGCACCAAAAAGTTGGTCAAGCAGTCCCTGCTGCTTAAATCCAGTGGCCAGGGGGCCTGGCACTATGACACACTGCTTCTCAGAGAAGGCAGTGGTGACATTCAGAGAAATTAATTTTCAACACCGCAAAAGTGGAATCAAATAAACCAGAAGCCTTCTCAGCAGAACACACCAGCAGCCCCTCATCAACAGATCAATTTAAAGATAACTCAGAGCATTGCACGCTCTCTGGTTTAGCCTTAAAGCCTCTGTTTTACAGCCTCACCAGCTACTGAAGTGTAACTGTGGCAGTCTGAGCCACCAGCTACAGCAGGGCCTTCCTGAGAAACCATTGCATCAGTTGGAAAAAATGCTCTTTTTAAATGACTTTTTAACTGTCCAAGTCTCCAGAAGTTACTGTGAAATGTTAATTCTGCTTTGGAAAGAAGAAAATAAGAAGTCTTTGAGGCCAACTACTTAAAGAGCATGTGACCTCCATACACCTACCCACATCTCTCTGTCAATGATTAGCAACTCTGGATGCTTCCCAGTCAGGAAGGGACACGTGGGAGGAAGACAAAAAGTCCACTGGAGACACTTGTTTGGACATGATAATTACAGGGCTGCAATTACTCTTCTGTTTCCAGCCAATCAACTCTTCAGCCCTCCCCTTCACCCTGCAAATGGGACTGTTCATCCAGCTGGGATGTAACTCCACGGCAGGTTGTGTGTCTGCTTTGCTCCTTTGTTTGGCTTTATGGCACCATCCTCAGGAGGGAGGAGAGGACCGAGGGAAAAGCAGAAGGTCTCACACTGGCTGTGTCACAGTCTTACTATTTTGGAGCAGTTTTTTACCTGTTCTGACCTCCTCTCCAGCAATTCCACTTTTCAGTTTCAGTGGAGGAGCACACAGGGCCGAGGTGATGCTTTTACAACACATTTTACGAAACAAACCCCGAATGTCCTCCTTGCAGGCTTCAGCAAGCAAAGTTCTCCAAGCATCCATCAGCAGCACACAGTTATCTGCCTGTTTTATCAGTTGATGTCCCAACTGGTGATAAAAACCAGTTTCAACAGCTTGATCCCCAGCCTCCTCCCCACTCTAGGGATAATCTCACCCCCGTTCTCAGCACTGCAAGCCGGGAGGGAGCTGAGGTGAGGTTAAATGTTTCTTATAAAAGCAAAGAGGCACATTCCTTCTGTACACTTGAAGGTGGCACAAGGAATACAGTCCTGAGAAGACAAGTCAGGTCACAGGGTGTCACTTCCTCCTATCAAAGGCAATCACATCTTATACTCCCACACAGTGCACTGCTGAGTTTCAGCTTCAACGCAGCTGGAGTCTGATCCCAACTACACCTACTATAAGGCTACTCCAGTACTTAACTCCTTAGCACAACCAAGCCTCCAAGTGACAGATAAAGCCCATTCAAGCCCATCTCCTAAGCTCTTGTGTCAACACTGCCTTCCCAAGTGACCTTCAGCCACTGCCAGCCTTCTCTCCTCTCCAGCACGTTTTACACCAAGCACCTCTGCCAGTCTCTGGAAAACCTCATCCGGATTCTTCTCACAGACTCAACTAACTCTTCTCAAATATTGTCTGCCAGCTGCACCTAACCACCATGCCAGGAGATAAGACCTCACTGTCCCACACACCGTGTAAACAGGGAGAGAACCTGCCCTCAGGAATTCGGGATCCTCACCAAAAGGAGAGAGAGGAGGGGAAGAAGACATGATTTATTTTTATAACAATATTTCACCATGCAACTTCTTATCTTTTGCTCTTTGATCAACACTGAAAGAATCAGTTTAAGAACACACATTTGGACTCCTGCTAGGAATTTTATCGAGGCTGTAAAACTGGTTTCTGCTGTAGTGCACTGGAAGGCCACACAAGCCTGGAGACACAGCTTTCCAGCTGGACAGCTGACAATACATGCCATGCCTGCTTGTTGGTGACCAGCCAGCCAGCTGGCCTTGCCCTCAATCCCAGCAATCTGCCAGGCTACAGATTTCCAGTCCAGAGACTAAAACTGAGGGGGAGCTACTCAAAGTAACACTGCTCTCTTCACCATCCCCCAAGGACCACCAGCCAGGCTGCATTACACCACTTCTCTTTTCCAACTGCCATCGAGCCTGTGTCATTTAAAAGTGGAGAAAAAAAAGCTGAACTAAATAGTCTTGTCTAGAAAACTATTTCCCTGAGTTAAATTGTCTCTCATAAAGCTTCACCAAGAAGAGGAATAAAGCAACCATCCTCCATCACACAGATACGTCGGCATGGAATATCCCAGAGTGAGCTCGACCTCAGCCTCATCTGCAGAGCACAAGGTGCCTTTGCACTTATCAGAGTTAAAAATATCCAAAATGTCCAGGAAGTTAAGACAGGCTACTTACAGCACCACAAGACTTGGGGCCCCCGTTGAAGAGTGTACAGGCAATCCTCACTACTTCCGCTTCCATCTTCCTCAGGCCAGGGAATATATCCGGATGGAGAGGGTTACTCCAGGCAAACTCTTCATACACCTTCAGGAAACAAAGACAGAAAGTCAGCCTTACAGATGGAGGACTGGATTATCAATGCAGCTTTGAGAACTCCCCACGTGCACTGTATAAGTAAATTAGCTGCATTTAACCATAAGAACACTGCGGATCTCCTTGGACTTAACTGCTCCTGCAAGTAAACGCCACAAGCTGACGAGTAAAAAAAAGTTTTAAAAAAACAACACGTTTTTCTAGGGCATTTTGACCTTTGGATTGATTCTATAACATATCAATAGCTCTTGTTGTAAAGACAATTTTTAAAAAAGAACAACACGCACTCTTGAGATCGCTTTACACAAAACAGGCCAAAAAACTTCCTTTGCAGAACTAGTTTTCAAGTTTACTATTAAGGGGGAATTCTGAAGCACAAAAAAAAAAAAAAGCACAAATGGCCACCCACACCACAACAAAAGTGGATGTGGAAACCAGTATTTCATGCTTTTCTGCAACTGTGGACTCACAGGATATAAGGCTGGAACAGGCCAGTTCCAATCTCCTGCAGTCCAGATCAAAAAGCAACTGCAGGGATGTTAAAAGAAATACAGCAGAATAATCAGCACAAACAGAGGGAATGTTTCCACAACACTCTGAGGCCCCTCCAGAAAGGCTGCTCTGAGCTTTATGTTTCCCTTGAAGTGGCAAAGAAAATGTCAACAGGAGGAAGAAAACAGCAATAGAAACCACCAAACAGAGCTCATTACACTTGTTACAAAAGTTGTTCCCAGGAGTAAAACTTCCTTTCCTAGCAAAAGAACTCTGGTAGGAAATGTACCAGTAAACAGACCTTTAGGCTGTTCAGGTTATTCTCCAGCCTCCTCAAAGGGAGAAGTTCCTGAGCAGGTAAACAGACCTAACAAAGACACCACTGAAACATGCCAGTGCTCCATTGTTTAAGATTTGGACCACTCAGCCAAGCCAAAAAAAAAAAAAAAAAGCAACACTTTACAAACTTCTCTTTTATTTAAATCAAGAAGGATTTAGTTTTGCTCGGTGAAAGTTGTTGCAGTACCAGTTTCCAGTTCACTTGAAACCAGCTCCTTACCTTCTCACTCAAAACATCTCACCTGACTGGCCCAGTTATCTCTACGAGGTGTTTTTGCAGGGACAGTTATGTGGCCAGATTTATGCTGCTCAAATGCTTTGCTACTAATTCCTCCTACATCTATTCCAGGCTGTTTACAAACTTGGGCAGCCTTAAGTTTTTCATCTTCCTTATTTATTTTGAGGTGCTGGAACAGCATTAAGGGGTTTCTGGTCACCCTGAAGGTGCAGAGGGTATCTGCAAAGTTGGACTGCTTGCAATTTACCTTCACTAGCAGCTGGGTGAGCTTCTCTTCACCACTGTACACAGTCCCAGAGACCTTCCCGTCCTGCCAACGTACGTCTCCTGAAAGAGAAGGAAGAGCACACTGCTCACAAACCCAGCCATTCTCAGGAAGTGTGGAAAAGTGCACGGAAAAGTGCACAGATGAGGACTCAGCTTTTGAGATTTCCCTGGGTTTTGTGCCCCAGAGGCAGCTGTGTGTCGGGCTGAGCCCCTGGCATTGTGTGAACTTGGCAAACAGCAAGTAAACAATGACTGAAGAGTCAGCACATAACACATAGCAAGCAAGCAGTTATACTAATATGTAATCCACTTAATCCCCATCAGTCTCCCCAAACTGCTGTTCAACCAACTGAACACTAAATTGGCGAAATTGAAGCCACTTTCAAAGAGCACCCACCACCACTGTAAGCGGAGAAGAGATGGAAAGGCCAAGTTTATACTGCTAAAACCTACAGCACACCAGGCACCTCAATCAAATGTCACCTCAACCAGTATTTCCAGGCAACTTCCAAAGGATAGCGTGTGGGGGGTGAAGGGGGAGACCTCAGGAAAAGAAAAAAGAACCCAGTGAAGGAAGGAAACAATAATTTAAGGGAAAACACAGACAGAAGCAGCACTAGCAATACACATCAGCAGAAAAGAAGGAAGTTGTTACAGGATGCTCTGCTGTGAATCTGCTTCTGAATCTGGAGTAGATGCACTGTTGTAACAGAAAATTCAAGGCATTTCTCAAATTTGGGATAGGAGCAGGGCAGTCATTACCTTTTCCTCTGGACAGGAAGTCACCCAGATCTGCTCATTAGGAGTAACAGTTCCACAAATCAGGGTGGAGATATTTACAGGAGAGAGGCAACTCAAATCAAGTGTCAAACACCGCTTATGTGGGCTCAAGCCAGCAGAACAACAGCATGACTTTTCCTTCCTTAAAAGGCTTTTTCAAGGTGCAGACCATTACGGTCACTTCAATTAAGAGAGACAGTCTCGGAAATTCCCTAAAAATCCTACTTGGAAGTTGCTTTTTTTGATTATGAGTATTTCCTGGGGCTTCACAGAAAACACATTTCTGGTAAAACATCAAGGCAACTGCTCAGAAATGCAAACCAAAATGCATTCAGATAACTTCCTCTGTATTTCTATTCTCCTCAGCTCTTCCACCTCTCCATCAGTCTAGAATTCTTGGAGAAGGAATGGAATTTCAGTGTGAATACCCAAATACAGTATTAAAAGTCATAAACACAGATCTTAGTCACTTCCAGAAGGTAAACAGAAAAAACCTGCAAGCAAAGAGCATCAGGGATGAAATATTTAAGGGGAAGCCATGTGCAGGAGTCACTGGAATTCGTTTAAGAGGGCAAGTGTAATATCAGGTGTCTGACAGACCCACTTCTGCTGCAGCACAGACTCACCTTTGGAGCTGTACTCTTTCATCTTCTCCAGCACTTGGGGCTGGCTCATGCCTTGTTCTGGCAGCGCTTTGATATAATCCTTTTCATCTTTCAGGAAGGATAAACTGGATGTGACATCATTCAAGGCTTCATCAATCTTCTTTTGAATCTAAGGAGAAAGGAAAAACCTATGAAACAGTGGCACTGGCCATATTATAAATACTTGAGTGTGTGCAGGACAGAACCTACTGGTTACATCAGTGGTGCTGAGTAGAACAGGAATTGCCTCAGCTCTGTGATCAAAAAGCCACAGCCTCCTTCCTGCCAACCTCTCCCTCCAAAAACAAGCTGCCTGGAACAGCGAACTGGCGTACACCAGGCTCTAAACCTGTGGGAATGGTGGCTGGCACAGCCCAGAACCGTGCCCATTAAGCCATTGCAGAGTGGCACTTGGGCCCCTGCTCAGCTGCTCGACACCACCACTGCAGCATCCAGACACAGGACATTCTCTGCTGGGTATGGAAGAGCAGTAGGAGCTTTGAGACCCTCCCCTAATGCTTGAGAAAACTGCATTGTTATCCACCAAACCTCTCTAAGTCACAGTTTTTAATCTGCAGAAGCCTTCAGATGCGTTCTGGTCTGTACCTTGCCTCCTCTGCCACCACACACACAGTTTAGAAACTCATGAAAACAGAGACACAACAAAGAAATCTCCACTACAGGCACAGTTCAGAGATTTCTTTCTTCTCACTCACACCTTACACCCAAGAAACTCAAGACTTTTTCTCTCAGAACATTCCAAAGTAAAGATTCTTTTTCCAGGCAACACAGGTGTTGGGATAGTGACTTTTGGACATTGGAATGCCTCAAAGTCAAGGCCTCACAGTAAGCAACTGACAGGTTATCAGCTATCAACCTACCAAAGAGCAAGGACAGCACACAGATAGGGCACAGCAGGAGTCCTCTGGCACAGGAGAGCAGTGTCAGCCCCAAGGAGGGAAAGCCTGGACACAACAGGAATTGTACAAGGTGTCCTTTTCTAAGAGGTAGGCAAAAAATACAAGCAGAAGAGAACTCATCTGATCAAGGGCTACTCAGGTGAGAAGGTGAAAGTTGGGGTACTTTACACAACAAAGAAGGGATGCTACTCCCTTCTGGAGGGTTGGGGGAGAATTGGAGAACTCCTTCTGTGTCTACAGCAAAAGGAAAAAGAGTTCCTCTGCCCTACTCTTTTGATAAAATTACCTGTAACAGATCTGACCCCTCAGTCAATGTGCAGATATGCCAACACACTAAGCAGAAAGCAGTGCCATCAAGTGTGATACCATCATTTACCAGGTAAAACAAACCCAGCTGGGCATTTCTTCATCGTTAAGTTGTTAACGTGCTAAAACATGCTGACATTTGTGCTTGCAAGTTTCCGTGCAAAGAAAGAATCTCCCAAACCACAGCTCATGTCATTTTAATGATTACACAAGGTTCTGATAGCCTTGTGCTACAATGCTAATTACTGCTAATAGTTATCTGAACCCTAAACTAATCACGGCCAGTTCCCTGATTAAAATAAATATCCTTCCAAGTTGCACAACTTAGCTATCTCACACTTGACACTGCTTCAGAAGAGCAACTCAAGTTCAATCCTGTCCTCCTTCTCCCAGAATTAAAATTATTTTCTTGAAATCTAACAACGAGGAAACGTTACTGGAAAATTCTGTTACCACACTGATTCTTGGTTAAAACAAATAAAAAAAATTAAAAGAAGGTGGCACCTCCATTTTATGAGGGCGATATTATGACAAAAAGAATAGGTAGAAATTAAATCTGTCATTCAACCAGGTGGCAGCAGAAGACATTCCAGATGTATATCCTTGGATCATTATGATCACACTGACATGAAAAAGATGCACAGAACTGTATATTCTCCAAGAGAGCTGAAACAAGGACCTGGGATAATACCAGAAGTAGTTGTTCCAATACTTACTATGGCTCCAACAAGTGGCATTTTTCTCAGCAGTTTAAAGAACTGTTTTTTAGTTCGGGATGTCAAACCTGAAAGAGAAAAGTTAGAAATGAACCTATAATGAGTCAAGGCCAAAAAAATAGGGACTCTGAGCACAGTACTTCTTACAGAGACCATGATCCAGGTTCAGCATCACTGATCCAAGCTAAAATAATTCAGTGACCAAGGGGATAGATGAGCAAATGGAAGAACAAGGCTCAGGAGTGGACCATGCTATGGAAACGTCTGGACTGCAGAACAGGAATCCATAATTTGACTTTCTTACAGACCAGTTCACACCCACCTGTGGAATTTTACAGGAAAGAGAGGGATTTCAGGGTCTGCTAAAGGAAAAGTCTCCAGCAAAAAGGGAAAGTACTTTTTGAAATTATCTTCTGCCTCTTCGAACCAGAATAGTACTAGAAAACAAAAACACTTAAGATGTGAAACAGGCTCCCAGACCAAAGGAGGAAACAGTGACATCTGTGACCATGTCAGCTGTGGCACAACACAGATTTGCCCCATGTGTGTCCACCAGAGATAGGAAACATGATGCAATGGGAGGTGACTCAGGGAAAGGGGATGGACAGAGGGAAAAGCAGAAATTGCACCACGTGAACGAGAGAAGCCATTGATGACAAGCACTGGAAAACTCCTAGGGTAGCTCTATAGGCAGGAATGAAATCAGGATGACACAGATGCTTTATAGCCACCAAAAACATCTGCCAAGTCCTGCAGGCATTTCACTTGCACGCCCACAGGACACTTACACCAAGAAATAACTCAACAAAAGATTAAAAAAATCGACCCTTTCAAGACTTGGCAATTTTATTTACACTTTCCCCTCCCACTTCATACATATATTTCACTTCATATGTACAATTTGAAAGGTTACCTAAGGACACTAATTGGAACACTCTGTAGCAAATACTCAATGCTCTGACAACATTTCTGCTGCACATCTCACTGTGCACAATTTCATTATGAATTTTCTCAGTGAGTAAAGACTTCAAACTCCTGAAATATTCAGACAATCTTTTAAGTCAATACTTTAATAATATACACTGTGCAACAGTACAAATACTAGACAAGAAAATAACATAACCCTGTCCTGAGCAAAAGCTTCACACCAATTTGTTCCTTACAGACATTCCCACTGTTGAAAGACAAAGGCCTGCTTGAGAAACAGAGACACAGAGGTTGACATCAAGTTACAAACTTGGCTGTTTTTAACAAGCTGCCACTAGAGTGTAACCCTAGGGCCTGTGGGAAATGAAAAGCACTGTGTTCTCTGAGGGCAAGGTAGTGATCTCTGGCCAGGGGAAACTGCAAGTTCACCAGAAGAGATCCCACTGTCAACATCAGAAATCACTCAAAATAGGAAGAGGGTCCGGAATTAAAATAAAATTTAAAAAGAAACAAAACAAACAAGCAAAAAACCCCAAACAAAACTCACACCACCACACGCAATTATCTTGAACATCTTGAAGATGAAACACGCCTCCAACGCCAAATCAAAACCACATCTCCTCCCCCAGCAGGAAGGGAAGCAACCAAGGGTTATCCAGACACTTTGCAGCAGTGACTCAGTTCACAGGAACCCGGCTCTGGGATAAACCTCCCCAGGGTTTGAGCAACAAGAGTGTTGCGACAAGTAAATGGTCCAGCCAAAAGAAAAACAGAGACAAGGGAAAGGGAAGGAGACAGAGGCACATTCCAGGCTGGGCTGCTGCACCCTCTGAAGGAATGGAGGTGTAACATTGATCAGACAAGTCTTCACCTTAATTTAGAAGAGGGGTTTGTAAATATTAGTTGACAGCAGAGAGTCTGTTTTAATAAGCGTTTGTCCTTGTTTCACCCCCTTTCCCTTCTACTACCTGGGAACAACTCTGATGCCCCTCCCTTCCCTCTAAACAAAGGAAAATCCCTCATTTTCAAATACTCACTCTCAGGCTGGAAGAGGAAGCCATGCAGCCACACACTCAGAAGGGTAGAAGAAAAGGTCAAGCCAATGAGCTGCCAGGGTTCAAGTCCAGCACATCGGGCATTCACAAAGCCCGTTGCTTTCTCCCAGTACAGCTGGAGGACTTCCTTGTAGGGAATAACAGCATCCTGTGCAAAGGAAAACCACAATGATATTGGGAAAAGGTTAAATGCACACGAATCAAAAAAGTCTATTGCTGATTAAAAAGGTGCTTTCCAGCATGCAGACCCAATGCTCTCCTTAATTCCTGCAAACAGGAGATAGTTTTCAGCCACCTCCAGTTAAGAGTCACTGATAAAAATACACACCTTGAGAGACTTCAAATATTGAGAGAGAAGTGCCAAGAGCAGATGAGTAAAATATGGTTTTCTGCACAGCCCCAAGAACCACCAGATCTTACCATGGCCCAAGAGAAGCAACTATGTTAATATTTATTGCCAAGGAATTATCAGGTGCTGAGTGAAGGTACCACCAAAACAGGTCTGTTAAGTACCTAGGGCTGGATTTTTAAGGGAGATGCAAACACTCAGCAATTCCTTAAGTTTAGAGTCTAATTAGTAGGGTGCACACCAAGGGAAGACAGAAGCGAGAAACACTCTTCCACCAAAATAAACCCCAGAAAACAGTGATGCAATAACAATTCCACCGTCAAAACAGGAATTACCATCAGGATTAAACCCAAGTGCATCATCAATAGCTTCAAACTAGATGCTCTTCAAGAGCATCAGAACAGGGTGAAGAAAATTAGGTGTGCACAAGGGGAAAGGGATCTAAACAGCAGTCTTCCATCCAATTCCCTGGAAAAAGGTTTCTAGGGATAAGAAGAACCCACACTTTGTTTGGAGTTATGACTAATAATGACAATTTGGGGGGGGGGAGTGTTGCATGCTACAAATGAAAGCTTGTGCATTTTACTTCAGTTTTTAAAGCTTTATCAGCTGACCTCAGAGCCCTCTTCCAAATCCTTCTTCTCTTTTAACCAGCCTTGAAGCCTAGCGTTGCCCAGTTTTCCAGGGGAGATTTCCAGCACCACAAAGCTTCACTGTCCCAACAACAGGGAAAGTACATGAGACCTTTCAAAAGATTTGTTACTAAACTTTGGAAGGAACAGATCGATCCTTGATAGCTGTGCTGTTGGACTGTGGGTGGGATTAGAGCCATTTGCAAAGGTGAATATAAATAATCCACTAAATTAAAAACTGCTAAAACTTTCCTTCTCAGGACCTTTTTCAGATCTCACTTCTGGATCAAGCCAACAACAGAAGCAGCATTTAATTGGGGTTTTTTTAGGGGGTAACGTCATTCCAAAACAATTGGAGAGGCTACTAACAGCCTAAAGGGAGCCACGTTTTTCCAAATAATCAAAGGAGGAAGGCAGGATTCCTTACCAAAAAAACCCACTAATTAATACTCACTACTTTGGAAAAGCAATAAAATGCAAATAACGTGACAGAGTTTAAAAGAATTTAGGCAACCCAATCATAAACTCCAGCAAAACAACAGCATTTCCCATCACAAAGGAATAATTTCACCCACACCTTAGCACGGGCTGAAGGGACACAGGCAGAATTAGGCAAAACCCGGCAGCACTCAGCTGTGAGGAGGCAAATTAGCACCTATTCACTTGGCAAAGGGCAATTCAAAAACACACCAGGCACTTCAGCCTCCAAAACAAGGCAGCCACACCAACCACTGCAATTAGGCAAGGTCCCAGCTAATGCCCAGTCCTCCAATCTGCTCACCACAAAGCTGATTTAACCCCAGAATTTAAGGGAAGAGCCACCTTTTCCAGCTAACTTAAGTTAGGTTGTACTTAAGTTTCAGCGAGTTTGCAACAATCTTCTCTGGCAAATCCCTGGAAAAGAGTGTTTAGCCAGCAACAATAACTTTGGTTCACTGCCTGGGAGCTAGATGCCAGGATATCATTCAGTTTTGGAACTGCACTTAAAGGATGGAAATGGAGCCACTAATTTACTAGTGTCTCAAGAGCTGTGCTCAGCTGATGGCAAGAAAATGCTGTGGCATCGAACATAAAGTGGGCTGTGCTATTTTTTTTCCTGAATATGGAGGATACTGTGAGCTATAAGCCCTCAAATCAAAATGGAACATGATTTTCGAGACAAAAGTCACTTCAGTCAATGGCCACGTTAAAAGAAATAAATCTGGCATGAGATTGATGTGGCTCTTGGAAAAAGTTCTGGGCAGAAGATCCCAGCTGACAGCATATTTTGTTGTCAAATCACACAATCCCCACTGAAACCCCTGAGCACTGATATATGGTAGATCAATGGTACTTCCAAGTTTTTGAACAAATAAGAGAAGAATTGAATTATGTTAATTCCAAGCCACCGAAGAATTTCCTTCTCTTTCTTGCTTTAAAAAAAATAATCTGAAATCAATCCCTAAATAATACAGTTTGACCAGGTAATTTTCTCTGTATTTCTCAATTTCCTTCTTCAGTCATTTCATACTTACAAGAGTTTGAAGGATGAGATTGATCAATTTAGGAGGATATTAAAAACAGGGATTAAAAAACCCAGTGAAAATTGGCATGGAAGGCAAGTTAGCAATGAAATACAACTCCCCAGATCCCCAGCTAACTATGAACTCAGTTTTTTTCCAAGTGCTTCTTTGCCCCAAAGTACCAGCAAGGTACAAGAGACCTCTACTTTCTCAATTATTAACTTAATCCTGGAGAAACCAGAGGGCATTCAGAAGGTTGCACTCAAATGTTTTTATTACATCCAGGAACATGCTGGGTTAAAGAGGCTTATAAAAAAGATGGAGAGACTTTTTACACAGGCAGAGTGACAAGGGGGAATGGCTTCCCACTGCCAGAGGGCAGGGTTAGATGGGATATTGGGAAGGAATTCTTCCCTGTGAGGGTGGAGAGGCCCAGGTTGCCCAGAGAAGCTGTGGCTGCCCCATCCCTGGAAGTGTCCAAGGCCAGGTTGGACAGGGCTTGGAGCAACCTGGGGTAGAGGAAGGTGTCCCTGCCCATGGCAAGGGGTGGGACTGGATGAGCTTTAAGGTCCCTACAACCCAACTCATTCTGAGATTCTATAGGATTGCAGTCCCAAAGCACTTCCTCATTCCAGAGGGAGGAGGCAGGGGGGATAAACAGCCTCTGTTTAGCCCAGCCACTGGAATCCCTTCTCCTGCAGCCTTGGAGGTGCTGCTCATAACAGAGTGAAAAACTACCACTGCTTCCTCAGCTGGCCTGAAGAGAACAAGCTGACCTGATTTTAAAGCTGCCTACAGGACAGCATTTAATGTAAGACAATAACCTGCTTATTTGTGAAGGCATCAAAAAATATAAGTTTCCCTTTCCATTATAGGAGAGTAGATAAGCTGGTTTTATTTCCATAAGAGAACCTTCTCCGCTCAAAAGCTTCACAAGACACAGGATTATTTCAGAAGCAGTTTAAAAACCCAACTTATGAGCACACTAAAATGCTGGGGGGAAAAAATCTCCACTGGAGGATTTGTTTTTAATTCTGAGAGCAGTAGGACAGAGCCAGGTATCAGATAAAATACTAACTGCTATCATTAGGACTTGCAGTGCTCATTTGTACTGATATTAATGCACTTAGCAACCCAAGCAGTTTACATATTGAATTTTTAGCTCCACAGATTAGGAATACATCCTCAGTACTTTATTTCTAAAAGCCATTAGCTTGCTGAGCTGGTTCCAGGGATAGCCCTTATGCCACTACAAAAGAGGACAAATTAACTGCAGTAATGCTCTTCTGTCCCAGATGACAGAAAAGAGAGGGAGGGGGGAAATGCCAAAGCTAATGAGAGCACATTTTGCAGTTTTGCCAGAACAGCATTTCCTTGGCTGCGAGTTTTAGGACTCGAATAAGCTTAAAAAAAAAAAAAAGAAAGAGAGAGAGAAACAGAAAGGCAATAAACTGGAGGACCCCAGAGTTTTGTTACAAGTGCCTCCTGTTTCTGACACTGTAAAGTGGAAGCACTGTCTAAGTTTACCTGTAGCAAGAGCAGGAAGAAAGGTTTTATCAGCTCAATCTTCCTTTCACCAGAAGAGCATTTAACATGGGCCACAGAATAAAAGTAGCTTTTAAAGGCAAGTTTATTTTATGCAATATCATGAGTCTCAGGCTGACTGTGCAAGTAGGAACTGCTAATATCACAGAATGGCCTGGGTTGGAAGGGACCTTAAAGCCCATCTCGTTCCACCCCCTGCCATGGGCAGGGACACTTTCCACTAGCCCAGGTTCCTCCAAGCCCCGTCCAATCTGGCCTTGGACACTTCCAGGGATGGGGCAGCCACAGTTTCTCTGGGCAACCTGTGCCAGGGTCTCCCCACCCTCACAGGGAAGAATTTCTTCCCAATATCCAGTCTAAACCTACTGTCTGTCAGTTTACAGCACATTCTCAGCTTTCACCTGAATTCACACATATTCCCAAACCAGGGACACTCAAAACACCTCCCCATGCTGAACCTTAATGTTTGTGTTTGCCATCTGTCTTCCCTCACATCACCAGAGCCAAGGAAGAAGGTGACACGTCACACTACTCAGTACGTAGTAAATCAAGGCCAAGAGAGATGGCTCAGAGACAGCACCAGCCAGGTCAACCCTGAGGATGGAAACACATGGAATACTGGTACTGCCACTGTAATTAAAGCCTCTGCTCCAATACAACAAGTTTTTCCAAGGAGAAGCTTCCTGACTGGAAACAAACTGCACAGAGCCAGCAACCACACAGCAGCTTTGCTTATTTATTCTGCTTCTAAGTAGAAGGAAGAGCCCAATTAGCCTTGCCCGAGCTGACACCGTGCTGCCTGCACGTGCTCTGGCCACAAAAGGCACGTCAGACTGGTGTAACTACACGGTGTAACTGGCCTGGCCGCAGGGAGGGACTGGACTCGCAGCCACCAGCCTGGCAGCTTCCTACAGGAGAGCCAGGGAATGGGATTGAGCAACGCCACCCCAGCCTCGGAGGGTGCTTCGTGTGCCTGCAGTGTTTTGATTCGCACCCCGGTAATGACTCTGCTCCTCCCTCCCCGCCACCCCCACCGTGACAAATATCTTTACACAAGCACCAGGCAGAGAATATTTGTCAGTCAGCTCCTAATTACAGCTCGAGGTTTGGACCACGTGCTGCCTCCCCCCCCCCGCCGTCACCAAAGGATGTGGGCACACGGAGCGACACAGGATGCAGGACCTCTCAGGAATCAAAAACCATGAACTTTCAGTTGTATGGGCTGAACTAAGTGAAAGAAAAACATAGTCAGGACACGCTAATGTCTTACCACAGCTCCCCAATACCACCAGTTTTGTCTGTGTTGCATTTATTTCCACCACTGCCATACTGAAACTTCTTCCAGAACAACAGCAATTTTGGGTGGGTTTTTTTGCCATGTACAGTGTCAGCAAAATGAAGGTATGTATATACTATCCCACCAGCCCTGAGATTTCAAGAGGAGTGGCTAAACAATGGCTAATTATAGCTTCAGCACATAAACAAACAAGGCAGCAGCTCAGAGTAAGAGCGGCAGCATTCCAGCTTCCACTGCAAAGAAGGAATGTAAAACTATCAAAACAAGATGGAGTAAGGCTGATTCGAGGCTCAAAAAATGGACAGTTTTACAGTAATCCAAAGGACTCCAAAATCAGTGCCAGTTCAAATTTCATTTAACGCAAAAGTTGCACAAGGTGGTGGTGTGTGTGTTCTTTGCCCACTACAACAAATCAATTTATATAAGTTTCTGCAAACATCTGGGCACGCTCGAGGCAAAATAGACCTCACAAGAGACAAGGATTCACACAGTCAGTGCTGTACAGAAACCCAGAGTGGATCTCTGTGGGCCACCAGGTCCAAGAATGTGCAAGGAAATGTCCTCTCACTGCACCTGTGATAATTAGGATAAAAGAAGAGCCTGGTTCCCTGCGTGCTGGGACTCATCTGGACATATTTCAGCCCTGCACTTGGCATCCTCTCAGCTGTGGATCACTTCTGGAGAATAAAAATGGGTGTTTATTGGAAACATTGTGCAAGTAGCACAGTGCCACACAGGGGCACACGCAGCATTAAAGGATAAAGCCTTGGTGGGAGCTGTCTGGAAGCAGAGCATGGCATGGCAATTGTTCTGAAGACGGGCATCCACAAACAAAGGCAGCACCAAGCCCTGGCACAGCTTCCCAGCAGGGTTATGCAAGCCTCTGACAAAGCCCCCAGTATCAGCACAAACTGAATGCTGCTATTATACGTTAAGGGCCCTGCTCTTGGGCAAGTCTGTCCAGAGGGCAAGATCCTCAAAAATTATCTCATCAACACCAACACGCAGAACCTTTTGACCCCGTGATACCTCATCCCATGCCCTTCCTCACGTGGCACAGGTGGATCTCGATGGGAGAGGCAAAGGAAACGCTCAGAACACAAAGGATTCCAAGCGGCTTTTACCTGCGAATTTCTAGGAAACACAGATCTTCCTTGAGAAACAATAACTGTATCACAATAACGACAGCAAAGAGACCAGCACACCTGCTACTGGATCAAGTGACAGAATCCTAAATCTCAGTCCACACCACGCTCTAAGGACAGGAGTAAGACATACTTCAAAGCCCCTCTCAGTACACCAACCAGTACAGGACATAGCCATTGGCCAGCACACAAAGATTTCAGTACTAAACACCCCAGGAGGAAGGTTTGCTGCTATGTGAAAGGGAATGTCTTGGACTGCCTGGGATGCAAGGAATGGGAGCAATAGAATCGTAGAATCACAGACTGGTTTGGGTTGGAAGGGACCTTAAAGCTCATCCCATTCCACTCCCTGCCATGGGCAGGGACACCTTCCACTAGCCCAGGTTGTTCCAAGCCCCATCCAACCTGGCCTTGGACACTTCCAGGGATCCAGGGGCAGCCACAGCTTCTCTGAGCAATCTGTGCCAGGGCCTCCCCACCCTCACAGCCAAGAATTCTGTCCCAATATCCCATCTATCCCTGCTCTCTGTCAGTGGGAAGCCATTCCCCCTTGTCCTGTCACTCCAGGCCCTTGGAAATAGTGTCCCTCCATCTTTCTTGTCAGCCCCTTCAGGTCCTGGAAGGCCACAGTTTGTTCACCCTGGAGAAGAGAAGCTTCAGGGTGACCTATCTCAACTCTCCCAGCCTTTCTTCCCAGCAGAGCTGCTCCATCCCTCTGATCCTCTTGGTGCCTCCTCTGGTCTGGCTCCAGCAGCTCCATGTCCTTGCTGTGCTGTTCCCCAGGGATGGAGGCAGCTCTGCAGGGGGGGGGGTCTCACCTGAGGGGCAGAGGGGCAGAATCCCCCCCTGCTCTGCTGTCCCTGCTGTGGGATCAGCCCAGGGCAGTGGGGTTCTGGGTGCCAGCACGCACAGCTGGGGCATGTCCAGCTCTCGCCCACCAGCACCCCCAAGTCCTTCTCAGCAGTTCTAGGTAAAAAACACATCATTCCATTTCCAAAAACACTGTGTAAACAGATCAGGCCTTCTGAGACAACCCCCAGTGCATGCCAGGGGTCTGTGGTGGGAGCAGCCAGTGCAGGAGGAGATCAGATGGAAGCTACACCTTTTTATTGCCAGAATTGTGTGCTTGGAAGAAACGAGCAGCACCTCAAACTCCTTACACAGAAAGGGGCCCTACTGAATCCCTTCTACCACAGGAGTCACAGCAAGGCTGTGATCGCTGCCACGGCAGGCAAACCACACACAACAAACGCTGTGATTGGGGTTATCTCCACACCACCAAACAGCACTGGAGAAATCCAGGGCAGGGAGCAAGGCGTCAGCCACCTCAACAGACCCTCCCCCCTGCTCAGGTCAGCAGTTCAGCTAGGAATTGTAAGGGGAGTAAGAGGGTGGGAAACTCCGAGAGGGCTGGAAGTGAACAGCACATGGGAGAAGCAACATTTTTCTCCACCTAGGTAAGATTTCCAGTGCCTCATGCTCTGTTTTGCTAAGGTTGGGGGAAGGATCGCAGAGTAAAACCCCAGTTTAGGAAAAATGTTATGTGTTAGTGTCTCTCCAGAGAAACACTCAGCCCCTGAGTACAAAGCCAACTTCCCTAGCTTTCCAGAAACCAGGAATCCCGTGCAGTAGCTACTGTCCAATCTAATGGATAAAAGAGCAGACCTGAGCAGGTCTTCCAGGTGCAATAAGTAGCAGCTTTCCCTGCAAAGCCTTGGCACAGAGGGACTAAGGAGAACAGCCTGACCACACAGCACGGCTCCAGCAGCCCCAGGCCAGTCTGGACCACCCCGTGCACAAGATGCGCAGCATTTACCCAGTTCCAAATTTTGAACACAAGCCGTGCTGTCCCAGGCACAGCTCCACGCCAGAGTGGGAAAAAGCAGCAGCACTTGAGTGTTTGGGAATGGAGAGACCATGACCAAGCGGGAAAAAGCAGCAGGACACAGATAATGCTGTTTCATCTATCACTCGGCAGCAGCTGTGATTGCAAAGTACCCTCCTGATGGGTTAAAAAAACCCAAACTAGTGCCCTTTCCAGGTTTGAGGAATTGGGAGATACATGCCATGCCGCGGCGTGCCGGAGCCGGCTGTATTCCAAGCAATCGTGAAGTTTGCTTCTAGCTAAAAAAAAAATGATAGTCGATAAGCAAACAGAGTCTCTAAAAAACAGGAGTCAATAAGCAAACAGAGCCTCTAAAAAAAAATTATAATCAATAAGCAAACAGGATGTCTATCAGCCAGACAGGCATCTTCACCAAAATCTCAGAGGAAAACACGATTTCTACCCCAGCGGGGTGCAAGGAATACAGAGAGACAGGCGAAAACGCCCTTTCTAACCCCCCCCCCCGCCCTGAAACTAGATACCTGTGGGATATAAGGGAAGCAGTGCACGGACAAGAGGGACACATCCAGGTTTAGAGGAAGGGCACGGGCCTCGCCGAGGCCCGACCGGGACACCCCCACGCCACCGCGCCGGACAAGGCCCCGGCCTCGCAGCCTCACAGGCCGCGCCGGGACACCCCTGTGTCTCTCTCCCCGCGCACTCCCCGCTCACCATCGCTCCTGCTGCCGCCGCCTCCTTCTTTCCTTCCCTCTTTCCTTCCTCCCTCCTTCCTCCTCCTCCTCCTCCTCCTCCCGGGTCCCGCCCCGCCCCGCCCCGCCCCGCCCCGCGGTTACCGCCCCCTGCCGGGCGCTCCCGCCCTCAGGGAGGAGCGGCGGGAAAGGCGCTCCCCTCACGTTAAAGGGGGGGGGGGGGGGGGGGCGTTAAATGTTATAAATGCCGGGGGGGGTGTTATTGTTAAAATACACCGCTCACAAAAAAAAAAACAAAAACAGTTTGTGAGCCCGCCCTGGTTTGTCGATTATCCCTGGCTGAGTGCTAAACATAAGGAGGACCCCTCGCTTCCAGAGCCCTGCACTGACACGCTGTGCATAAGGAACACTTGGCCGGCGCAAGATCAGCTGAAGTTGATGACACAGTTTAAACCCAGGACTATAACAGCGTCCAGTTGTTCTTAATCTATATAACTGGTTTTAAGCTGCATTTGCTGGATTCGCAGTGTTTCTGAAGGGACATAAAGCTCCAAGGGCTGGAGCCCCTCTGCTCTGGAGCCAGGCTGGGAGAGCTGGGGGGGTTCACCCGGAGAAGGGAAGGATCCAGGGAGACCTGAGAGCCCCTTCCAGGGCCTAAGGGGGCTCCAGGAGAGCTGGAGAGGGACTGGGGACAAGCAATGGAGGGACAGGACAAGGGCGAATGGCTTCCCACTGACAGAGGGCAGGGATAGATGGGGTATTGGGAAGGAATTCTTCCCTGTGAGGGTGGAGAGGCCCTGGCACAGGTTGCCCAGAGAAGCTGTGGCTGCCCCTGGATCCCTGGAAGTGTCCAAGGCCAGGTTGGATGGGGCTTGGAGCAACCTGGGCTAGTGGAAGGTGTCCCTGCCCATGGCAGGGCGTGAAATGGGATAATCGTTAAGGTCCCTTCCAACCCAAACCATTCTCCAAATTTTTGAGGAGAGTTTTTGTTCTGTGCAAAATATAAGGCAGGAGCTACTGGTTGATATAACATTAAACTCCAGTCTGTTAATCTGTGGATTAAAATCCACTCTGCTCTGGGTGGATCAGGTGGGACCCCATGAGACAAAGGCTGGGTGCCGGGCTTCAAACACAGTAAGCGAAATATTGTTTGGGACCAGCTGCCTACTAGCACAGTGATTTCCAGACATCCAGGGCAAACACCACCTGACAAATATCCAAAGGGCATTTTAGTGGTGGAAAGGAACATTTTGAAGCAATTGTGTTGCAGAATAGTTAGAGCTAGAAAGGAACCTACACCATCATCTAGTAGAACTGCCTGAGCACTTCAGGGCTGACTAAAAGTTGAAGCACGTTATTAAGAGTGTTGTCCAGTAAGTGTGAACTCAACAAACACCTCAGCAGCATTTGGCTCATTTCCCAAAAATTAACACACACAGCAACTGCAGCTCACTGTGTTATGGGGTGCTGCCCCTGGCACCTGCCTGACACACTACCCGGAGCAACTGCCCATCTCCAGGGAGGTGGCAACAGGAGCAAGTGCCCATATTAAGACATTATGTTCATTAAAACTAAAATTGAGTATTTCTGGTTAATCTACAGAACACATCCTGACTTATAAGTCTGTATATTCTTTTACACACATTCAGGTGTGGCGTTTAAAAATTTTCCTCTTAACCTCCCTCACTTTTGTTTTTACCCTGGTTTGAAGCAGATAGACAAGCATCAGCTCTTGGCACTCGTAGTTTGCTGTGTTACAAGCAGTAACTGTTTGTCTGCTGTCACTGTGCCATCCAAGCTGTCTCCTCACAGAAGATGGCATCTCGCACAAGTCTCCAGACAGAACTTTTATCTCAAGCAAACTGCCCTCGTGGGGTTGTTTTTAGAAGTATTCCTAGATATCACATGTTCTTTTTAGCAGAAAAGGGAACAAACAGATCTGTTGGTAACCCGCTATCAGCCTCGCAAAATAGGTTTTCTTCCTGCGTGTTTGCCAAGACAGAAAACATCTCTTCAAGACAATCCCAAAAGAGCTGTGTTTTCTGATTATAAAAACCTCTGCAAACACCGAGGACCCCAGTCTTCCAGAAAAATGTTGCTGTTTGGGAAACATCCTTTAAAAACACGTTTATGTCTAAGTAACAACTTGCTCTCGAGAGGGTAAGAGGAAAACTTGTTTGTTCCTTCAACCCTGAAAAGAGCCTCTTTGGATGCATCATTGCAAGCTTTGCTAATCTTCACGTACACCTTCACATAATACCAGGAAATGGAGAGCTTGGTTTGTTTAATATGGCTAAAAACACAGGTAGAAAGGAATATCTTGGTGTAAATATGTGGGTGGGAGAGGAAGAGCCACACCAGGGGGGGAGAGGAGCCATTTGAGTGAGAGGACAATGGTGGCATGAGAACAAATGGGTGCAGGTTGGCCCAGAACCCAGTTAGGCTGAGAATTGCAAGAGGGTTTGCAGCTGTGAGAGCAATAACAGCCTACAAGCCTCAAAAGCCAGAGCCACCCTCCTCAAAACATGTTTTCATCCGAGAATACTTAAGGAGCTGGCTGATGTCATTGCAAGGCCTCTCTTGATTTTTGAGCTGTTTTGGGAATCTGGAGAGGTCCCAGCTGACTGGAAGCTGGTGAACACTGTCCTGATTTTCAAGATGGGCGAGAAGGATGACCCTGGAAACTACAGGCTACATCACACTGGAAATCCTCAAAAGCATCCATAACTGGTGTGGTGCAGATCAGATTAAGAAATTCGTCAGTCAAGCAGTTAATGTCCAAAACCTGGGGACATAATTACTGAATCATTTTCAGAAAATAATCTGACTGCTATCTAGGAGCAAAAAGGAGCAGCAGCAAATCTAAGTAAGTTTAGTGTTTCCCACAAGTGATTCGCGAGGATCAAGACCTATATTTTCTATCCAAACATCCATGATGTTAACACAGCCCAAGTCAACTGCTCCTGTCATTTAGTTTTGTTAGTGTGGTTCTGTGCAAGTCTGGAGGGAGCAGAGGCCAAGAGAGATTGGATGGTAAAGGAGAACATTTTCTTCTCCCTTTCCCTTCCACCACTCCGTGGCTCACGTCAGGCAGGTGGCCATGGCATTGCAAGCCCAGGCAGATCAGCTGAGTGACTGCTGGTGCACAACCCACCACGTGGGATGCCAAATCATGCACCCATTGGGCATAGAATCATAGGATACCCTGGGCTGGAAGGGGGCCACAAACCTAAACCTGATTTTGCCAAGATCAAATGTGATAAATCACAGGCAACCACTCACGTACCTATGACACAGGACACTTGTAACTCGACTGTGAGAGGCTGTTGTAAGGACAGCCTGGATTTAGGCTGTTTGCAACCCTGGGTTGCCTCAGAGGCAAATCTGGTCTTGAGCAGACACTCTGAGCCTTGTCTCAAAGTACAGCACCAGCTGAATCAAAATTTACAGGACATAAAATTAAACACAGGAACACACCTCTGAGGGAGGAGGACTAGAAGAAAACTCACAGCAATCAGAGGAACAGACTTTCAAAAAGCAATATAAAACCAAATGACCTCTAAAGGGCCCTCACAATGAAAGCCAAACATGGGGTTACATAAAGAAACATTATGCCTGGTTAGCCCAAAATTTTCCAGTTGATTTGATTTGTAACTAAACAGCTCAAAAACAGTAGCTACATGACCAGGTTCTCTCCTGCAATCTCATCCATGCAACTTTATATTGTGCTCCTGAAACAACTGTACACTATTCCTACTTGGCAGGCAGCAGAAGTTCTTGTCTTACAGAAAATTGCCCTGAAATTGAGGGAATTAAAAGGAATCTGATTTCTTTTCTTGTTTCCAAGTTGTTCAGGACAGAAGCTACTCAAAGTGCTGAAATATGAGCCCTCAAAAATAAATATTTATGTTGTGCATCTTGTGTATGTATTAAAGAACTACAGAGATCTGGTTTTATATAAACTCTACAAAAGTTAAAGGACACAGCATAATACATTTTTAACATTTTCCTCCTAGAAACTTCAGAAGTGACTTAGCTTAATAACTGCAGCCCCAGACTGTAAAATGGCAAAACAGTCAAAAAAAATGGAAGTTCTCTGGAAGAAAAACAGATACAGGGGATTATTTTTCCTCCTTCCTCTCCAGTTTTACAGCCTCATGTGTAGCTCCCCTGAAGAACTTGTTGCCTTTCAAAAAAAAAAAAAGAGCTGTTTGCGTTAGACACCATCTACCACGAGCTGAAAACAGGAAGCTTTCAGCTCCTTGAACCACCCAGGATGCTGAGGAGCAGATTGCAACACTGACATTTCCTGGGCATCCTGAGGGCTTCCTGTCTGTGCCGACCCCACACCAGACATTTCTGACAACGTTTATGGCAAGAACACTTCAAGCTTTCCTTTCCAGGGAACAGTCCTGCTCAAAGGACCCTGAGCTCCATGTTGTCCCAGTTAGCACCCACAGGAGGTGCTTAAGGGCCAGCTGGGAGGTGACACCTCCTTGCAGCATTCCAGATCTGTTCCAGTGCCACCCTCTGGTCCCCCCAGCCTGTCCCTCCCATTAACACTATTGCTCTGGGAGTCTGCCCTTGTTCCTGTGCAGGTTCCGTGTCTGCTTTCACACCCCTGTGATCTCTATAGGTCTGACAATTGCCGTGCTCAAAACACACATTTCTTTCCAAAGTCAGTGGATTTATTAAAGACCATAAAGTGACATAAAAGGACAAGATAGACCAAGCTGCACCAGTGTAAGCACTGTCTTCCCAGGGCATTTGTGTGCATGAGATTCCACCATCAAGTGCCATCTCAACTGCCCCAGGAAACCCTCTAGACATGCACAGAGAGGTACCAAACAAATGTAAGCATCATGTTGCTGCTGGGACGCAGGTCCTGGCATTCCTGGATGCCCTCAGGTGCCACACTGCTGCCCTTTTTATTGAGGATGCTCTGGGTGCAGCAAACTGACAGAGTCCTCACTCAAAGCAGGGGAGTTGTTTGTTTATTACTTTCTTAGTGCCACTCCTTTGAGGCAGCAACGGGACCTGAGACATCCATAGAACCAAAAGACACCTGGAAATCTAACCTAACAAATCCCCTCTTCTACTCCTCCCCTGGCTCACTGGTAGTTCTCAGGTCTCACTGGGGAGCAGGTTACAGGCACCCAGGAGCTGGCAGAGCTCAGATTTTGGCCCTGGACTTTCTTCTATAGCTGCAAGAGTTCAGAGGTCTGGGTTAAGACACCTCTGAGATGATTTCCAGCACCATGACCCTAAAACAGCTTAAGGAATCAAGTGGTTTGGATTCTGGTTTAGCTGCATAGCACATGCTACATGCAAAGGCACCTCAGAGGAGGTTTGAATGAGATCCTCACATTTGCAGCTTTCTTTTTGCTGCCTGCACAAGCATTTTGTCAGTGTTTCACCACCCTGAGCACTGGGATCCAGCCCAGTTTGGAGCAATTCCATGTATTACCACATCCTGCTGCGTGCTGGTTTTGGTCAGCCATCGCAACAGCAGACTAGCATCACTCCAGAATACATTGGGGTGGTTTGTTGTTTGGGGTTTGTTTTATTGCATCAGGTGATGCTCTTGGCACTTGCAAAATAGACTTTAAAAATTAAGCCAGACTTGTAAAATCAAGAAGATGACAATTCCCAGTGTAATGGCAATGGTTCTACCATTGGACTGCATTAGCCCAATACATATTAAAAGAGTTGGATACAAGCTTCTTACCACTCCATCAGCTCAGTCCAGGCTGGAAAGCAATGCAAGCTGTTACCAAACATTTAGACCACAACCCAGACAGCTCCTAACACCTTTCCAGCAGAAGCTGTTCAAACTCAAGAGAAAATCCTGCTTGCCAAGGACTAGGTAGAGGCACTGCTCCCTGCCAGAGGCACCTTTCCAACAGGATTTGGATTACTGCAACAAGTACCTCGTGGTGCTGCCTTCATAGTGGCTGTAGTGATGTTTGCAATTTCAACTCTTTCAGTGTTGCAATTGGTTTACCACTGATTTCTTCAGAACTGCTTGTCAGTGAAGAACTTTCTACCTCCACTCTGGAGGCAGGAGAGAGAGGCAATAACCTCTCCCTTCAAAACAGAAACCCCACGGCACAGCAAGCAAGCAAGCAGAAATTAAAAGCCTTGCTTGTTACCAAAGATTGCTTGTTACCAAACAGGCCCCAAATCCTCTCCAATGTCACGTAAATTCCAGAGAATTTCCATCTTTGTTTCTTTTTTCTTGCACGCTGACAACAAACATATTCACTAACAGAGCAATAAAATATTGGCTATCCCATATTACACAGTAAATTGAGCCTCAGCATGGGAGAAACCCCCTGAGAAAGCTGATTGCAAGATGGGTGCCTGCAATACAGCTAAGCCCCATCTTGTAAAACCGTATTCTACCATCTTCTGCATGTCCTCACACATACCAGTTTACTATCTCCAAGCCTCACAGTGGACCTGGTCCTATAACACAGCCACAGCTGCCACCACTGTGTTGCTGTATGGACATGCAGAAGCACTTATGGTCCCCTGACAAAGTCTGTTGACAACCAACTACTCTCCACAGCCCCATGGTGGGAATTAGCCTGAGACAACTGTATAATGCTTCTTGCTATCTGTGTGGCACAGAAACCACAGCATGGATTTATGCCACTTCCCTGAAGTGCCTGGGATCAGAGCAGTGTGATCTGCAGGTGAAGGAAAAGATTCAGCAGCAGGATCTTCCTGACCATGAATAGGCTGTGTGGCCTTTGGAGGTGTCCCTCTGCTGCTCCCAGCAGAGCAGCTCAGAGGTGACTGAGCTTCTGAGTGTTTCAATTTAAGCCCCCAAAGCAAGAGAGGAGGAGCTGCTGCCCATGTTACACCTCACAGTTCTGCTAAGGAGCATCCAAACCCAGCTGTGCCCAGCAGGTGGGGATGCAAACCCAAAATCCCATCTCCACATCCCTCTGCACTCGGTGCTCTGATCTGGTTGACAAGGTGGGGATCGGTCACAGGTTGGACTCAATCTTGGCAGTCTTTTCCAGCCTAAATGATTGTGTGATCCTGATTGTTTGAAACTCATTTATGAACTCTTTCACATCTCCAGTCACACCTTAGCAGGTGTGTAGGCCCAGACTCATACACTTGAGAGATTTACCACCTCAAGTGGGATCTACACCACAATTTTAGGAAGAGGCAAGACTTCAACTACTGAACAGAGAATACCCAACTCTGAGAGAGCATCCTCTGTAAAGACATCCTGCAGGAAGGTGTCTCCCCCTCTTTTGACCATAGAGGGAGCTGAGTCTCCAGTGTTAACCTCTAAAAAAGAAAATAGAAAGCGCTCAAGCTCCAAATCCGAATCCCAGAAATTCTATTGGCCCCACTTCCCAGCACAGTACCAAGTCCTCCCACGTAGAGGAAAAAGGCAATGTAGATTAAATAATTAATGCTGCTGGATACTGTTTTCCCCTAAACTACAGATGATCACAGAGGAAAAAAAAAAACCCTAAAGATGATTGATTGCTCTTGCTGGCACAACAAGAGAAGGAGAAATCAGACAGGACTATTCTCCATCATTCTGCAGAGGCTCTGTCAAACACTCTACCTCCTGCTTTTCAATGAATAATAAATTGCTTTTAAGAAGTAACTTTTATGTCAGTGAGCATGTTATTATTGATTAATCTCATGCTGGAAAACACTCTTCAACTGCTGCTGCTCTTTGCATCGCCCGAAGAGTTTAGAGGTTGCTGTCTAACAAGCTCTTGAGTCATATCTTCCTCGTCAATCTTATCAACCCCTTGTTTAATTGTAAAAATGTTAATAAAATGCAGCAAGCATTGGCCTAATGCCTCAGGACTCACATATCTCTTCCAAAGAGAGAAACAAGAGATTCTTCAGCTGTACTTGAGGCTTGTAAAACATCATTCCAGTTCTAAGCAAGTGCTGGTTCTCTCAGAGCCACAACCAGTGGTTTGATGGATAACAAGACACACATGTCAGAATCAGGAAAGCCTCCATGATTCCCTTATATCTGAGGAATATCAATTTTAATACCAGTTAAAGAGCAAGACCCCCTGGGACCACCCATGACTTTGTTCTCTATCCTCACTATGAGAGACAGTGATGCTCTTGGTGGCAGCACAGATTAGGAGCAACTGGAAGATGATCCCTGCATTGGCTTTTCTGGCCATTTCTGGTGTTTGTTCATGAAGCCTGTTCCCATTTCCAGCTAGCTTTGATCACGCTGGTAAGTGCAATATCTTGCTTTCAATATCAGGATGCTCAGCAAAGTAACAGGATAGCCAACACAGAGGGGAGCCTCTGAGCCAGAGAGGGGATGAGAGCCGGGTACAAGCTTGGGAATTGCCGGGAGGGTTTTTGAAATGAGTGTAGGGGAAAGGGACGTCTAAGAACAAGTCCCTTAGGAGAGGGAAGTGGAGGGGCTGAGTTTTGACGCCAGCACTGGGGAGTGCAGGGCAGAGCGGAGAATATGCCCACTTAAGATTCTTTTGTGTCCATCTTTGCAGTTCTGACAGGCACTTCTTGTCACGGCCTGTGGAGGAACAGGGATCAGAATGGGAACGGTTTCAGGAATGGAAAAAGATATACAGCGACTGAAAGGACTTTATGATACGGACTTTACAGTTCTTATGTGTTTATAAATATATCGACTTTGCATGATACTTAGTCCACAGTTTTTGGCACTGGTGTCCTAAATGATGTCACCTAAGTGATGTCATCACCCTGTGATGACACTGATGTCCCCAGGGGTGGCATCCGTGTTCTCAGTGATGTCACCAATGTCCCTGTTATGTCACTGATGTCCCCAGGGGTGGAACCCGTGTTCTTAAGGATGTCACCAATGTCCCTCTGATGTCACTGATGTCCCCAGGAGTGGCACCCGTGTCCTCAGTGATGTTACTGCTCCCCCTGTGATGATTTTGGAATATAAATACAGTGATACCTGAAAGACCTCTTCCCTTCACAAGCAATCCATAATTATGTCATGATTTGGGGGTCAAAGAGCATCTTGGATTTTATTCGTGGAGCAAGGCTGCCATCTAGCGTCCATTTCTTCTGGGAGGGCAGTCATTTTTGCAGACTGGTCTTCTCCCTTGACACAAGGCATCCCAGAATCTCTGATGGATCCATCTGAGCTCTGACCGCTAAACTAAATGTCCTAGGACCAGCTAAGACACATCTATTCATCGCTGGTTAAAGATAACTAGGACTTCCCATTAGCTTAAACAATATTTAAATGAATTTCTTCTTAACAGAATAATCTCTTATTGAACAAGTTTTCTGAGGCATGTAAGCTAATTTCTTGAAGGTGGGCACACGATACACTCTTTATTAGTTTCCATGTATCATCTACCTTCTACATCCTGAAACTAATTGTAGTCTTAAAAGAAAAGACCACTACTATGCCAAGAAAGCAAATCCTTTTGTTGATTAGGATATAATTTTTATCTAAGCTAAAACTATTGATTTACTGAGTCATTTAGAAAGGAGACCCGCTCCCATTTCAGTGCCTTTGTGACACTCTAGGGCCTCATGTAACCAATGGAACACTGAACACTGCAGATTCCCATGGAATCAAGGGGCTATTGTGGCACTCTAGGGCCTCATGGAAGAGGGAGGACATGCAGAGAGACCTCAAATCAGAGGTTTGGGCAATCATCAACCATAGGAAGTTCAATAAGGGGGAGAGCTGGATTCTGTCCCTGGGATGGGGCAACCCGAGATGTATGGACAGACTGGGAATGACATGCTGCATAGCAGTGCTGGAAAATGGCCTCTGGGGTCCTGGTGGATGGCCAGCTGGCCAAGAGTCAGTGGTGCCCTGGCGGGGGCTCACCGCTCGGTCACACAAGGGTTTTCAAACACGAGTCCTTCCCTTGCACACACACACAGACAGTTCATGGCAGCAGGGGCAGGATCTCCTGGGGCTCCTGCTGCCACGCCCGGAGCCTGGATACATCTCAACCCTTGTGAGGTGCCACCTGCTCTGTCACTATCTGAGATGCCCCACAGCCTGAGGGATGGGCACAGGGAGCTCTGGCCACAGAAGCACATCCCAGAGCTGCATCCAGGGCCTTTGCCAGGGTTTAGTACCGTAAATGCAAAGCGACACAGAGACACTCTGTCCCACGTAACTTCAAGGCTCCCCCAGGAGGCTGATGGCATTTGTGCTTGCCCAGGGTCATCTCCCCACACCAACACCAGAGACGTGCTCAAGGCTTGTCTGTGCAATGCAAAGAGAGTCATCCTGTCTAGTCCCTCCATGTCTCTCCCAGAAGGGATAAAGAACCTCTGTGGGCTGGGTGAGAAGCCAGTGCTGGAAGTAGTGGTTCTATTGTGAGAGCCAACCAAGAGTGGTTGGCAGGTCTGTGATGAATGCCCTGGGGAGTTGACCTGGGGGTTCCAGTGCACATGGCAATAGATCACACCCTGCCCTGGTGGTCCTTCATGTCTCTCCCAGGAGCCTGGAAGTGCACAGGCACTGCTGAGTTCTTTCACCTAACACAGTGCCACTCTTGAGAGGTTCACTGGTGTTTTTCTCCTGAATATGTTCTTGAGAGGACTTACCAGCAGATCTAAACCTTCAGGCACTACCCTGAGGAGATCCCTTGGTAGGATGGACATGCTGTTGCAGAGGGCAGCTGTGCCACAGAAGTGCTAATTCCCTGTCCCTGCCTGCAGGCCAGAGGGCTGACACCCTGCAGCCTTTAGACTAAACTTCCAGAGCACTCGGGTCTTACAAGGACAGCTCTGGAAAAACCAAATCCTGATGCTCCCTGGCAGTGCTGCTGTGCTGGGGCTCTTTTCCCTCCACCTCTGCACACAGATATTGCAACTGCAGTTCCAGAGAAGGTTTCAAAAGTGGGATACAAAACTTGCTGAAAAAGAGAGAACAGCTCCTCATTTGCACAGTCTGTGGGACACAGGATGGATATGAACTAAAAATGGCGCAAATAACGATATTTCTTTGGGGCAGTATTAAATAAATTTAAAAAAGAAAAAGAAAGTAAAAGCTCACAGTGATTCTCAGCACAACCCTGAAAATCTGCACGTGGGAAACAAAAATTAAACAAAACACCCAAATACTATACAGACATCAAACACAAGAAGCCCAAATTCCTCCAGGTGGTTGGATTCTGTGCAGGAGATCTTGTCTGGGAGATTTCACAGAAGAACCTGTCCAGGGCATTTCCTTGGCAGAAACAGATGGAAAATGTACTCGCAGTGTGCAGAGCTGCATGAATTGACACACTGGCCAGTGGGCACAAGCTCTGCTTGTGCAGACAAAGACTGCTGCCCTGTGGGCAAAAGCTCTGCTGCCCAGGAGGGTCCCGTAGTGCAGGACTTTGCAGATGGCAACTCAGTGGTCGTAGGACATGAGGTGAGACAGAAATACTCTGCTGAAATAAAAAAACAAACGTGGGTAGAGCCCTTCCCAGCCATGATATTTCTTGTGCCTGTTATTGAAATGTAGAGCATTTGTCTTCACTACCAATACCATGGAGGGAATAAAACACAGCATCACTAACTCCGATTTCAGCTTTTATTTACAGATTTTAGATGGTAACATTGTAGAATAATCTTTCTTTTATAAAAAAATATCTTATAAAAGCTGGCTGTTATCTACCATTACTGGAGGGCTGTGCTGATGTCAGTGAGCATCAGTATTCATAGCTTGATTAACTGATTGCTGTTCCACAGTTCAGCTTATACCTGCAGTGATTATTTCAGTCAGTTCTGAGAGACAATGACTCCTCTCTTACCTGATCACCTTTCCACTGGACCCTTTCATGGGTTTTTAGGGCTTTCAAATTTCAGTGCTAACACTGACTGCAGCATTAACGTAACAGGATAGAGACATGACAACCAAAAGGGATTAAATATAAAATACTTAACCATTTTACTCTTCTGGTTTTTTCAGCTTTAATTTTGCCTTGTTACCCAAGGAAGTTCTGGCTGTCCCAGCTTGCTTTGCAGTTCCAGCAGGTTTCTTTTTTAGCCTTTTCTTTTTGGAACGCACCAGGTCTTCACGTCCCAGTTCAACCATTTTTGCTTCCCACGACTTCATTTCATTCTCGTACCGAACCTTATCATCTTCAGCAAGCTGCAGGTATTGCTAGAGGAAAATAAGGTTACAGAAGGGGCTTTGTCTGGAAAAGTGCCATGACACAAAGGTGACTTAGAACAACACCTGGGCACTGGCACAGCCCAAGTATTTGCGTTTGCCTCCGGATAATTAAAAAAAAAAAAAAATCAAACTTGCAGAAAAATACAAAACTTTAGCACTAAATTACGGTTATGTCAAGAGCTGCCCACTATTGAAGTGGAAGTTTATTCAATATTGCTACTAACAGCTAAGGCTTTTTGTCTGAGCACTAGTTTGAGAGGTGGATTATGTGATGAACAGGAATAGATATCGCTGCAGAATTATTCCAATTTTTTTCCTACAGTAAGATCCTGAACCTAGGGTGTGTCCTAAGCACACTCAAAACTGATCTGGACAAAGGTCATTTGGGAGGAAGAACAGTAAGGTACAGCATACCTAAACTGTGACATTTTCAGATTAGATTTCAGTGTAGCAGCTCTCATTTTTCATATGGCCATGTGCAGATTTGTATTTCAGTATCCTGAGAAAGCTGGCAGAGAATAATCCTCCAGCCAACCAAAGTTAATAAATTACCCTATGCATATCATTTGTAGATTTGTTGCTTTTCCCTGTCAAAAGTCTTTCTGTGAGCAGCAAATTATTATGATGATGTTTAAAGATATCATGTATTATTAGAAAAAAATCAAATTGTTGCACATTATTTCACCTTTCCCTCTAGATGCTGCTCAGCATCCACTACCAGGCACACTGAACTTCCATCCTATCCCACTGGCTTACATTTCAACCACACTGTGAATAAAATGGTCACTACTGCAATAAAGGTAACAATCTTTTTCAAGATGCATGAAGATCTCAGAGTATTTTCCTCAGTATTATATTTTGAGCAACTTAAGTTCAAGATTTTGTATGAATATATCAACTTTGACTCAAGTTTGTAATTTTCTGATTACATCAGAGCCTCATCCAAATCCACTGACATACCTGCTTTTGAGAAGTGGAGAGTTTTTGCCATGTATCAAATAATTTCTTCAGCTTTGCCTACAGGATACAGAACATGCAATACAGGAGGGTTATTTTAGGAACAGACTGATCTCAGAGGGGTACAGATGAATGCCACACAAGTGAAAGTCAAACATAAACCAATGTAAAAAAGCACAAAGTCACACAGGTTTAATCCCCCACCCTTTTAATGCAGGCAAATAATACACTATATGGTATAGTGTATAGTAGAACAAGCTGCTGGGCATCATCTGAGCCATGTTTACAGCCCAGGCCTCAGCTGAGTGGAGAAGCCTGCCTTGTACATGGAAAACCAAGGAACAAACTAGATCCACCATCCCAATGTACTGATTAAATGTGTAGGGTAAGGAACATATCAGACACACAGGGGAGGTCTCCAACACTGCTGTAATCCACCAGTGTAATTTACACCACCCCAAAGTGCAGTTTAGTGCAGAACTTGTGAGTTTGATGAGGAACTCTGGCATGTTCTGTAACACCACCCGAGCTATAGGAGGTACAGTGAACTCGTACTGCAGGAACAGGAGCAGACCACCACAACTCTTTGAAAAACTTATGTATTTCTACACCAAAACGAAGAGAAGAATAATTCTCTCCTTACAGAGGGAACAGATGAAGTCTGTAAAACTGAAGTGCAAAAAATACTGCAAATATTTTAAGTCTGTATACCCACACATCAGTTTATAAAGGCCATGCCAGCAGCAGTATACAGGCAGATCACTGCAGCCCAAAAAAGGTAACCTAAGCAAAGCAACATGCAGATATTGAACTACTGAACAATTTCTTTGAAAATGACAGAATCTAAATCAGATTTTTCTGAACACAATGGATCTGTTTTAAAAAGCAATCTTTCCTGGCTTACCGCAGGTGAAATTCCCTCACTCTCCTGAAATTTTTCTGCCACAAAAATGTTAAGGCCGCTACGAGGTCTTTTAGGTTTCCCAAGCACAGTCAATTCCTTTAGAAACAACAAGAAAAGTTATTCCATCTACCAGGCATGCATTTTTTCCAAAACTAGGCTTACCATTTGACTTCATATTTTACACAAAAATCAAACACAAATTCTTTCTTTGGTGTTTTATTCTGTAAACTGGACTGTATGTCATGATCCTCTCTGTGCTTGTCAAGACTAATGCTAAACTAAACTAAGAAAAGCTAACAACTTGAGTTTTCACAGATAAAGAAAAAGCATTTTAAACTGATTCTTACTTCAGCTAAGTCTTCCAGAAACCAAAGACTGTTATTAAATTCCTCTGTAAGAAAATCATGATGACAGGTTTTCTATTATTCTTCATAAGGCTCCTGTTTTTGCTGTGAAATACAGCCTGCTTGCAGAGAGGAGGGCAGGTGGTGGACTGTGGGAGGTGAGAAGGTGGAACAGAACCAATTTCCAGGGAAACAGAACTGGGTTTCTGCTATCAGAACACTTTGCCTGCAGGGATGATGGCACGAGAAGGAAAGTACAGCAAGTTATGAATGCAATTACACTTCTCGTTTCCTCCAGTCCTGACATTCCCACTGGAGCCTGGGTGCTGCAAATTAACATCTGCTTAGGCATTAAATATGCTGGCTAAATTCCTTGTGCTGCCATACTCTAAAAAAAGGACCAACACAATCATTTGGATTAAAAATTTCCTCTAAGTAGAGGTCTTTTAAACCAAATTAATTTCACTTTTGCTAGTTAGGGCAGTGTCACACCAGCAGTTTAATTCACAGAAATGAGCAAGCAATAGGTGATTTTGCTACTGGACCAACCACAATATCATACCTTTATAGATGGTTCTGTCTCTCAGGATTTATATATAAACCATCTAGAAGGGAATAGGGAAGATGGTCCACTTGAATATGCTAGAAAAGGATACCAGCAAACAGATGTACCTCTGCAGCCCTAATTCACCATGGCAGCAGTGACACAGGTAGCAAAGCCACAGAGTCCAAAGAAAGGAAGGAAAAAAGGCTACTTCCAAGAGCTGCTATCTGGTAGGGGCCAATGAGGTAAGAGATACAAGGCCTCCGTGAAAAGCTATTTCTGGATGTCTTTCCATCCAAAGAAAGTGTTGCTGGTCCAAATGTCTTTTATTACCTATCCTTCCTCTGGCAGCTCGAGGAATAGGGAGAAAAAAAGCATAGAGAAGCCACCTTTAAGCGTAAATATACGTGCTAGTTCTGTGTTCTTCAAGTGCAGGAATGCCACCACATCAGCAATTATATTTAGTCCATGGCATTTTGGGGGGTTTGTGTTTCTTGTGTGTTTTCTGTTATTCTGAGTTGGTTCTGTATTTCTAAAAACATGCTTTGACTCTGCTCTATATACTAGACAGACTTCAGCTTCCTTGAGAGAAAAGAAACTTGAATTTCAAAATGCTTACTCTTTTTGCCCGGAGTGATCTTCTCCTTGCCAGTTGTTTTCTCCTTTCCTCTTTCAAAGCTGCAGCCTGGGCTGGAGTTAGCTGGGCTTTATATTTGGCCATCTGCTCTCCATATCTTTGCCAATCCATCTTTTTTGCTTCCTCGTAAACCTACAGCACAAATCATCACCAGCCTTAAACAGATGCTTTCAGTCCGAACCACCTGACCATCAGACAAGCTAACACTTCTATTCTATGGGGGAAAAAATTAAGACTGGAAAAAATTACCCTGGAACATCAGATTTTCATCTGTTTGACTACCCCCTGTTATCCATTTCAGACACAAAAAAGGAAAAGCACACAGAGTGAGCAGTCCAAAAGGGATATGAGAATTCTACTGAAAAAAGGATACTACTTTAGCTAGAAAACTGCAATCAGTGACTAGCTGCATTTAATTGCTAACTGTAATCAAGGAAGAACAATCAAGGAAAAACGATCACTACTTTCCTATCAATGGCACTTAAATTCAGCACTGATTAGCAAGTCCTAGAGTTGTTTTACATTATCACATGAAATGGCCACTCTTAGAGAAACTTCACTACTTATGACTAAAAGTTAATTTGATGGCTCTTCGATAAATTTACACGTAGCAAAAAAGAGAGTTGGTCCTTCCATCGAAATTAACTGAGGTTTCACTTACGCACACGAAAGCAGAGTAACTTTACAAAACTTATGTTATTATACACGTAATGCACCATGTACATAATTACCATTTAAAAAGGAAAAATAACCGGTTCCCAGCCCCACAGCCACATGGAGTGAGAGCTGTGCCCTTTCTCTGGCAACAGACTAAAATTATGAAACCCCAGGTCGTGTACAAGTGTCAAAGTATCTTCCTGTGTTGGGTTTGCATGGCCAGGTGTTGGTGGTGAGGGGGGTACAGGGCTGGCTCCCCTGAGAAGCTGCTGTGTCCAATGGAGCCAATGCCAGCCAGCTTCAAGAGGCCCCCACAGCTGGCCAAGGCTGAGCCCACCAGTGACAGCGGTGGTGCCTCTGGGATAAGAGCATTAAGAAGGGGAAAAAGAAAGCTGCACAACTTCAGCCTGAGAGAGGAGTCAGATGTGAGAATGTGAGATTATTTCTACAGATCAGTGGAGAAGGAGGGGGTTGGTGCTCTAGGTCATGGAGAAGGTTCCCCTGCGGCCTGTGGTGCAGCCCACGGTGAGGAAGCTGTGCCCCTGCAGCCATGGAGGTCCACAGGGAGCAGAGATCCACCTGCAGCCCAGGGAGGAATCCCACACTGGAGCAGGGGGATGCCTGAAGGGGGCTGAGACTCCGGGGCCTCCCACACTGGAACAGCCTATTCATGAGGGACTGCACCCCATGGAAAGGGACCAGTGCTGGAGCAGTTCCTGAAGAACTGCAGCAAGTGGGAAAGCCTCACACTGGGAGCAGTTCATGGAGGACTGTTTCCTGTAGGAGGGCCCCAGCAGGGGCAGAGTGTGAAGAGTTCTCCCTCTGAGCAGGAAGGAGCAGCAGAGACAAGATGTGATGGACAGACCTTAGGCCCCATTCCCCATCCCCCTGGGGCGGAACTAGAGAAACAGAGAATGAAATTGAGTCTGGGAAGAACAGGAGGTGCAGGGAAGGTGTTTTAAATTTTTATTTCTCATTAGCCTACTCTGATTTGATTGGTAATAAACTGATTTCCCCAGGTGGAGTTTGTTTTGCCCTGACAGTAACTGGTGAGGGATCTCTCCCTGCCCTTATCCCGACCCACGAATCTTTTGGTGTATTTTCTGTCCTCTGCCCAGCTGAGAGTGGCTATGCTGGGCACTCAGTGTCCAGACAGGGTCAACCCACCACACTGTGGTGTACTGATGTCTGAACCTTTGTACACACACACATGCTTTTTAAACTGTTGATTAAAAACAAACCAACCCATCAAAAAAAAAATCACCACACTAAACAAAAAATCCACAGGGGACACCAAACCAAATAAAAGAACCACCAAGACTGTACAGAGTTCAAAGAACTCAGGGCAAAGATACACTCTTACCTGCTTCTGTGATGCTGGTAACTCCCTCCAAGCACCAGCTAATTTTTTAGTCAGCTCTGTGTTGCTCGCTCCTGTACATTAAAACGAGAAAGCAGGAAAATAAAGATCAACATTGTATCTGTAGTAAGGTTCTTCAATTTTCCCAAGGAAAGCTGTCACAAGTATCTTTTTCCTGTACAAACATTTTCATCCTTCCATAAAACTACCTTCCTGTGGCAGTTAAAGGGGACTGTAGTATTCTGGGGAGGGGAAAGAGTCACTGCTCTTGGTTCAACCTGGAATGAAACATGCAGTTATAAGACGAAGCACAATTTTAAGGCAGCCATTATCACTCCACAACAATTCAATGTTTTTCGTTTTGAGATGGATCTTTTTCTATACAGTGCAAGATGGTCTGAATTTGGAGGGAGGAGCAGGGAAGAAATCAAAAGTAAAATTTCCAGTTCTCCTTTTTTAGCAAAGAGAGTCTGCTGAATTCTTCAAAGCAAGTATAATGTGACTTTATCCACCTGATATAGCACATATGTCCTTCTGTTTTACAATGATCCTTCCAACTCAGCACATTCTGTGATTCTGTAATCTTTATTAAAGTCCCTTATTTACAATATTATTCAAAAGAAGTAAGGTTAAAAAAAAAGGTAATTTCCTTCTCCCACAAAATTGGTGACTTGAGTCTACTTTGGTTTTCAGCTGACTGCCTTTGACTCTGGCTCTTGTACCATGGTCATTTGATGAGGCCTTCAGCCAGACTTGAATTTGTGAAGGGGAAAAGAATAATAATTAGAAAACAAAACCAAACCAACCAACCAAACAAACCTCAACCAAACTTAAGGGTGGTGCAAAAATTATAGGTGGTCTTTTCTTGAAAAATCCTTTATAGGCTTTTCCTCCACAATTAAAAAACCAAAAACAGATGAGCTTTTCTTCCACCTCAGATGTAAAGCTCAGCCACCTCAATGGTGGGAAAGCAGAACTAAGCTCTTCTCAGTAACCTGACTTCCAGAATTCTGGAAAAAGAAGACAGATGGAGTCCAAGTAGATGAACCTTAAAACCTTTGAAAATATGATGCTTTGGCCAATGATAGAAGAGAACTAATAAATTATCAAGTTTTTTTGACTATTACCTCTACTGGAACAAGAAAACCAAAAGTTCTCAATTTGTATATAAGATCTAGTATATTTATTTGCAGATTATTCAAATTTTGAAAACGTGGAAAGCACTGGTGTAGTATGTAACCACAATAAGCTCTGATAGTTCAGTTCCCAACCTTTCTGACTCTGGAACTGCTGAACTGCTGAACGGGGTATCAAATGGTTTTCCCTACTTAAATTTACCTCAGGGCTTGCCCAATATGACCACAGTTTTTTAACCATTTTAACCTTCATTTCAACAGTATTTCAAAACCAGCACAGCTTTACATTTAGCTGCTTTCTGGTAAGAGTGTCTGAAATGCCTGTAAATAAACTTTTGGATAGTAAATTAAACGTATTCACAGAAAACCATTTTCCTCTATGTACATTTACTTCTTCTTCCATTTACAGTCAAGACAATCCAGTACCTATAGTTTTCCAATTACTAAATATCAAAATCATATGCACCTTGTTATATCAGCAAAAGTATACTTCAAATGCATAGAGGCCCGAAAATAACTGAGAACCACAAATCACTGTTAGCATGTACTGCCCAGGTGAGATCTTTCAGCAAACATTTTTAAAGTCATACACATGCTCGTTACGATGCACAGAAGACGAAGATAACACACGTGTAGGCAGTAAGTACGGCCATGCTGGACTCGCTTGGGGCACGCTATGGATAAACAGGTGGGTTGGGTCTCTAAATTCAGGGTAATGTCTAACTAATGACTTTAGTTCCTTCACGCGGTTGGTTTTGCACACAGAGCTGTTCCGGCTCCCGGCTCAGCCCTGCTCGGGGGGCGCAGGCCGTGTCCCCGCTCCCGCACACAGCAAACCGCGGGCCCCGCGGACTCGCCTCCCCTCGTACCTCGTACCTGGGTTCTTTTCCCTAAACGCCGAACGGTTTTCCATCGTAAAACGGAGATAGGCGGTGAGGGGCCGCTTCGGGCGCTGATCCGAGCTGATCCCCCGGGACAGGCACTGCTCCGCCGCGCCACCGGCCCTGCACACAACGGCACCGCCGGTCACCGCCACCCCACCGAGGTGGCCCCCGCTCCCGCCGCCCCGCTCCCCGCAGCCCCGCAGCCCCGCTCCCGCCGCGTACCTGAGGAGCCGCCGCCCTCCCGTGACCAGGCCCAGGCCCAGGCCCAGCCCCAGGCCCGCGGCCCGGCCCAGCGCCGCCGCCGCCGCCATGCCGGCCCGGCCCACACCGCGCCTGCGCGGGACGGCCCGAGGGGCGGGGCCGCGGCCCCACACAAGGTGACCGTGAGCGCGGGGTCGGGGATGGGGCCGTGCGCGGAGCCTGCGGGGAAAAAACTAAAATACAGCCCGGCTAAGCGCTAATTAACTAATTCGGCTGATGATCTGTGGCCAAAAACCAAACGGGTTCACTGGTTTCCTCTTAACTGCAAGCCTTTGGGTACAGCTGTGTCGAAAAACACACCAGAGCACCAACCAGTTCTCGGGGGAAAAAGTTACTTTTTTTTTTTTTTTCCCCACAGATGGGAGTAATGTTTCAGCTCTGATTCCCCGCACCCCCCACCCCCTTAAAAGAGCGTTTCTATAAAAAGCATTAACGGAGTTCTGAAGGAGCAGCAGTGATGTTTATCTCCAGATTAAACCCAACGACCTCGCTGAACGAGTGAAGTTTCGAATCATGTATTTATAATTTCATTCCTATAATTTCAAAAGCAGAAAGGCTGAACTGCTACAAGGATCATAAGAATCAAAGACTTGTGATGATGCTGTTTTAGAGGTGTAAAGCTAAGACATTCCTTTTTTAATATCTACATATGCTTAACATGCCTTACCACACGGGTGTTGGGTTTCACATCCTTCTGCTGTTTTCATAATGTGATGCAAAGTCATTCTCAGAACACATCAGAAATATTACCAGTTAAAGTAAAAATGTTTTCAAACCACCCCTAACACGAACTGATAAACCAAAACTAAGTGAGGATCTCAAAATACAAGTCAAACTTCCAATTTTCATACAGTTCAGTACAGGTATTGCAAACATTTAAATAACTTCTAATACAAACAGCTTACTACTGATCTAGAAAAAAATAAAAGCTCTGGGAACACACTGGGATGGTCGAAGTTTTTTACCATCATTTGAGTAAGAAGTGTAAACGATGGCTTTGCCTTCCTGGCTACATTGTTCTGGTTCACATATAATGAAGCACTTTATAACAAAAAAATCAATTTATTCAGTTTGCAAACTGAACAGGGATATTTTAAGATTAATAGAGCCACTCTCGATCAATCTGTTGTTTCAAATATCATTACATCATAGATAAAACTGTAGCACAGAAATTACATTTTCCCATATGTGACCCTTTAGGTCAGTAAATCGGCAAACACAAAGATTAATATTCCACTGGTAGGGAAAAAAGCTCCTACTGTGCACGCTTACCACTCGTACCCTAAATTCCAATTTAGCATATATTAGAATAATTAAAAAAAACCAAATCAAATATATTTCTCATCTTAAAAATATATTTTATGTTGACAAATTTCCCAACTGGAAGTCAGTTTTCTTTCATGTGCAAGGTACAGAGAAAAACATTTTTATTTTCGGATAACCAAGAAGAATGCACAGTAGGAAATCAAGAGTTTTTCTGCTCCTAATCTACCTTTTAAGAACAGATTGCCCCTCTCCAGCACTACTGGTTTTCCACATGCATACTCTGAAGCAACTGAAGTGCCAGTTAATGGAACAGTTACCTTCAAGTGTGAGGAGTTTACTGTAACGTTCTGATATTGAAAATACATCACCTTAACTAAGTGGTTGATGTTGAGACACTTGTGGTTACCTCCTCCATAGATGAATATAGGTGTAAAATGGCCTTAAACTACTTGAAATCCTATATTCAGCAATGGGCAGAGCATGCTAAATCCATTAGGCTAAAGCTAGCATAAAAATTAATTGCAACCCAGTTCTAAGCAGTACATGATGCATAGTTTTATTTGTCCTTCTCTTTATAAGACACATGCACATATACTATTGGTGATTCTCTAATGTTAGAACAAGTACTTTAAAGATATGCATGAGTTAAAATAAAATAAAATAAAAAAAACCACACAAGAAAAGTAGTAGAAAATGCATTTTATTTATATGGAAAAGGCTACATTTGGATTTGTAAAAGGTCAAAAGGATAGTGTTACATCAAAAATCAGTTGTGAATAGCAACAAAATGGTTACATTATCTCTCTACATAGCAGTGCAATTAGTTCTCATTGCAATAAAATTAAGTATGCAACAGAATAAAACGAAGTGTTTCTCCATAATCAGCATACAAAGAATTACAGTGCAAAGATCATTTTAGGTTTTAAGAAATCTGCAGTCAATCTTTAGAATATCCTAATGTGTGGGATACTCCAATTAATTTCATTACTAGCAGTTGTATCTTGTCAATACTGTGCACACTCAAGTAAGTCTAAAATGAAATTACTGACATTGTAAATAAAATATTTAGTCTATACAGTAAAAAAATACAAATTATTAAGTGAACTAACAAAAAAAAATTTGAATACACTTATGAAACAACAACATACTTCAATGACAAACATACAGTATTCATCACATAAAACCAGCTACTTTTCCCAGCAAAAATAATTCAGTTGCTTTACAACTGCATTACAGATCTTGTAGTCTGAAGATGCAGGTGTCCAGCTCTTAAAAACCATAATAAATGTCTTCTGCAAAGCATACAAAGAGGATAAATATTCTTATCACAGTCATAAGGTTATTTTTGGAAGTTTATTCTCCCTTGCTCCAGAAACACACTTACATGGGTGAAAAAAAATTCAAGGGGAGTCATGTTACATCAAAACCATAAATTGTGCTCCATTTCCTTCTAATTTTGAAAAAAACCTAGAATTTACAGTACTCTGTGGTATATGAAAAAGTCTTCACAAGTTTACATTGCATATTTCTGAGTCCATTCTCTTGCATGTCTGTTGTATCTGTATGTGCAGAAAGAAGGTGTTACAGTGAAGAGCTGTTAGTGATACACTGACAATGGCCACGTATTTACTTAATATAGGTGTTATTGTGCTTTTCACCTCTGAGCACTGAGTCGAAGAAGTTAAAATAGTCTAAAAGCCAAAAAAAATATACCCACTGTATGTTCAGTTTCTAAGGTTACCTATTACAGCTATTCAGACTCAAAACCAATCTCACAGGTTTGCATTAAAATGCATATCATTGTGCCTACTTAATTTGCACTTCACAACTGGTTCCCTTATTTGTACCTTAACAGGAAATTGTTGTTAATTATTCCTAAATGCAAATGTTATTAACAGTCTGACAAAGTTCACGCATTTTAGTTGCATAAAATTCAGTATAATTAACTGGAGTTTTATTCTCCCTTCTGCCCTGCCACCATCATTTCAGAACTTGAAAGGAAAATTTTCTGAAAAGTATTTTTCACTAGATTTTAAGTCTTCCTTCTGGTATGAGGCTGCTTAGCAATCCCAAAGATAAATGACCTTAGAGAGTTCACAACTTCCCCTCTGATCTTTCTGTTTGCTACATTCTGCTTTTCAAACTAGATTCACTTTCTTCTGGGTCATCCAGAGAAAAATGCTGACAAAATTTCAAATCTGTTTCTTAAGATCAGTATAACAACTCATGAACTAACCGGTTTTCTTCTTAAGAATATGCTATCATACAAGTCTTAGGATCTTTACTTATACTGAAATATTCATAGATAAATGCTATGGGGTAACCAGCCATATAATTAATTTCCTAAATTCAAGATGAGATAAAAGTAATTTAATAGGTGATCAGCTATAGTCAAGACTACACATTGTCTCACTTTCTCTAGCAACGATTAAATTTCGAGTTTTGGAGAGAAAACACCTTCACGAACAGGAGGCACAATAGCTGAAATCACTAGTAAGTAGGTAGGTAGACAAAAGTTGAGACACAAATGGGGAGAAGCTGATGCATAACATCCTCAATTTTAACACTGCCTGCTTTGCAGAACAAGCTGCAGAGTTCAAGTGGTCCAAAAGTGAGTTACATGATTTGACTGTGCCAGACAGTGAACTGTCAGAAAGAGGCCATTTTAATAATTCTTACTCTAGGGAGAGAAATACTAGACCACAGACTTCCATGTAACTTCTACACCACTCTTTTTTTATCCACTGCTCAAGGTAAAAACAACACTCAGATCTTCCTGAACCTGTGACATGTGATGAGCCACAGGCCACTAGCATAACGCTGCAAGAAGTCTTCAGTGGCTCAATACTGAATACAATATGAAAAATAGGTACCAAAAAAACTCAGCTAACCAAAAAGTCAAAAATTCTTCTGTACAGGTTTTACAAACAGAGGATTGCAGTAGCAAGAAACAACTCATGTTTGGGAAATGTTTTTTCATGCAGTGAATATAAGATGACACACAGAAGTGTGATGGTTTTATGTAACTAAGTACAAAAAATTAGGTACCCAGCAACACCTATGTAGGCATACACAATACCTACAAGTTTTCTACTTGCCATAGCTATTTTCAAGATTTGAAAATCTAATCCTAATCCTGTAGAAATCTATGAAAAAAGTATTGCTAAAGTTAAGATAGAAGGCGCTTAGCAGGTAACCATCTGCAAGTACCACATTCACAATTATATATACGTTATACTCACTTTTCCTTGTCTGACTTGTAGATCTGTGCAATATCTGGTACTAAAGGATCATCTGGATTAGGATCACAAAGTAAGGAGCATATGGACAATAAAACTAAATAAAAGAGACACTAGATTAAACAAGTTAGTTTGCTTTATTCCTATAATACATTAATATATTCCAGCACACTGAAGGAAAGTGGTGGAAGATTGGAAAAAGAATGCATATTAGTATTAAGCTGTCATACAGCAGTTCTGTTCAGAAATGTTTATACAGCATCATTTTTTTATGGCCTAAGTAAACAACACCTGATATGAGCCTAGAGAATTTGCAACCCATGGACTTGCACCTTTTGTAATGATCTCTCTCCCACATTTTAACTTATGAACATTAAACAAGCTACAGACCACACAGTTACATATAAATATTTGCTCAAACTAAGCATTTCATCTGCAATTATTTAAGATAACTAATATTGTTAATATTACATTGTCATGCAGTACTCTATACGTGCACATGCTTCTCCACTTCTGTGCTGACAGTTGTTCTCTCAATCATATGAATACTTTACTTAAGCATGACTTCCATTTTGAGAAAATGCTTAATCAGCATTATATGCAGGTATTCACTTACAATTCATATTCACTTCCTGGTATTGAACCAAGGATGTTTAATTTTTTTCAGGAAATTTCTATTTTTATACTCAGAACTAAAAGCATACAAGAGTACCCAGTTAAACCATTCTAAATGTGTCGTGAAAGGGAACTTAATGCTACCATAAGAACCTGCTGTAGAATATCTTTTCCCCCCCCCTGCTTTGTCTTGTTACCCAGGAGCCCACACCTATTTTCAGCAGTAGGAAGTTTGGCCACTTCAATACTGACATATTTATTAAGTGCCAGTAATATCAGAAAATCGGGTTAGAATACACGGTCACACCAATCAGAGGTGCTCTCAGTATGTTTTAAACCTTTGATTCAGTAAAACAAGGACTAGAAAGGAGAAACTTCCATGAGTCACTCAAATTTTCAGTTTATAAAATATTAATTTTCAGTTAATAAAATATATAGCGTGCAAGCAGGTTAAAGGCACGTCACATCAGAACAGGAGACCAGCAGACTGCTCCGCTTTATAACCGAAAGAAGCACTCAACAAGATAGAAAGTTGCTGAAGATCTAAAAACTGAGAGTTTTCAGTTGTAGATGCCAAGTGTTAAACCTGAACGCCAACTTTCATTTGCTAAATAATTAGAAACAAGAAAATTTTTTGGGTATCTACAAACCAACTAATTTCTGTGAAAAGCTGATACCAAGGACACACAAGAGTAACTCAGCAAGACACAAGAGTAGTTCAGCAATGACTTCAGGAAACAGTATTAGACTCAGATTTCATACAGCTTGTCAGATTACTGCACGAGGCTGTGTGCATGAGAAGTTGCTTTTCCAAGAAGGGATGGCAACTGGACTTGCATAGACCAATTTCCATTGGATAAAGACTAACATTTTTTTTCTTTGCTTGTACACCCAATGCAATGACACTGTTCTAAAAAAAGACATGGTCTGGAGAGCTCCCAAGCACAGAACAAGATGTGATACTGTTTAACCTTTTGAGTCACATGGGAAATTCTGTAATGACTTAAGCGTGCCTTAGCATTTTGAAGGTGGGTGAGAAAAAACAACAGCACCCACATTTTAAGCAGCTTTTGAAGTGACACAAAATGCCTGCAACAAAAGAACTGCTTAACTATTAATTCAATATTCCAAAAATCTACAGTGTTTAACTAGAGAAAGTTTAACTACAGGACAAGAATATTTTAATAAATCTTTTGCTGATGACTTTGAAAGGAGCTACATTTTAAAATATCCATCTTACGGAGGAACGCAAACCAGAACAATTTATCTCATTTTAAAATAAAGTGTAATTAAGACCTTAGCCCACACAAGGGTGCTCAGGCCACCCAAAGAGTCATCCCAGGCAATCACCTAAGCCCACACTTGTCAGTATCAGGGTTTTCCATTTACATCCAAAATCATTTGACTTTGAAGCCCTGCTCACCAGTTTCTCCTCAGTTCTGCGTGACTGTCAGCCTTAATACAGAAGTTGCATTTCAGGCTGATTGGACATTTATTACCTTACTCAACTTGTTTTAGAACGTTTCTTTGCCATGCACATATTTTTCTGTAATGTGACACTCCCAACAAGCTGTTCAAGATCTGGGATCATAAAAAGAATTCCAAAGGAATTTGCCCTTTCTGAAATGTGCAGGATAAACGAGTCCCCACTGCCACCTTTAAGACAGTGCAGCAATACACGAAAAAATGCCATGTGTATGCAATTTCATAAATGCATTATCAAATCAGTGAGCTTACCTTTAGATACAGTCAGAGCTGGTGACCATTGTGATCTCAGGATATCAAGACAAATACTCCCATTACTGTTTATGTTTGGGTGATATATTTTTGTTGTAAAAGCAATCTGTAATAAAAAAATAAAACCAAACCAACTAGCATAAAATTATGTTTATTACATTTGGAATCCTTAACATCATCCCTCCCTTTCCAGTCATACTAGATATGCCAAGACAACTTTTTTACAGTCTTATCTGTCATCCACAAAGAACATGTGGGTTGCTCACCTTTCTGGTTTTAACTTCCAAAATTAAGCCTCAAAGAACTAAGACACAGAAACAAAGTTTTGACCAAAAAACTGTGATAAGTTCAAAGAAAGGACTTACTTTTGGTGGTTTGAAAGGATAGTCTGTTGGAAAGTGTACTGTGAGAAAAAATACACCCCCTTGATATGCACTATCAGGCTGGGGAAAAAAACAAAACAAATAAAACACATTAATATATTTCAGCCATTTTAGAGTTTCCCTTTTGAATGCAGATAACCTTCCAGAGCAAATCTGGTTTTTCCCCAGTACACAGCCCACTGTGGGCCGTATCCTGGGAAGGCACCGAGGGAATGGAACCCTCCCACTGGCCTGCAGAGCTAAAGTAGAGCCAGTCGTGGCTACTACTGCAGAGGCACAACACAGCTCCTGAGCCCTGCCCTGCTGGGCAGAGAAAAGGAGGGAGCAGTGTTCCACTGGGGAAGCTACAAATCTGCAGAGCAATAGCTTCACTGCACTGAGGGGAACACAAAAACCACAGCAAGTCCTCCAAATCCTGTCGCTGTGCAAGACCACAGCTGCTCCTATCCTCCTCCATCCTTAAGCTACAAATATACTTACCTTAAGAAGTGGTTTCTCTTTGCAGAGGCAAAGAGTAGGATTTTCCAACATAATTCAGTTCATCATGATGACATCGGGGAGTTTTAAAACACACAACATCTTTGTGACCTGTACAAATCTGTGAACATGCATTTTGTTAGAAAACATGTGCACAGGTTTACGTCCAGGTTGCACAGAGCTAATACAATTAACTCAGCTGTAGTCATCTGTTGAAGAACTCTCATTTTTATTAAAAAAAAAAAAAAAAAAAAGAAATGAGTGGAAAAGTCTTGATGCTGAATGATAGAGAGCAGTTCTGCCATTTCTGATTAAGGGAAAGAAGAAAACCACTCTCATTACATGGTAAGTTTAAAACAGCAACATAGGAAGTCAGTCTCAGGAAAGCTGCAGGAAGATTGAGGTTTGGGGTTTTCTTATGGAGCCAAAGGCAGACTGTTTCTAAAAATCTTTACCTTGGAAATTAATGGTTTTAGAGATGACTATATGACTGTAAGAGGTAGAGCCACAGTGGTCCACTAAGACATGTTTTCTTACACCTTAAAGTGCAGAGAGTGTTGCAGTGTAAGGCAGGTTATATATAGTCATACTAAGTCAGCATTAGGTAACATCAGAAGAGGTTGCCACAGTAATTCCAATTAGGTTTGAAAGGACTGCTTGCTTGAATACTAAATGGATTTTTTCAAAGTTAAAATAAGCTGAAGATGAGACAAGTTCAGTGTCAGAGAGGAGGCAAAGCGAAGTCACACTATGTTTTATGAGCAAGGTATATACAACAAATTGATGACATCCATAGGCAGAAGAGGTTACCCTACTTCCACACAGAGGAAACAAATTCTGAAGGTAAGCTTTAGTCCTATGTTTCCATCAGGAAACATAGAGGATGCACATCCCTAATTTCCTTTTGTTATCACAATAAAGGATTAATATCTTGAGATATTCTCTTCCTGTATCTCTGCAGAGAGGGCTGAGGAGGGTTGGCAAGAGATGCTCATTCTTATCCTTAACTAGAGACATCTGAGTAACCTGAAGCAAAGAAAAGAATACTTTCCACTACAGAATAGGAAAGGTAAACTGCAAGCTGGAGAAGAAAATAGAATTTAAGCCAAAATTTATGTTCTAGTATTTCCCCTCACTCATGTCATCAGAGTTATTCAGGACAGAGACATTACTGATGGCATTCAGCACATAAGCTTCATTAACTCTTCTTTGCTGCTTTGCTGTTGACCCTTTATCTCAGTGCAAAATGGCAAGGGTCAGAAGGATTTTATATGTGAAAGAACAAGGTTGTTCAAGAAAAATAGCAAAAGCATTAGTATAGTGCAGAAAAACAGTTGCTGCTGGGCCACTGACAAGTTGGACAACAGATTCCAGCACACCACTGGCAAATTAGTGACTGATCTTTCACTGCTTCAGAACAGCTGTGCTGAAAATGAAGAAATAGTCTTAAAGGAGACACAATTCAACTTTTCTACAGCATGCAATGCTGCATCTTAATGGATTAAGTATTATCTCAAAATTTCACCTCGCACAGCAACTCAGCTCAGCATCTGAAGCAGAGACATGTCTTTCCAAATGAGTAAGTCCAAAAGGAAAACACTAGGAATACAAATTCCTTACCAGAATATTAAGAAACACACCTTCCACCCGATCATGTTGTTCTTTATTCTTTTTTTGCTAAAATTCTTTTCAATTTTCCTTTAAAACTTTCTGGTTTTAAGTTTTATTGTCCTTTCTTATGTCATTTCCTTGACAAGGGTCATAATTAGGGTCTTTACAGAGCTCCCTCAACCCAAGGAAAGCACTTTTCTCTCACAGAAACCAGCAAAAGCACCCACGACTGCTGGCCTGTAATTTGCAAAAGTCATCTGCTTTTGCCAGAGCCATATCACAGCCATCAAATAAAATATGCTCTGTCTAAAAGCCCCAAAATCACCCTGTGCAACTCCACTCTTGGAGTTACCAACTTTAATACTGGATTTCACCTACTCTTTGTCCTTTCAGATGGATGAATCTCCCAGAATTGATCTGATCATCTTTGAAAGGCCAGCTCTTTGCTTTGTAGGCCCCCCTACCAAATCAACCACCACAGCACGGATTTCTGAAGGTACAGAAAGCAACTAGTACCAGACTACTACAAACATCACCCTAAATCTTCAATCTATACACAGCACAGCTGAATGTGACTGCTAGATTTATAGAAACCCAAATGAATTCTTCCATAACAAAAAGAGAAGCAAGGTCTTACATTCTAAGGGGCACAAATGATATACTTACAGGACCCATAATAGTTGCTTGCCAATGAAACACTGAAAGTAAAAAAAGATAAAAAATTAGAGATTTTTCCAAGCTTTTTCATAACTGAAAAAAAGGTAAAAATCTGACTATGTACTATGAAAAGCTTACAGTCATCTCCAACAGGTCCAGCAGAACAGTGGGCCGGTGGGTCTCGCTGCAGGTCACTCAGTTCCTGTAAGAAACACAAACATTTGAAAGACACCTGCGTGAAAATACACACACCTGGCAGCATCCCTTCAAAAGTAAGAACACAAACCAGTTTTATTAAACCTGTGAGGTTTTTCTTGTGGCATTTTGATAAAACAATCAACACTTGAAATGCACATTGGGACTGAAACAAAGTTTTTTTGCCAGATGGTCTGCAGCTAATACTATGCTAGAAATTAATATCTGAAAGCATTCAAGAGCTGCAACTAGGTTCATAGTAAGGAGAATATACTTAAGTAGACAGAAAAAAAAAAGAAAAGGATTTCTTAATTTGTCTGTAAATTCACTGTTTAATTTAGAGTTATGTGCTAATCTGATTATTCCTTTATCTTTTGATTTTACAAAAGTTTCTGCATTGGCCTAGTCTATGTACATTAGCTAAGCCTGCCTGGAGATTATATATGAATATAACATAAAGGTTCCTAACTAAACTAGAAACTAAAGGGAAAATATTAGTTCTTACAGCTTTTTTATTATACCTTGATTTAATTCCCTGAATGCCTTTTTTTTTTTAAATGACTACTAAATCACTCCAAAAGGAATTTGAAACTTAAGCACTCACAGAAGCTTTTGTGGGTCAACTGATTTATTTTTCTAGCAGGAGTCCACACAATGGACTAAATTATTAGTGAACTAATAATTTAAAATTATTATTTGATTACACAAAACCAGCTCAGTTTTTCATCTATCATTGCTATTATCAAATAGAAAACAAGCCATGCATTAATGTCAGTCCATTTTCCTTGTTTAATTCAATATACTACGTTTGATGTCTGAACTTTTACTGTACTAAGGATGAACAACTTTTTCCAATTCTAGGCTGATAGGAATTGTGCTGGGGTAACTTAATGACTACGTGTAAATACTTCCTTTGAAATAAGTTAAAAGATACATGCTAAATCAGTGTTTGTAAGTAATTAAATTCATTACTCAAAACATATGCATTTAAGTCAACAATGGACATGAGCAGGCCTGCAAATACCTCGAATTTACTTTAAGGAGTAACAATTCCTACTCAAAAAACATTAGTCAAGGCAACTATTAGTCAAGGCAACAAAATCAAGGTTTAAATTGAAACTAAGTTTAACTCAAGTGTAGAATTTGTGTATTTAGTGCGATCGGACCTTACAAATAATTTGAAGCATTAAAAATCTGCACTTCTCAACTTCTGTGATATATTTTTACATTTATGACAGCTGGTAAATATTTTAACTCAGTCTGCCATGCATCTGACACCTAAATTCAGCCAGACTTCACAAGTCCACTCTTGGCCATGAATTCAAAGAAAGGCACTGCACCATATCTTACTACGTCTCTGCAGTCACTTCTCAAAATCTTTGTGATTTAAAACAAGAGAGACACTTCTTTCATGTACTGAAATAGCTCAAGTTGCCAACTAGCATTACTTGTCTGCACTTTAACTTTATTCTCTTGGTGAAACTGTATGTTGGTCCAGAAACAACACTCTGGGCTAGACTTTAACTAATAAAGGCAACAGAAAAATGTGCAGTTCCCGTTCTAGTCGGAGGATTCGGATTTTGTTAAGGAGTGATCCAGAGAACCAGCCATCTGTGCAAAGCCAAGCCACTGCCAGTACACACAGGGAGTCAACCAGTGTCAAGTTTCCAGCAGTCACCAGTCCTCACAAACACGACCAGCAGCAGTGCTGTTGCAGCCACTGTCTTCTCTAATTTGCAACTCAAGATATAACCTAACAAGAGAAGGTGAAGTCTTGCATACACACTAAAAAAAAAAAGGTTAAAATAAATAAATAAATAAATAAATCAAACAGCTACATGAAACTGTCTGCCAAAACAGAGAACTCAGACTAAAAACCATGCATTTTATAATGGTCATTGTTGATTACTAGATTCAAGGCAATGATGGGGAAAAATACATAGCTTAAACTCATCAGAAAGCCTCTAAAGTATATGCAAACATTCTCTATACAGATGCAAACATCCAGGCAAGTACTTTAATTTTAGAGTCCCAAGTCTGTAACAGCACTCTCATTTGCTAGATGTTCTCCTTGAGATCTTTCCATACCCCAAAACCCACACAAATTGGTTTTCTTTCAGATATACGTGTGTACTTCAGAATTGGCAGAACTGGGGAAGGCTTCTCTGGTATACACTTTCAATTTGCTCAGGCTAAAGGCCTGATTTTGTTCATGATAAAAAAACCCCATCTTTAATCATACCTTGATGAGACCCAGAACTATCAACTCCTGTTATTAACATTTCCTAATAACAATGAAGAAAAGCCTCTCTTCAACCAACTTCATGAAATGAGAGCAATGTTCACAAATACATTCAGAGACCTTTTGCAGCCAGGAAGCAAAGCCAGAGCAAACTTCAAAACCTTCATAGTGCAGATTCAAGCCTTATTTTGCAACCATATGAAATTACATACTGAAGCTAATGTGGTTTAAAAATATAAGTGGTAATATGATCAAATTTGCAAATTGAAATGGACCGTATGAACGGTTTGAATCCTTACATTCAGAAATTCCAGATCAAGCTGTGATAAAAAAAAATAACTACTCAGCTTTATATTGTTAATAATGCTGTTTAAGCTTCAGAATCAAATCAAAATTATCTAAGATTTAGGCTTTGAGCTTCCCTACACCTTTTGAAATGATGCAAGGAGATAGAATGCCCCTGAATCAAACTGACCTGCCAGAATTGAACACTGCAGAACAAGTGTGAGGACTCTCTAAAGTAGATGTAAAAACCTGCTTCACGACTTCACATATTCACAAAAGAATTATTTGTAAAGGGAATTCTTGTATTCAGCGTCTCAAAAATGCTCTTCACAAGAACACCAAAACTTTGCTTTGTCAAAGGACAAGGCTGAAGATTTACAAAGCTTCATGTGCTGAAACCTCACCAAGAAGGGCAAGAGAACTGCATGTGAGGCACTACACAGCCAACACTAGAGATTCCCCTGTAATTTTAAGTTAATTGCTTAGGGCAGCTTTGTCCATACTTTATGGATTATCATCATGTAGCTGCATGATGCAGGTCTTGTCGCTTCAAGGCCTGGTCTACATGAATATTTTTAGTCACTAGTATAGAAAATGCTGGTGCAAGACTTTGATGTACACATGCTAACAAAGGGGATCTACAGCTCAAAGTGGTGCAGATTCACTTTCAGAAGAGAAAGTCACCACTATAAGTTACAGTGTACACTGGTGCAACATGTTTTATCAGAATACACAAACCCTAAGTTCTGCCTGCAGGAGGTGCATCAGAAGTATCAGTTATTTTAAACACTGGTGAGTATCACAGCATAAAAGCATCTGTCAAGAGCTCCAACACACGCTACACTGTCCCAGAACAGCCAGGATAAACTATACAGAGAAAAATAGCTAAGCTGGGAACTTGAAGGAATAAGTCTTCTAATCCTCTCAAACACACAAAATAGTACACGGTAGAATAGAATACTGTTGGCTAGAATACTCCTGGAGATGGACACAGCAAAGCTTCCAAACTATCACCTTTCCTTGCACCACACACGCTCCAAAACACCCCTGCAGCATCGTGAGACAAAAATTTAAGATTCAAGTTTAATAGCTGTGAAACACAGGCCACGGTACGCTATAAATGCTGGAGACATTTCTGACTGTGCAGACTAGTGTTCATGGTCAAAGAATAATACAGGATGTATTTCATAACAGTATAAAGTTGAAGACTGCAAGGGCAATTTAACACTTACATCTTGATTAGCAGCCAGGCTTCTCTCCCAAAAAGCTGCTAGAACGACATTGTAAAGGATACTTTGGTAACAAGGAGATAAATCTTTTCTGCACAGTACTCAGGGATACTCAGTGACTATGAGCATGAGTAGTAAGAACAACAAAAAAACCCCTAAAAGTGTCTTTTTTTCCAGTTTAAAATAATCAGAAAAAAGACTGCAGATTATCAGAAGCCCAAAATGAACTGCACACAGCATCACTCAAAGTTGTTTTCATTCTCTAATCAACACAAAACCACAACCAGAACCTTTTGCCACATCATTATTTAAAATATAGAGGTTTATCTTTGTCAGCTATGTTCTTCATTTCTTGCACAAAATGCACTGTAGACCACAGACTCATTTCCTACCAACTCCATGCATACACCACTGCTTGGAACCATTTGTTCCACGAAAAGCTCCACAGTGGTCATACTTAAGACTACTTTAAGAATTCTCTGCTCTTTATAAATTTGGTAAATGTAGAGCACATATTTATCAGAACATTTATTGATATAATTGTTAGTCAGTAATAAAGTATGTATTCTATTTCCATACATGGTTTTAATGCAAAAAAAAAATATTGCTGTGATATCACAGCTGATATTTTGAAAGCAAATTAAAACATGTTATGTTACAGCCAAAAAAACTGTCTCAGTATGTTTATTACCATCTAAAGACAGCATGTTTAAAATAAAAATCTAAACCACAAATATCAATAAATTTTGAGTCAATTTACAATAGCAAAAGTTATTTGCAACATAAATTTTAAAGTCTGTATGTCCTGTTAGCCTACACATCTATGAAACACACATTGAAGCAGATATATATATAACTAAATGTTTGAATGCTTCTGTTCTTACTGAGTTGTGGCAGAAAAACAATCAAGCAGTATGTACCAATAAGATAAAACAACAGCTATTTTTAAACCAGTCTTCGAATCTATCACTTCTAACAGGTTTCAAAATCTCTTTAAGTCCAATTTTTTTATGCCTGTAACAAAAGTACACATGTATTTGTTTTGTAAGTACTGCAAGCCGGCCTGAGCATTAACAAGCACAACATCAACTGCCCATTAACATTGGAGGAGTATCCAGGTACAGGACTTATGATGAAAACAATCTCCTCAACCATGACATGGAACTGACAGGACAACAAACTGCACAATTAGGTGTGTGAACGAAGAATTCGGAACAGGAACCCCAGAAAAATGGCTCTGCATAAGACAGATGGGCAGAACAGCCCTACGCACTAACTTGCATAACCTGACAGCCTGAATTATTTTCCACCTCACACAAAAGCCACAGCGTCTCAGTTTCCAGAGGTGGGAAGAATAAAGGCTTCTTTGCACAATACTCCTTCTCAATTAAAGATGACACGATTTGTTTTGTTTTCAGCATTTGCAACACCTGGAATTTAAAATGCCCGCAAAAACATGCACTATTCTTTCAGTGGTGCATCACAGACTACAGAGAAGCAACTCCTGCCCCAAGGAACATCTATTCCACCCCACACAACAGCACAGCGTAGAAATACAGTGCCTCCCTAATGCAATGGCAAAGCAAAGCACTATCAAGGTAAATGAATTCAGGTTCCTCAGCTTAAGATGAGTAAGAATCCCCCAACCCAAGCTTCTCTGAGGAACTCCAAGATGAATCTGTCATGGAGGCAGCACTGATGGCTGGGCCTGCAGAGCAAGGCTTCATGTCCTCATTGTTCTTCCACCCGCAGGACTAAGATCAACACACTTCCATGTGCAGTTATCAGCTTGTTCACTGGTTACTCAGTTGCCCACTTTTTAAGGAAGCTCCCAAGTGAAATACATCCTTCTATGACTAATGTATAGTCTTGAAGTCCATGTGCTGTCCTCCTTTGAGGAGTCACTCAAGACCGACTAACCAATGGCAGGATGCAATGAAACACATCCCAGTGGCAAAACGACTTAGAAATCAGAATCCCAACCAGTATGAGAAAAAATATGCTTACTAACATGTCTGCATATTATAGCCTTGCCTCCTCTGTAGGAGTTATCATACTGAACACACCAATTATTAAAATTACTGTGAACAAACAATCAGGCTTGCCACCAAAATCCCTTAGTTGTGTTCAGGCACAATTCTGCACCACCCTAAATCCACCCAAGCTTAACTTCAGACAGTATGTCTAGACTGACAAGCTCCCAAGCAACACCACTGTTTTCTAACAGCACTTTGTTCTCCAAAGAACTCCTCTAGGCACTCTGTGAAACTATGAAGTTCTTACAGCATTTCCTCTACTCCAGATCTTATCCCTTCCTACCCCTTAGGATACAACATAGCTGTCAGCCTTTATAGCCAGTCTGAAACATCAGGAAGTCAGACAGGATAAACATACCATCATATAAATACATTTTATCTAGCATTAAACTTCCAGTTTCGTGATTTTCAGGAAAGCTCTATTTATTACAGGCACATCAAAACAGTTTGCCTTTTTGAACTTCTCCCCTTCATTTTAACTTTCTGTTTGAAACAATCCTATTTCCTTGCCACTCTCTCTCCTCTTCTAGTACTCCAGAGACAGGCTGGTGGCCAAATCCCTGTAGTTTTTCTTCCCCTGGAAAGGCAGCAGAGAGTGATGAGGGTAGTTAATGAAAAAAAAAAAAAAAGAAAACCAGCAGTAGTCAATTCTGCAGCAAACTAGAAGTAAGCAGTAACTAGCTCTGAATTTAATCTCTACTCTTCTGGGAGGTCCTTACCCGGTATCTCTTCATGTTTTGTGCAGAAGTTACTGCATAACCAGGAAATTTCACACTGCCTTGCAGTCAGCACATCGGAAAGCATTGCTTCATTTCGAAAGAGTAGAAACAGAATCTAATAAGGCTAACAGGATGAAAGATACTTTCATAAACAGTGTAACCATAATTTCACATCTATCAAATGCAAAGTTCTTAAATGCCACACTAAAGAAAACTGTGGGTTTCCAAATCATATGGAAGTCTCTAAAGCAGAAAGAAAAGTTACACAGGGAACATCATAAAAGCATGAAGAACAATCCTATTCTAGAAGAACCTCATTTGGAAAGCCAGAAACAACCACTCCAGCTCAAAAAATACCAGATGATCAGACTTTCTTTTGTCTGTTTACCTCAGAAGAATGAAACCGAACAAGAATTGGAAAGAGATGGTATTCAGAACAGAGGTGGGAAATTAAAATGGCAACAAATGGTAGACCACTCCCATAATAACTAGAAGCATGACAGAGTTACTGCTAGAGAAAATCACTGTAGTTATTTACTAATATTTGATAAAATGGTCAAATGGAACGTTCTCAACAAGTGATATGAAGTAACAAAAATCTCCCTTAACTGCACTACCTGTAAAAGTGTAAGCTTTGTAGCTCGAGTCACGACTACCAACTTCTGGTAGAAATCCATCCAAGTAACTTGGTACCTACTGTAGGGTGTCCTAAATCTGCTTGCTGTGGGGTTAACTGGTCACTGTAGAATCCTACTTCTGCAACACCAGTGGTTTCAGGAGCAAAAGGGAAGCCTGAACAAGAAACTGGAGGAATGTCACAGAACCAGGATAGCACCAATGCCGACTAAACATGGCACGTCAACAGCAACCAAACACCACAGATTCTTTATCACGGCCACAGCACTGACCTTAACTCCACTCCTGTGCTGGCCACCCGCGGTGCTCTTTTTGTCTGTACTGTACAGCGACCTTGCAAAACAAAAGGAAACTAGGAACTTGACTCCACAGCTTGAAACTGGCCATTTTAAAATATCAGCCCGAAACACTACAGCCGAGATACATTCCAACGTCACACCAAACACTGTGCTGACAGCACCGCTTAGCCTGGAAAACAACTCGGGCACAGGGCTGACCGAGACCTGCACAAAGGGAGCCCAGAGTCCGGACGAGAGATACACCTGCACCTGCTGGAGACACCCCCTCAGCACCGCCCCGGCTCCCCCGCTCCCCTGGGACGGCAGATTACAGCACCGACTCGGGGTGCGGGGCCTTTAAGGAGGGCGAAGAGCCCCGAAACCGTGAGGAGGCCGACGAGAGGCCTCACGCCCGCTCCCCCTCCCCGGCTGCCGGCGACGGAGAGGGAAGGACGGGTCCCGGCGGAGACAGTGCGGGACAGCCGAGCCGAGCCGAGCCGAGCCGAGCCCGGCCCTGCCCGGCCGCCGCCACCCCCGGCAACAACGGGACGGTTCCGACGGCTCCCCCGGGGCGGGGAGCCGCGACCTCCCGCAGCCTCCCGCGGCTCGGCCCCACTCACTTTCTGTATCCGCTTCAGCGCCATGGGAGCGCGCGGCGGGAGCGCGCGGCCGGGGGAGGCGGGGCGGGCGCGCTCTCGCCGAGCCCTTTGTGTCCGCCTGCGCCTGCGCAGCCCCGGTCGGCGCGGGGGGCGCCGGGAAGCGCAGTCCGCGGGGAGAGCGGTGCGCGCCCCCTGCCGGCCGGCGGTGCGAGCGGCGGGGCCGGGCCCGTCCCGCCCGCGGGGCTGCGGGGCGAGCGGGGAATGATGCCTTAAGCCCCTAATGGTTATTTATTTTTCTAATATTTGTAGGCCTTATAAGTTTTATAAGTAGTGGAAGTAGACTTTAAAAGCAGCAACCCTCACATCCCTTTCCCTGTAGTACAAATAGTTTACACATTCCTTAACACTCTTACTCCATTCTATGTACCCTATACCACTCCTACCCCCGAATCTAGTGGCAATGTTTAGTCTTTTGTCAAGGCAAGGCCTAGATTGTTTGCAGAATGCTTGTATCTTGGCCTAAACCGCAGAACACGGTCAAAAATTAGGTGACTATGTACCCTTTGTGCTCTGAGGATGATGAGACTGACGAAGAGGTGGTCCCGAAATACACCCCAGACTCAATTCTCAGGGGGTGGCCCCGGGGCGGTCCAGAGTAAAGGCCACAGGGTGGACACATTTGGGATTGGACAGATATTGTTATAATATGTAACATCTCAGGCACAGAGGGCGCGCATCGTAACATCTTTTGCCTCTGCAAACCCTTTCCTTATCTCACCCCTAATTAGCTGCTCCGGAGATTTTTTTTAGCACCAACATCTCCCGCGGCATCAGGAACAACGGGGGTTTGCGGGTAACCAGGAGGGGTCTGCGAGCAGCAGGGCACAGGCAGGCACGCGGAGGAGTGAGGGAGAAGAAAGTAACCGTGTGGAGCTTCAGAACTGCATCCAAGGAAAAGCCGTGACACGCGATGCTGTGCGAGAGCAGCAGGAAACGTGTGTTACCGTAAATCGGCAAATAAAAAACCCCTAATGCTCGATTTGTGGGCATTAGCGGGCAGGCATTCTTTTATTATCAGCACTGGACACACAGGAGGATAGCTCCTCTAGTCGTGTGTGCCCCGTTCTCAGCTCAGCGCAGCTAATATTTATATTTACTTACGATTTTACATAGTAAATGTCTTACATACTCACTGCTTCTTATAAAGTTCATACATATGTTACATATGTAACATACATATGTTAGTTCTTAGAAGTTCTTCGGAAGTCCTTATTTGGTCACTAAGGCGTCTTCTGTGGTCTCTTGGTGGTCTCTGATGGTGGTCGTTTGGAGCTTTAACTTCACTTGAACTTGCCTGTCGAGCAATGTATTTACAGCTGGTTATAGAAAGCCTTTGTTCAGCATCTCCTATAAAAAACTGGATACTTATGTTACTGCTACTTTAACTAAAGCATTCAGAAACTTGCTTATTCCACAACTGCCTTAACAGAAATTTACATTGTAAAGGCCAGTAGAAAATTACTGAACGATGGAGAATTATTGCTCACACATTGCTCTCGCTCTACTCATAGAGTATTTTGAGTAGGTCATAGACTCATGAAGGTTGGAAGAGACTTCTAAGATCGAGTCCAACCATAAACTAGTTCCCAGACCGGCAAGTCCCTAATCAGGTACAGTACTCCGATAATAATTTTTTAAAGTAAAGACCAGTAATTCTCACATCAATACCCAAGCTTGCGAGGTTCGAGGTGGCTATTGCTGGGAGGAGATCACTCTTTAGGTCATCTCTCCACAACTACACCGGAGAGGGCTCACAGAGCGATCTGTCTTAAGCGGTTCGCAGAGCTGCTGGGCACTCACAGCATCAGTAGCAGAGGGAATGCGAGGCTGCGGTGAGCCTGTGTCTGCTCAGAACGCGCAGTGGTGCCCAACACATATTTCACAGCTGCCGAGGCCTCACCGGGGGCGCTGTTCTGAGCATCAGGCCAGCGATAGCTCTCGTTCGCTCCTCCCTCTGTCCGCGGCGCCGTCCCGCACCACTCGTAGCCGCCCCCACCGACCCTCCCCGACCTCCTCGTCTTTAGGGGGCGGCCCCGCCGCCATCTTGAGGGGAGCTGCGCGTGCGCGGCGCGTGCGCGGTGTAGCGTGGGAGCAGGAGCGATGGGGCCGGGGCAGAACAGCATTGTGCGGGGTACGGCCGGCCGGGGGTGCGGGGCACGGCACGGCACGGCACGGCGCGGCACGGCTGGGCTGGGCTGGGCTGGGCGTGCGGGATGGGGTCGGCCGGCGGTGCGGGGTACGGGCCGGTCGGGGGTGCGGGATTGAAGGAGGGCAGGACGGGGCCACCCCGCGGGGGTGGTGGGGGGCGGCTCCGCCCCGCGTCTCGCGCCCCGCCGGACCCCTGGGACAAAATGGCGGCACCCCTTTTATCCCTCCCCTGCCCCCCCCGCGGGACGCGCTGCGCCCCGGCAGGGCTGGGAGCGGCCGGGGCCATCCGCGCAGCCATAAAATGCCCTCTGCGGGGCCCGGCCCGCGGGCCTTGAGTAACCTCCCTGGCCCCTTGTGAGAGCCCGGACCCGCCGAGCTGCTCGCCGGGCCCTTGCGGGCACTTTAGCCCTCGGAGCGGGCCCGGCTGCTCGCCAGGTTTTATCTGTGCTAGAGACAGCCCGTTTCAGGCACCTTTGTTTTATTAATGCCTTTCCACGCGTTTGCGTGTAAATGTCATGAAAACCTGTACATTTCAGGAGGTTTGCCTGGCTCTCAAAGGCCGATACTGTACAACAGAGGTAGCGGTGGCATTTGCGCTGCGTAATTATTGACCTGAACCGTGCCCGAGATAGCCCTACTTGTTTTAAATGCTGTTGCACAACCGAATGGGATGAAAGAGTTGGGGTGGTTGGAGGACAGAATAGAGTCCCAATTACCTAATGTTTTCTAAAAAGTGAGCTTCACCTGCTTGACTGTGGTTTCTGCTTGAAAAGCTGCTCATGGTTTATGTGCTTCATTCAGTGGGCCGATAGTTTTGGCTTGTTTTTCTTTTGGGGTGGAGGGTGTACACTTCTGGTACAGAGGATGTTGGCAAAGGCATTAATCAAAAATGGGTTGTAACGATGGAAGGCCGTGCTTATTGAAACAATGAAAGCATTGAGGATGACTTGGTAATAGTTTGCATCCAGGTTGTGTTCCTAAGGGCAGCTTGCTGTCATTTATAAGCTTGCAAGAATTAGAACAGTTCCTATACATTAGGAATTGAGAAGAAAAACTTTGTGAGGATGGGAGAAGAGCATGCTCCTAATTAAACTGCAAATATCCTTCTTGTCTCAGGGAAGCAGGGGGAACAACTGATGGGAGCAGTCCTAGAAGCTTCTGTGTTTAGGAGGAGACAAGGTTAGGTTATTGTGATTTCTGACAAGATTAAACTTGAAAAGTGCCTGGTGACTGGCCGGTCACAGTTCTTTCTCCAATTTGCGTGTGTCTCAGGCTGATGAAATTTTGAAATCGTTTATTCCACTACTAAAAACTAGACGCCAGAACTTTACTCTATTTTTGTGAGGTTTAATTCCTGGTAGTAACTTTTGAGTTAATTACTTCTGTGCATTTGTGCCCCTTGGAAGGCAGTGAGTAGCGCAGCTAATGCTTTTTGTTGTGAGAGGTGTGGGTGGTTGTAGGTGTGACCCCACATCGACTATAGACCTGATCACAGTGTCTTGTCTTGTGCTGCTAACTGGCAAAATCCGACATTCTTTCTCCCTCAGGTGCCCTCTTTATGGCTTCAGTTAAGTTAAACTTGCCAGTCATAATCCCATGTTTTGTGGATGCTGTGGAGTGGTAGAAGTGATTTTGTCAGCTTGACTGCTTGGCTTTTCCTGTTAGGCTTTTTGCACAGCCAGTTGTCCTGGATGACTCTTCAGCATGGCTTTTTGTTGTGGACAGTGACACTACTGGACTATCATAAACAACTCTTCTGCAATAGTATTCTCTTAATTGGCAGCAAAATGAGAAGAAAAATGCTTGAAAGTTACAAGCACTTTTGGAGACATAAAGTATGGGTTTTCATGTTTGGAGTTATTACTCTGTCACTTTTGAATAATATAAACATTTTCTAAGCAGCAGAAGTAACTAGAAAATTGCTTCTTAAGACTGTCTTGGACTAACTTTTTGGGATGAAGCTCTCTCTCATATTGCCAGTTCCTGGAATGTAAATTGATCTGTATCCTAACAAGGATCTTGTACTCCAGGTGGACGTAAGACCACCTCAGTTTCTTCTTGTGCTTCTCAGTGCAGATGGCAAATGCCTGTTCTTCCTGCAGATAAAATCTGTCTGAGCTCTCTGGCAGATCCAAAAACTACCTCTGTAGCCTGGATCTGGAAACACCCAGAGCAGTGTTCTAGATGTTTAGAGAAGAGGGGAGAAACTGATCTAAATAAATCTCTTTTCCATTAGGATATATCCAAAGAATACAGAAGAGAAAAAATTTCTATCATTGGCTTGTTGCTGTTCTCATCTTCTGATTTTTTGTTTACTTGTGTGTGCTGCCTCCTGGGACTTCCCTTCTCTTCTCTTTGCGTGTTAATTTTCCTGGAGTTTTAGCTGAACTGTTTTCCATTGTTTAGTGATTATGACATGGAAACAATTTTTCTGTCATGTTACACAAGCCTGTAGTGTCTTGTTTTGTAGTCACTTGTATCACTGTGTTTTTGTATTATACTAGAATTGGGAATTCTTTAATAGTGACTCAAAAGTTGCTCCTACCGCTTTTTATTTTATAAAGAAATAAAAAACCCTTGACATTCCACATCAGTTTCACTCTGCTAACAGATACCTTGTGCTTGACCTTGTGAGTTTGGCAGCAAACTGTTGAATTGGCACCAGAGGTCTCTTGAAACAGAATTTAAAATCATCTGAAAAGTGTTTTCCTTCCAGGTGCGTTTTATGGTTGACTTAGAAAGATGAAATGAGCATTCAGCTTTTCCAGATCTGTTTGTGAAACAAGACAACAGTTGAGGACAAAACTTACTGCCTCTGAAACCCTGCAGATGATTTAAGAGAGAGTCTTTTGATTAAGTTAAAAAACTTCTTCTAAAATTTCATTATGTTTATTAAGGCAGTGCTAGAATTTAAAAAATAGACTGCTTTAAATGTATTATCAGTTGATATAATTTTCTGCCCTGACACAGCTCCAGAGAAGCAGTGAAAAAAAGCTAATACAGTAGAGGAGACATTGCTCTGTTATGAGAAAAAATATCTGAAGCTGTTTGTATGTATACAAGTTGCCCGAGTGTGTAACAGATGAGTCTGGCCCTTGGGAGAAGAGGTAGAGGATCACAGCAATACAAGATAACAAATAAATCATCTCTGCTTGTTGTGCGTGGCTATGTGAGGGCTGGCCCAAGGGATGGTCAGAAGGATCTGGGTTAGCTGCAGATGTGCAGAACAGCTCTTCTGACTGTGCTGCTGGATTTTAGTACAGACTTTTCCTGCTTGCTGTGTGAGTCACAGAAATATCATCAAATATTTTTTTTTTTCTCTTCTGGTTTGCTAAGTTGACCCGGACTTTTGGAGGGGTGCAAGAAAAGATCACCTTCCTTAAGGGGCAGCACCTTAAAAGGGTGCTTCAGTTTCAGGAGTCATCCTTGGTCTTCATTAAAGTCACTCCCTCCCCTGAGATTCCATAGGGAAATGGATCCAGTCTACCACCGTCCCTTCCTCACTTATTTAAAATTGCAGGTTAAGATTTTTTCCCTCGGCAGTGCATTGGCTAGCAGCGTGGGCAGTCCTTGTAATTGCTGCTTTCCTGAAAGCTCCAGAATGGGCAGTCCCTTGGTTTTGCCTGCTGCTGTTGTAGCTGCATGTGACATTTCATCAGGGATCACTTTAAACTTGTCAGGTGCAGCTTGTCCCTGAGCTTGCTGAGTACCTCCTCCCTGCCACAGCCCTGCTCAAGTGAGACAGGCAAAGGGTGCTGCAGTGGCTTTCCTTGGGAGAACCTGCTGCCTTGAATTTAAACTTTGGCTGGTTTTTTTATTAGTTTGGGCTGTTGTGCTAAATTAGAGCGGATTTTCATAGAACCCCTTCTTTAATTTCACCTCCTCACTTCTTTACCTTATTAAAAATCTGCATTACTCTGGCTAGTTTGTAAGGGGGGAGATAAAGGGTGAGGACTCACTGGGTGGGTATAAAACACAGAATTCACCACATGATCTCTGGGGCTTTTATTGTTTTAGGGACTTTGGAAGCAGGGAAATATGCACAAAATTCTTCCATGTTAATGATGGTTTTCTGTATCTTAATATCACCTTGTTACAGGGAGGGTTTGTCTCTCATTTGCGGGGGAAATCTCAGTGTATGTTGGTCTCTTCTGCATCATTTACTAAAGAAAGGAACTCTGAAGAATTTTTGCATCTTTTACCCTTTAGTAAGACCCTAAAGGAATGCCTGCCTTCCCTGATCTTAAATGGCTGCAGACACTGTACAGATATTTGTCTGATTCCACATGTTGCTACCTCCAGGCCCTTGTGGATCAGCATGGTGCCTATGAGCTAACACAGTGTTTTAGCTGAGGAAGGGGCTTGGCATGGCTTCTAGAAAAGTCTGTGGGCGGGGGCAGAAAACCTTGATCCTTTTAGACCAATCTCACGTGGCAATACAGCAAGTCAGTTGCTCATGGAAAGCAGCAAGAACTAACAAAGGGTTCTTGTCTCTAAAAAATAAACGTGTGCTATGATTCTTAAATATAATCTTTTTGGACCTTTGTTCTTTCCTCTCCAGGATTTAATCTAAGATGGCTTTTATTACTGGAAGCGATATATTTAATAATTTTTCCATTGCCAAACAGCTGGTTTTAGTTTTTTTTAGTTACAAGATGCATTATATTAAAAGCTACTCATTGCCTCTGCCTTGGGGGCATCCTGCTTGAGTTGTTGGTGCTGGCTGTTGTTCTTTAGTGACTTTCCTGCAACTCAAACAGACAATACAAGTTTTTTCCTGCTACAGGGTGTACTTACAGCTGGTTTAATATGCTGAACTTTGAAACAATACAATTACCCATGTTGATATCAGTTTCCCAAATAAAAGGTTAAAAAAAAAAACCAAAAAACAACCAACCCAAAAAAACCCCCAAACCCTGCCAAGCTAACCCTCACCCTTGTGTAGAAGGGACTTGGGTGAAAGGTAGATTGGGTAATTGGTAGAAAGGAGTAGATTAACTAGGTGATTGTCAAAGGAAAATATTCTTCTGAAGTATGGAGTTACTACTACAGAACAAAAACATTTATTGGAAAGTAAAGATGTTGCTGCAAGCATGAAGACTTTTACTACTGAGTAGTTTTAATAGAACATTGGGGTAAAAAAATTGACAGTCTCTCATTTTTTTCTTTTATTCTAGTTGAATGGATTGCTGCAGTCTCCTTAGCTGCTGGAGCAGCTGCTGTTGGGTATCTAGCTTACAAAAAATTTCTCTCTAAAGACAAATGCTGCAAAGCAATGGTGAATCCCCATATCCAGAAGGATAACCCCAAGGTAGTCCATGCGTTTGACATGGAAGATCTGGGAGACAAGGCTGTGTACTGTCGTTGTTGGAGGTCTAAGAAGGTAAGAGACGACTGAATGGTCCAATGTAGTTCATGTGCATGCATCTTTCAGCAAAACTGTTTTTAAACTGCTTTATTTAGAGGAAACTAACTTCTTTTCACCTAAACTATTCTGCAGTGAGATGTAGCAGCATTTTAATCCATAAAACTATGCAGATTTATGCTGGCGCTCAGAGTAAAGGCTGCAGATCAGTGCTAATAGTGGAAGAATGTTTCTGTAGCTCTGAAGAAGAAGATCTCTTGAAAGGAGAGCCACTGTCTCGAGCACGATCATGAATGACAGATAACATTTCACGTGACATTTTGTGTGCTACCTGTGCTAATACTGTGGCTTATCCAAAACTATTGGCCTGTTGGCAGTAGGAGCTCAGGAACCACAGTCTGAGAGGACCTTAAATACCTTTTTTTTGGAGAAAGTTGGAAGCTTACTCAGTCATAAGGTACCTTGCTACTAGTACATAGTGCATGGCAGTGCAATCACAATAGCATAGTTTAAACTTCTGTTTTTAAGCAATTAAAACTCTGACCTAGACACTGGTCCAGCTTACTTGCATTTGAAGTTGAATTGCCTCAGTTGCCTAAAATTAGTGGTAACCTAGCCTTTCAATAACACTACCTCAGATTTAAATCTGACCTTAGAGATCCGTGACTCTTGATGTAGCTGAGATGTGCACAGTTTATCTGTAGTGGGAGTTCTGGGACGTGCAGTGAGAGAAAGCCAATTGCACGATTAGTCCTGTCTGTTTATCTCTAGTGCATGTTTGAAAGGTTTCTTAGAATGTGCTGATGTGTGGAGACTGAAATAATACAGGCCTTCGAAGCCAGATAACTGCCTTGAAATTTAGCTCTCTGTACATCAGTGAACGGAGTAATAGACTTGTCAAGTCTTAGACACTGGTCTAATCAGGCCATATTCGGCTGTTTTCCAGGTGCTATAACTTCTGGTTCTTGCTGTTGTCAGATCTGACTTCATTACCTTGTGGGTAACTCAGGAGCTTGCACATTTGCAGCAGAATTTGGTTTAACAGTAAAATACTGCTAAGAATTAAGCAGCATCATGACTTGATTCTGAAATAATCCTGTGGAGATGGTCTTGTCTTCTCTGTTCTGTCTAGGGTCTGAACTGAAAAACATCCAAAACTAACTTGAACCTTGGCATTTGTGCTTTCTGCTTCCTACTCGATTTTCTAAACAGAAATAGAAGATAGTGTCTGGTTATAGCGGTTGCATTGCAGCTCCTGCCAGTTATTTGCCATTGTTTGATATTATCTTTTTTTGTGTGAAATAAAACCCTTAAGAAGTACATTTTTGCGCAGTTCAGGAACATACTGTCCTACTGAATTAGGGCTCTAATCACACAAAAGGAAGTAGATGGGGCTATAATGTATGCGTTCTTAGAACTCTGATCTGAAAAGTCTTGTAAAGGCATTAAAGAAGTCAGTGGAAATTTTGGGAAGCATTTGTTTTCTTTTACTGGTGTTTAATGATGAGTATTTGAGTCAGAATGTTCTGTTCCAAAGAGAGCAGTTTACAGTTTTGCTGCCTTCCTCTTGCCCTGATGGCCTGACCTCGAAGGATGGGTAGCATAATCTTTAAGATGGTGTATGTGCTTCTTCTCATGTTCCGTTATTGCCAAGCAGTAATCAAATACATCATTCTCACATGCTTGTCATCTTTGGAAATTGTCAGATAGCATTGTCTGGTTCTTACAGTTCTCAAACTGTTAAAATTTGTAATAATATGGTGTCAAAATGCAGAATGTGTGTGCTTCCAGTGTGGGAAATCAAAATTACTTCAAATGCATGAAGTACCTGCTGTGTTTTTGTTATATAAGTGGCATGTAAAATTTAGAAGAGATGTCCTTTTGTATCAACGTGTGTACTTCTCATCAGATTTCGCCTCACCTGAGGCATGAAGCTGTTAATAGAGCCACTAGTCTTAGGAACCATAGGCTACTCTGTTGCCCTGATGGCAGGCATGCACTTACCCCTCAGGGTGTTCCTCCTCTACAGGGAATAACAAAACAGTTGGACTATACCAGGGTGTTTTGGAGTAACTCTTGAAAAAGAGCAGGATTATTTGCAGTTGGTTTTTTTTGGTTTTTTGGGGTTTTTTTTCCAAAATAGTGTACTTCAGAGGCTTTTGTGCTGGCCAGTGTCTTTGTGGAGTGTATGTGTTTAAAAAACCCCCACATATGGTATCGTCAAATAAATCTGCCTTGGGGTGTAATTATCTGTTAATAATAGGTTAATAAATGACCCTTTTCTGTTCAGCAGAGTTGTCAAGTTTTGTGAAGAAACCCAGTGTTCAAACTTATCAGTGTAGAGGCAGTAGTTTTGTCTTGAAACTAAACTGTAATTAAAGTTAGAACACTTGTTTTCTTCCTTGTCTTCATTTTTAACTGTGTGAGTTAGGGGAGGGGAGACTTAATTTCCTTTCTTTTACAATGACCTGCAGCCTCTGTGTCTTCCAGAGAAGTATTAGTCCCCAGTCTGTGGGTTGAGGAATATTGCTGCAGACTATCAGCAGAAATAGAGGTAGAGAATCCAAGCCTGTTTGGTGTCAAGGGAAATCAGCTGAGCTGTCCAGATCAGTGCACAATTTCCTCAGGGTTTGAGCTTTGGCCACTATTGCTTGCCTGCTTTATGTTAATCAGGGATGAACACGTTGTGTCAGGCCAGGGATTCATGTATTCAGTACCTGGGCTTCAAGGTGACCACCAAGCGGGTGCTCTGGAAAAGGGTGTTTGGTTTGGTCTTTTTCCTGAGAAACTGAAACCTGGTGTACCAGCCCCTGGGAGCCAGTGTTTCTGGGCCCAGCTGACCAGCAGGATGAATTCAGAGCAGTCAGCATTGGTAGCTGTTAAAGATGTCTGGATCCTATCTGAAGCCTGTGAATCCTGCTATTTTTGTCACTTGCACAGTTGAAGTGATGATGTTGCTGTAGCTGGACCTTGGGCTTGCCTCCTTGGAGCTTGCAAATGTTAATGTCTGATGGGAGCTGTGTTGATGCTTCTGTGAAGACCAGCGTACTGCAGTGTTGCATGGAAAAACAACTGGCCCAGGAACTTCTGGGTTGGAAGCTGGTCAGTGTCTCATGAACATAAATTCCTGTTTGCTCAGATTTTGTCCAAGTATCTGTCACTATTTACTCATTGAGTCACAAATGACTGATGGGATGATAAAGTTTCTGCATGGATCAGCTTACATGAGCATTCTCTGAATTCAAGGTTTCTTTATTCATAAATATCACCTGAGACTTTTAGTGTAGGTTTTAACATTTTGTAACTGAAAAAAACCAAAAAACCCCACCTGACCTTTCCTTCCCTTCCAACACTACCCTACAGAGCAGGTGAGGTTATTTTTAAAGCTCTGTATATTGTTTCATTATATTGGTTTTGTGCAGTACTTTGAAATTTTTTATTCTAAGCATGTGTGATAGGGTATTAATGTTTTAAAAGGCTGTGACTCAGGCATGAACATTGGGATTGGTGGAGCATTGAAGACCAACTGTGATGGTACTGCAAGGGAATACTGCTGTTGCAGAGGCAAAAATGAAGTAATGCCCAACTTCGATTCCCATTACTTCTAAGCAAACAAAATAGTAACTGAATGCAAAATACCAGTGTGTGATTTCTGTGATTGTCTCCAGAGTTTCCTATAAGAGGAGGCATAGCCCTGAAATACATCCTTGAGAAGTGATGGGATCTAACCTCATTCTTGCTACCTCACAGAATATCTTTTGGCTCTTGTATGTGAAAAGGGCTGCCCAGAAACAGAGTGGTTGTCACCAGTCTGGGACTTGGGCAGTTACAGCTGGCTAGAGTTGTCCCTGTAATTCTTGCTCTGACCAGCCTGTTCTAGGGTGGGGTTTGGCTTTTTTTTTTTTTTTTTTAAAGGAACAAACATTTCTTGAAATTACTTCCAACTGACATGGCTGTTAAGGGCGGCACTGAGGAAGTGCAGCATATTTCCATTAGCCAGTCAGAGTACTAATGTGGAAGCCAGCTTGTGCAAAGGGACGGTTGCGTGGATGAGATAAACTGTGTCGGGATGGAGCAAAGCTGGCTCACCACTCCAGCTGTCTGGAGTCAGGATTAGTATGTACATGTGTCTCTCATTTAAGAGGTGAGCTATGGAAACTGTCCTTTTTCCTATCATATGCTATGGAAAACCAGAGAAACAATGGAGCTAAGGATCTCTTTGTGTCTCTCTTTCTCACCCCACTCACCATCTGGTACTGCACTCAACTCTGGCTGTCACCTGGGAAAATGGAGTGTGGGGCAAGGTTGAGAGCAAGGTGCTCCAGGTAGGTTATAGTTGAAGGTCTGCTCAGGCTGCACTTTCCTTATGCTGGCCTGAGGCAGGAACACCAAAGAGAGTGCAGGTTAGTGGCTGCTTTTCTAGAATGAGCCTCTTGTCCACTCTATAGTAACAAGGGTAAAACTAGCATTCAGCCAAAACTCTGGGACACCTGAATTGCCAGCACAAAAGTTGTAGTCTGTGGTCACAGTGGATTTAATGAGAAAATGTCTAACAAACTTTCAGTCTAGGTTCTTAATTCTGTCTTTGGATGTACTTTAGATGTGTTTATATTTTCTTTTTTCAGTTCCCACTTTGTGATGGCTCTCACACAAAGCACAACGAGGAAACTGGCGACAACGTTGGGCCTCTGATCATCAAGAGGAAGGAGGCGTAGAGTGGACAGTAGAAGCTACAAAATGAATGTCTGACAAATCCTCTACTCACTTGTAATTGGGGGAAAAAACCCCCACAAATCCTTTGTCGTGTCACTGAAGACTTCCCAATGTAGTATATACATTAGGCTTCAGCATGTGTATTTTCTCTGGTGCTTGTTGTCCTTCAATCACTACAATGCATAATTTACTAAATAGTCATGGTTTAAATTTTTGGTCCTGTAAAGTGTGTGTACCCCTCTCACTGAGTATGAAACTAAAATGACGCACAGAATGTACTTCATTGGGAAATGGGTATTAAATTATTTTCAAATACGTGTATATCGAAAGGTAGATCTTAAAATCTTGGAGAGGTTCTAAAGTCACAAAGCTGGGTAGATTTCCATGTAAAAGGCAGCGGCAGGGAAGAAATCATGGTCTCAAAATGCAGCTTAATCTCTGATTATGCTGCATTTTCTGCAGGTGTCATGTTTGGCCTGTTACACTACTGTGCTGTGTGGCTTCCGTAGAAGAATGAATTCAAAATTGCTGGCTATGAACAGGCAACAGAAAAGGCTGATAGTAAGATTGGGTTAGAGGGCAACTTTACCTTTGATTTTACAGCAGTATTGAAACTTGACCCTACTTCCATATGGTATCAAGAACATATTATCCAAACCTGTATTTAGAATAGGATTAGGAAAATGGTCTCTGCGAGAGCTTTCTTAATAGACTAGGGAATGACACAAAGTGCACTAAGGGGGGTGGACAGGGGGTGGCAGGGTTGTCTTTGCTGCCAGAAAACCTTAGTTTCACCTGCAGTCTCAGAGTGAAGCCAACTTCCCCAGACCACAGGACACTTCTGTGGGGAGGCTATGCCAATTGATTCCAGAATCTTAAAAAAAAAACTAAACCCCCACACATCATCACCAGAGCTGGAGAGCTCTTCCCGCTGTGGAGGGAGGAGGCATACCTTTCTTACTATGTGGCCTTAGGCTCTATGTGTCTTAAATAACTCCTGCCTCCCTGGGCTGTTAATGTGGTTTAGCTGATTTTGCCAAAAAAACCTGGCATGGACAAGGAAAGGCTTTGGGAACAGATGGAAACAGAAAAGGAAGGAAGGAAAAGACAGAGCTCTTACCCTCCTTTCCTATGGCACTTGTCTACTTGTCTGGCATGGTTGCATTAATGGCTGTCATGTTGGTTTCCTTAAATTAAATAGCTTTGATTTATTAACATGAAAATGACTACAAAGTAAAACCCAAAGAGTGGGGTGGCAGAATGCAGTTTTTTAATAAACCCAGTCTGTTTAACTGCGGCCTTTGCAAGACTGAGCACTTGATGTCCTGGGACAGAAGCTACCTCAGGGCTGGATGAAAGGCCTTGCTAAGAAGCTGACATTTTAACCTGCACCCTTAAGGGTTCTTCAGATGATTGGAGCAGTAAAGGTTTTTTTTTTTTTTAAGGGTTGTTGGTATGACTGGTTAATTCTGAGGATGATGTTTTGCATATTCTCGATGTGAAGCTTTCAGAGGCTGAGGTCTTGGCCACCTGGTCTGAACTTGGGCAGAAGGCTCAAAAAGTAGAAAAGGCGGCATAGGTAGAGAAAGGATTTGTAGGTGGAGTATTGTAGTAGGGGCACCTCTACTTGAAGTTGCAGTCAAATATGTTAGTTTGTCTTTTCTGCCTGTCTTGAGTGTAAAGGTACTGGATATTTTTTTTACTTGGCCAAGTACCAATGCATATGGAGAGTTGTTTTAACCTTAAATTATTGAATACCTTGCTTTTATCCAAAGCAAAGTAACTTCTGTATTATTATGACACTGAATATTTCTGTATTTTTGTCAAATACACATTTGAGCTCATCTTAATCTCGAGGCTGTAATGTCTGTGTTCTCATGGGTGTGCTGTTTCTTTCAATGGAGTTACACTGTGAGTAGTGCTGTACACCAGTGCTGCTGTAGTCATAAACCCATGTCTGGGGTGGGTTTTCCTTTTGAGGCTCCTTTTTCTGTCAGCAGCAAAGCCTGGCTGCATCCGAAGGAATAGAAGTTCACTGAAAACTGCATTAATGGTCTGAGAGATGAAGTCTTGTAGTTTCAGATGAGTCTCTTGAGTCAAAACTATTTCCTGGAGTTTGGGCATCAAGGAAGTGGGCCCCGTGGGAAGTTTTTATTCCTGGGAAGCAAAGTTGTAGAAGCTGAGTCTGTGTTGACTTACATCCTGGTGACTTTTGTTTTGGGTGTCACATTTTTGAATGTTGATTTGAAGTGGTCAGATCTTATTTTGAGGTATGTACAATTTCCTGTGCTGTACCTAAAAGTTCTCATTATGTATGTGAGCTGTTTGAACATGATAATGAGAAGAGAGACTAGGATTTGAGTAAACAAACTTGCCAGCAGTCTCAATGAGCATCACAGAGCACACTTCATTTTTTCTCTTAGTACCATAATAGGGTACCATGTTCTGATGGGCTGAGTGCTTGCCTGTCCCGGTGTTTTCTGAAATCTCTTTAGTGCTTTCCTCACATAATCTCTGGAGTATGAAGTGAGTTGGTTACCTTTCTACAAAGTTTTAACCATTTAAAAAATTCTGCACATGTGCAATTTTGACCTTACATTGAAACTCCTATTGGAAATGTACAAATCCTCTTGAAAACAGTGAAGAATTCCTCCCCCAGAGTAAAACTTTCTGTTCCTCAACATGTAAGTGGTTCTTGGGAAGGTGAACAAATTAAAATACCGATTCTTGAGTAACTGAGTGTGACTCATCAGTCTAAATGTCAAATATTTGAGTGCTTCTAGAGTCAGCATCCTTAAAGAGGAGAGGCTGGGCATTGTTAACCTGAAGGCTAATGATGTGGTGGAGGCCAGCACTGCAGTCACACACTGCTCTGCTGGGAGGAAAGAGACGCTGTGCAGTGGGGCCTCCATGAGGGCAGTGCTGGTTTAGGAGCTTTCTCTGCAGCCATATATTTAGGGGGTTTCAGCAGCAGTGCTGGCTGGCTGAGTCCAGGCATCTAGATGTGCTGCATAAGTGTGTTAGGGACTGAGCAGCTTTTCATGCACAGAGACTCGTGCACTTTGAGTCCAGGAGTTGTATTGCCGGTTCCCCAACAGCTGGCTTCAGAGCTGACTGCAGGCCTTGCTAAAGTCACCATACTGTTGCAATTGTGGCGCTGCTGGGGTCTGTAAAAACTCTGTGCAGTTGTGCAGCAGTTAGACTGGGATTTTCCTTTCAGTGCAACACTGCTAAAGACATGGAAACATGAGTTCAGTGCTGTATGACAGTTGCTCAGTGCAACAAATTGAAAAATACTGTATAATAGCAGGAAGGATAAGAACATAGGCATGAAACTAAACATTGGTGTTGCAAAGAAACTTTGTCAGCTGGCTTTTGTTTCAAGTCCTTAAGCTTCGAGGCTGACAAAACCCACCCTGAGCCCTGGCTGGATTAGACAGAGGAGTACAGTCTCCTGTCTGCATGTGGGCAGAGAGGGGATGTCCAACACCACTGCCAGCAGGCTGAGTTTATTGGTGGTCAACATCTCTATTTCATGCAGACCTACTGAAAAGACTAAATGCCTTTTCCTTGTTGCTGACACACATTCAGCCCAGCAGGGTTAGATACCTGTTCCCTTAATTGCTTTCTGCACCCAGACTTGTCTGCTCCAGTTTTCCTGCATGGATGAGCAGCTTCTCTGCACTGTCAGGTGAATAATCATTTTCCTAGAGCCATGATTAATTTAGGATGGGTACCAGGGGCTGCTGTTTGAAGCTCTCAACTGCTTGTCTTCTGTAGCTGCACTGCCAGCAGTGTGTGGTGCATTTCCAGGTACGATGATTTCCAAGATGCCTAATGCTGAGACTAATGCAGAGATCAGCTGAATAAACACTAATAAACATATAAATAAAGAAAGAAGAAGAGGAAAAATGAGGAAAAATAAAAGGTGGCAGATGGGAGGAGAGCATAAGCTAGAAGATTTATCATGTAACAGCACTATGTGGTAGCAAAAAGGGCTAAATCAAGTGACAAAATGGTGTGTTGCATTTCATTATACACCTTACCAGAGCCAAGTATAAGATGTACAAAATGTCTATTCATTAGTGTCTGGCACTAGGCAGTTCTATTAGCCAAAACTCCTGCTCCTCAGAGTTGAAGGTGTTACGTGCTCCAGTAAACATCTGTGGTTTTTCTTTCTGAATTGTTTGTGAAATCCCACAGTACTGGACAGAAAGCAACACACACTTGTGCCATGAGTCCTGCTAATGGTCTAATGTTCCTCCACACCCCCCTTTGTAAACTTTAATTAGCTATGCAATTAGAATAAATAGAAGGGAGTATTATTAACAGTATGGTCACAGAAGTCAGTAAAATCACAGTAGGTTTACATGACTGTAGCAAAGCAGGATGGAGTCCACCTTTCCCATGTACAGTTTGGACTGGTAAGAAAGGATTTATCAGGCTTCTCAAGCAATGTCTGTTTCCGAAGCTGAAGGTCTCACATAAGCACATAGAGATCATGTGTCTTGTTATGTTTTTCCCAGCTGAAGACTGAACAATCTCTCCTGTCCAGTTTGATACTGCACTGCCCTTAATCCACTCTGCTCTGCATCCTTTTTGTTATGCAGACTGAAGTTTTCTTTTGCTGTGGCCTTATTGCGTGGCACATTTATACAAAAAAAAAAAGTGCCTTCTGCTCTCTGGGAGAAGCCTGTGCAAAAGGAAAAGGAGCTTTCTGAGTGTCCCAGAAATTACAACTTTAATGTGTGAAGCATTCAAAATTCAGTGTACTGCAAGGGTCTGCTCAGTAACTGCAACGTTTGTTCCCTTCAGTCAAGTCAGCTGGCAACAGAAAGGCAGCAAAATGAATTTTAAGGTAACTGACTGCATAACTTTTCTCAAATTCATTTCTACAACTGGCAAATATCACCAGACATGGATATGACACGGCCAAGATGCACTGTCTGTTCACTGCTGAGGCTCTTGCTCAAGGCTCGGGTACCAAAACAATGGTCAGCGCAGACTTTCACTGAAGTAATTAAATCTGTTGCTCTTCTCAAACAGTGTGATCTTGCTTTTTCAGTCTCATTCTTGGGTCCAACAGCTGTGCAGGTTAACTTACTTTTTAAGGGTTGTGATTCTGTTGCTTTGCAGATAAATTTTGGCAGTAGAATGCCATTTAATAGAAGAGACTTATAATGCCAGTGGGTTTAAACAATAAATAGGTGTTTAATTTTGCTGCACGGGGAGGCAATGTAAGTCCCCTCTAGGGAAAGACAAACAGGCATTTTAAATAAACCTCTTGGCCTGTTAATAACCCTAAATCAAGTCCTGGGGCTATCCTAAAGCGTTAGGATATGACTCATAAAATGACATCATGCATTTGTAAACCCTGAGCCAACCCCCTGATAGTGATACAACACTGTACTTGGAAAATCTTTAGAAGGACAGAGGGAGTATCTGTACCTACCTGTAAGCCATGAAATCAGGAGATGGTACCAAAGACTTTGATCTAATGTCTCTGTTTCAGAAAGAACCACAACTTCTTACTCATTGCCATTTTGTAGGGCTGGAGGCAGCTACAACATGTTGCATCTACATAGACTCTCCACAAATCACGTTTTAATTCCATCCTCTGCACTGATAATTAACAGTATATTCCTATTCACTGTGAGAGACCGAGCATGGAAACTGGACTCAATATGTGGCATACTGAGGATACACAGAGCAACAAAATGATGTCTTTTTCCCTCAACAACCTTCCTGCTGCTGCCCAATGTTTTGTTGGCTGCAGATGATCTCAGACAACTGTTAATAGCGACTTCAGGATCTCTTCCTTGGTCCATGACAGCCAGTTCCAGTGTCAGCATCAAAGAGCTTTGGTTTGGATTGTTTTCCTCCAAGCGCGTTACCACTTAGAGGTTTATCCACACTAAAGCTCCTATGCAAATATTGTGCCTTTTGTTCAGTTTTTTGAGATCCTGCAGGACTTCGTTGTCATTGGCATGGTATTTGACTGCCCTAAGGAGGTCAGGAATATCCACAGACCTTGAGACTTTGTGCACACTCCCTTCTGCGGGTTTTGCATGAAGATGTTGAATAAAAGCAGTCTCAGCAAACATCCACTGCAGTGTCCTCTACCACAAAAGCCCTTCCATTTGCTTTACATCCCTTAACCTCCTCTCTTTTCAAAGATGAACCTTTCCTCCAAATACTCTGCTTAGTTTCTTCAAGAAAATAAAGAAAAAAAAATAAAACCCAAGAAAATAAAATCTGAGGATTCTGAGGAATGAGAGAACTATTGAAATGAGCTTCTCACTTTTATAGTCCTTTTATCTTTCTAATTCAAAACAGACATCCCAAAATTTACAGCTGCGGTTCTGATTGTAGAAAAGGTGATCCAGAAAGTACACAACTGCCATGAGTTAACCTCACAGTAATTTTTAAAATGTACTATATTATTCCCAGAGAATGTAGGTTGGCTTTTGACAGCATCCTTTTGCTTCCATTCTGGAAAACCCCAGATGTACCAGTTGCCAGGGAGGACAGTAATGTCAATGAGTTTGCATCAGTTTGCCAAGTAAAATATTAATCATTGTTGCACCTGATGCTTAAGTGACAAGGCCATAACTAGGAAAGAAAGCAAGACAGCAACATTGAGTTTTACAGCCACAGAAGACAAGGGTAAGTTTAGATTTTCCTTTACTGAACAAGCACAAAACAGCACAGAACTTCTGTGAATTTACCAAAGGATTAAAAGCCCTGAGCGATTTTCAGAGGGCAACACTTCTGCTGTGAAAGGGCCAAGAAAAAAAAACTGCAACGCAGCTACAACTTCCATGCTGCTGTGACAGTGTCTGCCTTGAGCTGAATGAGTGGGACAGGCCCTCCTGCCTGCAGGAGCCCCACTGCAAATGCTCTCACCTGTCCAATTGTTTTTGCTGATGGACACTTGTTCTCAGGCCTGGACATGTATGGTCCAGGCCAGCTCTGTTACAATCTGATGGGCCAGCAGAAGCTACACAGATGTGGCCGCCCACTGCAGGAAGTGGCTTTGTGGGGGCAGCAGGGTCGACCTCTCTGGCATAGACATTGCACAGAAAACACAAAAGCAGTATTTTTGGTGAGGTGGGGATGAGTTGGCTGTGAACCATGCGAAGGGACAGTGAAAAATCCAGCAGTGCTTGCTGTCAGCGTACCTCTGGAGTACCAGTATTTTGGCCAAGACCCAGCCCCACTGTTTTGTTTACCTAATGTCCTCCTGCACTTCCACTGAAGTATGAGCTTATTTCCTGTACTAAACGACTGTGCATCTTGCAGTTAGTTATTAACTAGCTGTTGTGTTTGAAAAAGGGCTTAATTTCAGCAGAAAGTGATTCTTTTGTAATCCTCGGTCGGTTCAGGGGAGCTGTGCAACCTGCCAGTGAGACATCCTCTGGCAGCGCAAACGCACGCCTGCTGTTTTTTAGGCGTTGTTAATCTGCACGTTTTCATCAGACTGAGTGAGGCAACATTGATTTCCAGCAACAGTGAGAAAGAGTAATCCAGAATTAAACACAATTTTGCCAAATGCATTTGGGGGGGAGGGGGACTTGAGGAGGTTCCCAATCAAATGCCCCTCCTTCAGGAGCTGTTTGCAGCCTCTCTTGCTTTCCCTTGGAGTGCAGTTGCACAGCCATGACAAGTTTCTTTGGGAATCCTGCTGGTAGGTTCAGCTTTCAGTGCAAACTCTTACAGTATCACACTCAGTGGGGAAATCAATTATTTGCCTTTTCTGGTATTCTGTTTCATTTAGGAGAAGTTCCCAGATAAGATTAGTGAACTCCATGTGCTGAACTGTGAGGGTGGAATGAGTGAGCAGAGGATGGTCTCGCGTCACTTGATTTCTATATGCATGAATCTGACTAAAGCAAATATCAGGGGAAAGGAAAGACTTAGTGTTTGCTTATTCCAATTACTCATGCTTTATTATTTCTTTTAATCCTCTCCAGGGCTACTTCTGTTAGCTGCAAGGATATCTAGCAGCTATCTGTTGAGGACTAGGTGCTTGAATAGTCTTTAAATTCCAATTTTATTGCCTTTTAATTCTGTTCTTTTTTCCATTAAGATTTTGAGTTCAGGTAGATTGCAGGTTTAGAGGGGCAAGTTTGAAATGCCATCTCTCTTTTTCTCTCTGAGTTTAGACCCAGATTAGCTGAAGTATCTTGCATCTCTGCAGGGGGAAATATCTTTCTGTAAGGCTCAGGTTGGCATCCAAACCTTGCAGTAGCTGTTGCCACCGAGACCAGGAGCCTTCTCTCTGCCAAATGCATGCTACTTGTGGGTTTTTTTCACCATACTCCTCAGTAATTCTTTTGCAAGGGTTGGCCAGCTGTGGTATTTCTCTCCTGTGCCAGCAATCCCCTGGGAAAAATCAGCGTTGGGGATCTGAAGACAGGAGCTTACTCTTGCAGCCATCTGACTCCTAATCTTTAGAGCTGGACAGTAATGACTGACGAGAAGGGGATATTCATGAGGGAAAAACATTTCCTGATCAGCCTTGTTACTTCAGAAAGGATCTTGCTGAGTTGTTACCCGTCTCCCCCATCTTACCTAATTAAGAGTGTAAACCAAACTGTTTCATGTATAATGAACTAATATATTTTGATAGATTTATATATTTTGCTCCTTCCTCTCACTCTTCAATACTCTTAATTTCCCCTGTGACCTTCCTGCTCCTGTGATACTTTAATTTCCCCACTAAATTCCTCAAATTGCCATCCACTTCTCCAAACCATGTGCCACGTCTCCCAACTATGGGATAGGGAAGAGGTGGCAAGTAATAGCTGAGCTCACCACATCATCATTTCTCTGATGTCAGCACCAATTCCTGAATATGCATCAGCCCATTTTATAAAACCTGGGCAAACAATATATATCTGCTGAAATTCATTTTCCTGTCTCTGGTCTTGTTTTCCTGTCCTGTGTCATACTAATCCTAAACACAACTTGATACTGGCAGATACCACAGCAAAAGTGCAGATCTAATATTCACAGAGGTCTCCTAATTTTATAATGGAATGAAACGGCAAAAAGAAAAGGCAGTAATTACAGGCTGATAAATAAAGCTGATATGTGCCATAGTGAAATGTTAATAAAACCTCCCTAGCCAGGCAGTGGGCTTTGGGGTCCTGAGAGTGAATGCAGGGCCATGCACACCTTCCTCTGCCCAAGGGGAGGTAAAATTCAGATTAGATATTAATCCCTTATCCAGTTTTGATCTGGCGTTGGGCCAAGTGCGCTAACCTTCTAATCCAAGACCAGCACCTGCGCTGGTAAGGCGTGGTAAGGCTCTGGTTCAGGCTCAGGCTCCCTCCTCGCTGTAAATATTTATACTGTTCACATGCTTCGGTTGGCTCTCACTTGCAGTCCCTCCGATCTACCGGAGAGAAATTAAACCTCGGGGTGACGGCGAATTGCTAAAAAAATGAAGATGATTTGCGGGGTGTTTCAGGTTACCGAGAACCGCGGGAGGAAACGACTCCTGCCCACCCCCGCACGGCTGCGGCCGCTCTCCCGAGGGAGCGAACGCTGCCGGCCGGGCCGGGGGTGCCCGCGGGGTTGGAGGTGCCCGCGGGGTTGGAGGTGCCCGCGGGGTTGGAGGTGCCCGCGGGGTTGGAGGTGCCCGCGGGGTTGGAGGTGCCCGCGGGGTTGGGGGTGCCCGCGGGGTTGGGGGTGCCCGCGGGGTTGGAGGTGCCCGCGGGGTTGGGGTGCCCGCGGGGTTGGGGGTGCCCGCGGGGTTGGGGGTGCCCGCGGGGTTGGCGTTCGCGGCCGCTCTGCGGGTCGGGGCCGGCTCGGCGGGTGCGCCGGCTCCTGCTGCCTCCGCCGGCGGCCGCTGAACCGGCGCTGCTCGGCTCGGCCTCCCCCCGGAGCCGCGTCCGCTCGGCGCCGCCGCTGTCACCACAACGGCAGCAGAACCCTCGCTGCGCCGCGGGCCGGGCCGGGCCGGGCCTGCCGGCGGAGGCGGAGCCCCGCCCGGGGCGGGGCGGCGGCGGTCGCTGCCCCAGCGCGGGGTGGGCGGGCGGCGCGGCGCGGAGCGGCGCGGGGTGATGGAGCCGCGGGCCCTCGCCGTCTGCTCCCCGGCTCGCAGCGCCTGCTGAGGCCCGGCCGGCCCCGCCACCGCAGCGTGGCCGCCCCTCGCCCGCCGCCGCCCTCCCACCGCCGGGACATGGCCACGGAGCCCCCGCGGCCGGCGGGGCGCCCCGAGGGCGGGCGCGGGCGTTGCGCGGGCGGCGGGCGCGGCGAGGCGGCGGCGGAGGAGGAGGAGGAGGCCGCGGCCCAACCGGTGCTCGGCGCCTCCCCGGGCCCCGCTGCGGCGGGGGGCGGCCGGCGGCGGGCGCTGAACGGCTGCGTGCCGCTGTCGCACCAGGTGGCCGGGCACATGTACGGCAAGGATAAAGGCGGTGAGCGGCGGCGGGCGCGGGGAGCGGGCGGCGGGCGGGGTCGGGCCACCTGTGAGGGGATTGCCCCCCACCGCGCCCTCCGTTCATCTGAACTCTCGCAGACCGGCCGTGCCAGGGCGGCGGGGCGAGTCTGGCTTCGATTCTCCTCACGCCCAGCAGCTGGCGGGGCGAGGGTCGGTGCGGGCGGGAGGGGCCCCGGCGGCGCCGGGCAGGGCAGGCAGGGCAGGCAGGGCTCGCCACCGCCGGCTCCGCTCGCACCTGTCCGCCCGCGGGTGCCGGGGTGTCTGTGTTGGGGCCCGGGGCAGTGCCGAGGGGCCGAGGCCTCCCTGCGAGGGGAGGGAGTGATAATTCAAGTAACCAGCATGCTAGCACCCTCAGAACATATATAATGGGAAACATATATATAAAGGGAACCCCCAAACCTGTGGCCACCAGAAACTTCAGCTAAAATATTAGTAAGCAATTATTAGTTGCTGATTTGATAATCAGTCTGAAGCAACGGATAGTAAACAGTCTAAATAATACAAATACCCTGAGGATACAGCATTTTTGGGTATACCTCCACTAGCTTTAAATTTATATTTTAATTTATTTCCACCTTGAGGAATGAGGTGTTGGCCGTCCTCATGAAGGGGCCTTTTGAAATAGGCAGTGGTCAGTGCCTAAGCGAGCAGTCAAGTTAATGTTGCCAAATGGCATTTCTCACCCTTCCAGGACATCACATTTGCTGTACTCTGAGCCGGGTGGAAGGTACACAATCATTCAACTCCCGGTGTGCACTTTGAGAGTAGCTGTAACAAGTACCTGCTGTCATATTGCCTTTGAACCCTGTCAGTGGGAACCACCCCTGCTGAATAGGCCAAGGGCTGAATTTCAGAACCCTTTCAACCATCAGTGAGTGATATTACAGCACTAATGGTACTGTGAGTTTGTCTTATCTACAGCCTGCATCCATGGTGTGTCTTGCTGCTGATAATCTGGACAGAAAAGTCATTCTTCTCCTTGACCCTGCCAAGGGCTGAACTTCAGAACCCTTTCAATCATCAGTGAATGGAATTACAGCACTAAGGGCACTGTGAGTTTGTCTTATCTACAGCCCGTGCCCATGGCATGTCTTGCTGCTGATAGCCTCCACAGAAAAGTAATTCTTTTACCTTGCCCCTGCTGCAGCGGGTGCATTAAAATGTTGATGGAAGCGCGTTGGATCCTTGAAGCTGTATGTCTGTCTTATTCATGTATCATAACATGAGGTGGGATCAGGCAAAAAAGGCTCGCTTTCAGGGGGAGCTTTGTCTTTTGCACATCAGTTTTATTGCTGTTGGATTGAACAGCACAGGTGATCATATTGCGAGTGCCAGCTCGAATGGGTTAGGTAAAGCTAACTCCACTACATCTCATGGCCAAGACCAAGATTTTCCTGCAGAGGTACCACCATGGTTGATGATCTCATCTTAGAAATTTTATGTTGGAGACCAAAGCTGCTCTGGTACTCACAGCTCTCTCATTTTTGTAACTTGACGTTCCCTTCTATCCCCGCACACAAACACTCAGAGGGCTTAAAGGTATCCAAAGTATTTTTAAATGTTTTTTTTTTGTTGTTTTTTTTTTTTAGTTAAAGTACACTTTAATTTTTTTTTTTGCCATAGGGTTTCCTCCTCCTGAATAACCTTTCCGTTTTTCCTTTGTTCTCTGTGAGTGTTACTGCCTTGCAAAGAAAGGCCTCTCACAGCCTCCCTGCATGCACATGTAGACATTTGGCTTTTGAGCACTCTGACTGGCCTTTTGTTGAATGCTGTGTGCTGTAGCTCTTCCCCCAGATAAATTGTGTGTATTAAGTAAAGTAACCACCTTGGGTTGTGGCTTAATTCCATGGGAGAGTAGGAATTAAGAGACAGCACCTGATGGGATGCGCCACCTTACAGGACCTCCCACTGCCGTTTGGTGCCTGTAACTTCACAGTGCTGGGGGTTCCCAAGCCATCAGTGGGATTCTGTAGGTAAAGGAGCCATTCTGCTTCAGAGTTACTTGCTTGCTCACGCAGATCACAAACCTAACTCTGGCTGCTGTTTCCCTGATGCTCTGGTTAGGATGGCTCATACATACTGGTCTGCCCTTATTAGATACCCTTAGAGTACAGAGGATCTTCTCCAAAGTAAATGTTTGACGTATTTGTGCAAGCAGGTTTTGTCTATAGCTCAGTGAAGCACGTGGATTGGATGAGATTGTTTTGTTTAGAAGAGTGCATACAACTGCACTGGTTATTTTTGCAGCAGCTTTGTGTTTCAGAATGGTAGCAAGCTTTGCAGGCACAGTCAAAGAGAAATGTTAGTGAGATATTTCAGGATTTTATTTTCTGTACAGTTCTGCTGCTTCTTTAGAAATGTTAAGTTGCCTATCCACGTACAATACTACTTCCTATCTGTGCTGAAAAACCCCAGGAAGCCTACGACCAACCCATGGCCAACACTGTTATGTTACTATGATCTGCAGATGATGGTATCTCTGCTTGTTGTTATTGTAGATCCTAGGGAAGGTTGTGGAGTTTACATCTTTATGGTGAATGTTGTAATGTGACTCTGGTTTCTGGGCCTGCCCTGGTCACAGTGACTGAGTAGGTGCTCCAGTCTCTTAAGAAATGCAGAGAATGAGGAAACTTTTACAGCAGTTTATATTAAACTCTTCAAGTAATATGGATCAGTGCAGCAGTGTATGGATTCTATTTCCAGGAATCTTTATCTGGTCTTTCTATCTTGTGGGTTGTCTGCTTGTCTTATCATCAAAACCAAAACTCAGATTTTGAAGAGTATGTGTTATAAAACCTGTTTTAATGTTGTGATTGTTAGCAGTTTGCATGCACAATACGTGCCATTCAAGTACTTGGTGCACTTTGCAGAGTGGTTTCCAGCACATGCAAAAGGGTAAGGTTGGGGGGGGGACACAAACTATTGTGTCTTGAAGATGTTGTGGTAGTCAGCACATTATTATGTGGCAGTATTTTTCTAGTTTTGGAAAGTATACAAAATCCAGCTTTGAGCAAGAAACATGACTTGAGAGCTGTTTTATGCAAACTTTAAAAGCCAGTCTTAGGTATAGCCAACTACTGAAACAACTATTCTACATCTGGTGGTTGTTTTAACGTAAATATCTTGGTCTCTGAAGATTTTAGTTAGTTTCCAGGTCTGCACAACAGAGCCCATTCATAGATAATGGTTTTTAAAAGATGAAAACACAATTGCTGTTACAACTGCAGACTCTGTTTGGGACACAAAGCTCCTGGCTCGTTTTTCTGTGTTTTTTCATGCAATAAGCTGAAAGTGCAACCTCTTTTGGATATGGATGACATTTTTGCTTCCCTTCTAAACAAAACAGATTACTGTCTGAAAAGCTCCAAATAAATCCTAGGGAAAAAAAAATTCCAGAAGTGGCTTTTCCTTCTTCCCTTGCAACTGATGATGTTGAAACTTGGGGCACATGTCAGAGGATTGTAGTTACTTTTCTCCATTCTTGCCCGCATCTGTCTCTTCAGTACCCTTGGATACTCAGTTGCATTTCTTATGAGCTACTTAGAAATACTGATGAGCGGAAGGTCATTAAAGCTGTTTCAGGAGGATACTTTTGAGGGGTTTTTTTTTGTGCAGGCATGATGAAGGTATTGCCTGGCTGAGGTGAAATTCTGTACTGTAATTATAGGTGATACAAATAGCATGGAGTGCTGTAGGGGCACTACTTCTAGTAATAAAGACATACTCTTTCTGTGCCACTAGTATAGATGTACATCCACATGACATTTATTTCTGTTTTAATAGTAAGAAATGCATTAAATGTGATACTCTTTTTAACTTCCTGGCATTGTTGGGAAAATAATTTATGAGTTATTTTAGAAGGGAGTGTTTATGCATTCTTAGTGGTGGGTTTTTGGGGGTGGAACTTTTAATGTCAAATTCCATTACTGTGTTGGCCTTGAGCAGAATAAGACCCAGAAAATCATCCAATGGCTAGAAATAGAGGAATGCAAGCAAACCTCTGCAAAGGGTCACCTGTAGGAACTGACAATTTTGACTCTACTGTCTGTGCACTGGAAGCTGTACAGCTTTGCACATGGGCTGTCCTTGATGGTGAATTCACTATTCCTGGGGGGGGGAAAGAAAGGCCATACCTCTTAAAACTAAGCCCTGAAGGAAATGCTTCTCTTCTAGGCATACTGCAGCATCCAGATGGGACTGTCCTGAAGCAGTTGCAGCCACCACCTCGTGGTCCCAGGGAACAGGAGTTCTACAATAAGGTGAGGGTCCTGCAGTGAAGAGGGGGGTGGCTTGCTGCAGGTGAAATGCTGGGTGTGCTTCCTGTACATCCTTATCATTGCAGTTGGGAAAGGGCAACCTAAATATCGGAATGGTATGCTACCAACAGCCCTACCATGGTGTCTGTGTGCTGTCTAGAGCTTTCTCCTCTTTTCCATCTCAGTCCCCATGCCGGACCTACTTCACTCTCGGATTTAAGCTTGCTTGTTTGTTCATGGAACAGCAGAGTTTTCACAGCATCTAAGATTTTATTGAAAAGCCTTGTCTTCCATCTGTGATTAAAGGGATGTATGTTTGATCTCAACTTTTTCGTATAGCTGAGTGTCTCAATTGCTGACATCTAAATTTAGATGTTTTCTACTTTTGTCTAGTCTGGCTTAACTGCTAGCAGTGTTGTTCTCATCACTGTATTAAAACTGTTCACTGTGTTAAAACTCAGCTCCTTTAAAATTAAATAAAAAGCAGAACTCTCCAGTTGTTTTAACTTTAGTTGTTGTGTTTTTCCTATTGCTCATCTTCAATTTGCTTTATCAGTAACTTTAACAACACCAGACCAGGAAAGCTGTTACTTGTTGTCTTGTGGAAGTAAACTATTTTTAGAGCCTGTACTGTCCTACCTGCCTGTGATAGTCTGTCACATGTTTTTTTCTGTATCAGATTTATATGCCATCTCTCTCCATGGCTTACTAGGTATGAAGAACTGTAGAAATCTTCATACAGGGTGAGAGAGGACCCTTGAGACCCTCTGTTTGTTGCTGGTTTTGGTTTGGGTTTTGTTTGGTTTTGTTTGGGGTTTTTTTTCTGTAAAAGGGTATTATAAGTTATCAAAAGATCTTGCATATTTTGTGGAAATGAGAACAAACTAAGCAAGGTGCTTTAAGCAAACTGTGTGTTTTGAGTTAGTAGGAGCCAGTTAAATCTAAATGTAAATATATTTCTGAGGTTTCTCAATGACTGTCATTGAGTCGAGGTTAAGAAAGATGCCGTCCAGCCTGAATGGTTACCCTTCATTAAAAGGAGAAAGCTTGAACAAACTTCTTTGGGCGCCAGGCTGTTCTCTGAAATCCTGAGGCACAGACAGTAACGTGCTAACCCTGTCTAAAGCCAGCAGGTGAGAGGGGTGAGCTCAGGCTTTGCTTGGACATACACCTTTCACAGCAGAGACTTTATCGTTTTGCCTGTTTAAGCTTAGACTCACGTGACAAGCTGTGAGCAAGACCCTGGACAAAGTCTTTGAGAAAGTGATCTGTGTTAATGCCCTTGTTACTGCTCTGTGAAGAAGTCAGGTCTCAATGCTAATAACTTGCAAAGTTAACTTCAATTCTTCTGAAGCTGGGTTGCTTCTAACACTGAATTTTTTTGGTTATAAGCCGTCTTGGAAAGGAGTTGGACAACTCTTGAAAAGTAACAGAGAAAGGGATGATGGGCTTTGCATGGACTAGAATGCATTTTTTGTGGGAGGAGGGAAGGAGAGCATATGTGTGTGTGTAGGTGTAGGTGAACACAGGAGAAAGGTCTTGGGAGGTTTAGGGTAAGGTACAGTTTCATATACAGCTTGAGCTGATCCACTAGCTCACTGCTGCCAAGATGGAAATGCCTTCCTTCCCATTCCTGCCGTTTAACCTTGTACTGTGATGGTGCTTTTTGGGCATCGATGAACTGATCTGACCTATTTAAAAGATGGCAAAACTTCCTTGTCTTGGTAGTCTTCTGCCAGTTTCTGTGACTAAACTGATAAGCAATGGGAACAGTAGGGAGGCTGTCCTGCTTTGGTGACTGAGTTTAACCCAGTTGTGGGCTATAATCAAAAAGAGGTTATCACCTTGGAGTAGGCTGATGAGCCTCCAGAGAAGGGGGGAAGGAGAATATTATCACTGCTTGAGGCAGGGAGTTGTTTACAAGGTGGTCAGGTTCAGGAGATGGTGAGAAACAGCGCAGAAATGAAGTAAGTGAAACAAGACTGAGTCCCAGGCTCTCACTTTGTCAGGACTAGACAGCAGGTCAGTTGATAAGATCAAACTAGAAGGTTGTCCAGTAGTATATGTGGATTAATTGTGATTTTTTTTTCTTTTTCCATTTCTGCCTCGGTTTTTTCATATGTCTTAGAACTGTTTTGTCTGTAGTGGTAGGTCGGTTACTGCTCCCTTTGTATGCCACCTTACACTGTCCTGAATGAAGATTAGTACCCCCAGTACCTGGGTCAGAAACAAGTGGGGTACCTTTACTTACAGTAAAGCAAACCTTGTCTGAAGTAACTGAGAAGCTCTGTAGTTTATGGTAGCAAGAAGATGAGCGTGTCTCAGTTTCAGCTGCATGAGTCAGCTGGAGAGCAGCTATCACAGATCTGAAGCAGAAGTGTCTTCCAGGAACCAGGAAGTGGTATCTCAGCGTGCAGTCTGAGTGCTTGTGAGCTGGAGGCTGCAGGGAATGTGTCATCATAGAAGATAATGAGGCATTAAGGGACAACTTTGACTAGAACTCTGATATGTTTAATGTGATACCAGGTAGATATTATCTTCTGTTTGGACCAAGAAAATCTTCTCTGCTGAAACTGCTGGATTTGCTTGCAGCTGGACGTGTGAACATGACAGAGGTAAAAGTCTGCATCAGTGAATCACCAGAAGTTTTTCCCATGGTTATCGATGGGTTTTTTTCTGTTGAACATGAAGCTGAGTACTTACTGCTAGAGCCCAAACAAAATGGGCTTCCATTTTGGAATGGAAACTTGAGCAAGACACTGTAGTGCAAATACTAATAGTGATCTGAAACCTGCTAAGAAGAGGGTGGCAGCTGGAAGTTTGGAAGAATTTCACAGGTCTCTATCTATTTCTTGGGAAATCTCTCAAGTAATTCCTCCTCAGTCTGCTGCCAGGTTACCTTTCCGATTTTGTCATAGTATATTTTCAGTTTAGCAGTTAAAAAACCAAACCAACTAACCAGCCCACCCTCTAAATACAGGTCTTTTTTCTTAAGAGATTAATTCACTGAGTAAATCAAACTTTTACCTCTACTACAGCAGTTCTGTACTGATGGGGAAGGGGCTTGCCATGACTCTGTGTTATGAGGGAGGGAAAGAATGACAAGATTATTGTGAATACCTTCTATGATAAAATGTAGTAGAACAATGAGCTGTTTGTAGTTGTTGTTAATAACTTACTGTGCATTGCTTAATTTATCATTGGAGAGTGACTTTCTAGCCGCAATGTCCACTTGCTATTGAGTTCTGTAAATCTGAGTAATTATAAAATTATACAAAAATTATTAAAAATTATATTATTATAATTTTAATTTTGTTCTTGCAAACTCCCTTCCTGTACCTGAGGGCATGAACCCCTTACAAACATTGCCTCTATAAACACAGAGTGTTTTACCAGGTATTCTAGTACCCTTATCTGGGTGAAAAAAATTGCAGTTTTTTTTTAACTTGAATAGCTACAAAATGCTTTGTTTTCAATAGGTCTGAGCAGCAAGAGAACAAAACAAATTGAAGTAAAAGGGTTGTGGTTTGTTAAGGATTGCTGATCAGTTGTTTCTATCTAATGTCAGTGCTCTGTGAGAACATGTAGGTGGAGACAGTCCACCTTTGAAAGGGGCTTCAGGGGGGAGCAGTTCCCACAGAGATGTGGGAACAGGGAAATAGCGTTGTTTGAAAATGTAGTAGACACCCTTTTCAATTAAAGAGAATAAATTGGTAAAAGGCAGTTGTGTGTTTATGGTAGGCTGCCTACACAAGCATGCAAAGAAATCCATGGAAGTGGGCTGCTCCTCAGTGTGTTTTGGGATTTGGCTTCAGTGTGCTTTGTGCCAGGGCCCATTTATCTGTGCTGAAATGGTCTGATTTAGTTCAGCAGTGTTGGGAGAGGGAGGAAGCCTATTAGGCCTCCTACAGTGATCTCGTGGCAGATGAGTTGGAACTGTGAGAACAGCATCCTTTGGAAAGGTTAGTACAAGCGAATGAGGTAAACCCCCTGCTTAGCTGGGTATGGAGCTCCTGTCTCAGCCATGCTGGGCTGTGCCCAAGAGCACTCTGTGCTAGCACAGCTCTCCCTGTCTAAAAGGCTGTCCTCTTCAGCACAGGGCTCTCCTTAGTTTATGGTGTCAAAAATGTAGCATTGCAGAAACTGCTCTCCTGTTGGTGCTCTGCAGAGGGGGAGGAAGCTGGAATGTCAGGCTTTAAAGAGGGACAGCTGCTTTTGTGGCACAAGAGGAAAGGGTTTGGGCTGCAAGGAGGGCTTGCCCTTCTGCCCTGCTCTGTTGAGACCCTACCTGCAGTGCTGCATCCAGCCCTGGAGTCCCCAGTGCAGGAAGGACCTGTTGGACTGAGGCCACCAAGATGATTAGAGGAGCACCTCTGCTATGAGGAAAGGCTTAGAGAAATTGGGATTGTTCAGCCTGGAGAAGAGAAGGCTTTGGGGTCACCTTAGAGCCTCTTCCAGTGCTTAAAGAGGTTCCAAGAGAGCTGGAGAGGGACTTTGGATAAGGGCATGGAGTGACAGGACAAGGGGAATGGCTTCACACTGACTGAGGGCAGGGTTAGATTCAATACTGGGAGGAAATTTTTCCCTGTGAGAGTGGTTATTCTATGAAAACTGATGAAGAGGGAATTTACAGTGGTTGAGGTTACCTTTGTGACTACATTTTCCTACAAGCTGTTAAGCACTGCAAGATGGAGTGTTTCTTGTGTTCAACAGAACAAGAGAAGGTGGCTGAAGTGTTTTGAAGTGGCAGCTCTTTCACTTCTGATCCTGGCTTCGGTGGGGCTGTAAACCTTTTACTGTGTGTAGCTGGTCTGAGCGTGGCCTACTGAAGTTTTTGAGGTTGCTAATGCAACAGCTAATAAACTGAGATTTAATGCTTCACAGATCCATAAATGTTCCTGTAAACTTTTATTTGAATTGCCCTTCTGCTCTCCTGTAGTGACTGTGTGATACTTGGGGTATGTGTAGTACACCTTTCCCCCTTATGCTGCCTGCCAAAAACTGTCCTGAGAAATCTCTTGCAGCATGGACAACTTCCAGCACTTACCTTTTTCTTTCTTTCCCTGCCATCCATCAACCCCCAGTCCCCACCCCGCTCCTGTTTGCTGCGTGTCAAAATTGTCGTAGCTGGTTTTAGTGGTGTTGCCATGTCATGGCTCCAAATAATGTATGGTTGCAATAGTGTAAGGTTTCCAAGGCTGTTGTAATGCAAGTCTTACCTGAATTCTCAGATATTCTTGTCTCAGGTGCAAGGGTAATTTTGGGGGATTGGAATAAAAAAGTGGACAGGATTTTCCTAGTCCGAGCTCAACTCTGGCAACCTCCTACCTCTAGCCAGTGCTTGTAAACCAAGGGAGCTGGTTGACCCCTTGTAGCATTGTGAAAAGATAATTGAGCTAATCACCTGACCCTTCTGGATAACAGATCTTCCACCCTTTGCCATTAAGTAATGGATCTGTTAACTGCTGTAGTGGTATTCCAAGTTCAGGGTTTGAGCCCTGCTGACATCGAATGTGAATGCAAGGAAGCTGTTGCCACTGGAGATAACAGAAAATGTTTTTCACTTTTGTTACATGTCCTGAAAACAAAACCAGGATGTAAGAGACACAAATAGCTCTAGCCTGTAAAAGAGATTTACACTGGTTAGGTGAGAGTTAGGCACTTGAAAGCTAGGAACGAATGGTTTCGTGGTTGCCTATGCAATTGTTCTGAACTTTTTTTGGATGCATTGTAATGCAGCTTTCAATAGGGCCACGGCCTGTCTTTCTGTTTTGCTTCCCCTAAAGAATGCACTAACTCATTTTACAGCCTGACATAAGGCACAATGAATATTGTTTGTGAAACTTTTGCTGACTCCTTTGTGACAGTTAGTCTTTGAGTTTGTGACTGGAGACTAATGTGTTAGACCCAGTTATGTTAATGTTCCTGAAGCCATAGTTCCTTGTGCTTCTGTGGTTACAGAGAAGAAATGTTCTTTTCTACAGTGTCTAATTTTAATTAGTATTCCAGCAGCTTCAGGCAGTACAGAAGACTTGTGGTGACTTCCCTCCCCCTCCATGGCAAAAAATCAAGCCAGCAGCCTGAAAGATGGATTTTGGCCTAGAAGCTTTTGCACAGAGTTGCAGGAACTGACTCCTGAGGCTCAGCCCCCTTTCAGCCTACATAGCACAAATCACAATCAGGCAGCCTGTGTTCTGCTCTGCTAGTGACAGAAAAGGAAAAGGATTGGGGAGGCAAAATACGTCTTGTGTCAGGTTGAATTACCCTATTTTGTAAACTCAGTTATCTGGTTTTATAGTCTTGATTTAGATGATTATCCTTGGCTGAAAAAGGAGTGGATGATGGCATCATGCTGCTATTGTGTACTAAAATATCATTATCATGTGATCATGTCTCCAGCTAAGGTTCTGATTTTCAGTCTTGTATGGACAAAAAAAATAGGATGCACGATTTTCTTACCATCTTATTTTGGAGATGCAGTGCCTCGCCCATGCCTTTTATTACTACCACATTCAGAGCTGTAGCTCAGTCTCCCAGAAGGTCATCTTCAGCCTTGCCTCATTCTGGTACATCCAGATCTGCCTCATTGTCAGCAGAGATAGTGGTACTGAAGTGTACAAATTACCCGTTGGCAAGCATAGCAAGCACGTCCTGATACAGTCCATTCCTGCACTTGACATTAGTTCTCCTGCTGTGAAACTGTCTAGAAGTGATCCTGTTTTGCTGGGGAAATAGGCAACCTGAAGTTCCCAAATGAGCACGTGAAGTTGCCTCACACTCTAAACCACGAGCCTGGGCAGAAGTATTGTAGTAAAAGGAAGGGCACACAGTGTTTCTTAACTAATGAGAAGAAAATGGCTTTTTGACCAAGTTGTGAAATACTACCAGCTGGTATCCAGATCTTTTTCATATGAGGAGTTGTCTAAGAGAGATGAAGCATGGAGTGTAACTGTAAGAATCTGCTGAGTTCGTAGTATTGTCTTATAAACATGTTTTTTGTTCTTCACTATTAAATGACTGAAAGCTGACTGTGCCAGGACAGTAAGACTTAAAAAGTATGACTTTTTTTGATTCTTGCACTCTGCAGCAAAAACGATGCAGTGGAAGGTTAACCCAGAAGGGTATGGTGAGCTCCTTGAGGATTGTGTATCACAGAATAAACTACAACTTGCTTTAATATATCAAAAAAACCCTCATAAATGGAGAAAGTAAAAGGCCATTATTGCAATTTGATGCTATCGCAGAACTGCTGGGTGGGGTTACTGACAGACTGAGTAGCCTACAGTCATTCAAGTAAGTGGGGAAGAAAATCCACTTCTCTTACCAACCTCATTTTGAGGAAGATTCGTTGTTCCTGAAAGTAGACCTGGCTGAAAATTAAGCAAAAATGCAATTTTAAAGTGCACAATATGTTAAATTGAATTAAGATACAGTGCAGTGCTCCTGCTGTGCTGGAGGATCATACAAGTACTTTTTTGGACTGGATCAAATATCGTTTAGACTTCATTTATGAATGTGTCAGAATATGGATCCACTTACTAAATACATATTAGTGTTACACAGAAAAAACTGTGTTCATTATAAGTTCATTTAAAGGTAAGATACAGTTGGTGAGCTGCCAGTATGGGATTGAGGAAAGTGTAGGTTGCCTCCTTGGAAAAAAAGCAAAATAAATTTAGTCTCCAAAAAGAATTCTAGTTTCCAGATTTAAATAAAACCTAAAAACCCAGGCTTGTAATATGAGAATGTTGTCTGATGACATCCTGGAGGGAACAGATGCCATCCAGAGGGACCTTGACAGGCTTGAGAGGTAGGCTCATGAAAACCTCAGGAAGTTCAACAGAGCAAAGTGCAAGGTCCTATGCCTGGATCATGGCAATCCCAGGCACACCTACAGGTTGGGTAGTGTAGTAATTGAGATCAGCCCTGCAGAGAAGGACTTGGGGGTGATGGTTGATGAAAAACTCACCGTGAGCCAGCAGTGTGCGCTCACAGCCCAGAAAGCCAAGGGAATCCTGGGCTGCATCCAAAGGAATGTGGCCAGCAGTCAAAGGAGGTGATTTTCCCCCTCTGCTCTTGTGAGGACCCCACCTGGAGCACTGCATACATTTCTGGTGTCCCCAACACCAGAAAGATACGGAACTGGTGGAGCAAGTCCAGAGGAGACCACCAAGTTACTAGGGGGACTGGAGCACTTCCCCTGCAAAGACAGGCTTTGAAAGTTGGGGCTGTTCAGCCTGGAGAAGAAAAGGTTGCATGGAGACCTCAAAGCAACCTTCCAGTATTTGAAGGAGCCTGCAGGGAAGCTGGAGAGGGACTCTTCATTAGGAAGAGTGATAGGACAAGGAGTAATGGGTACAAGCTGAAAGAGGGAACATTAAGGTTAGATATTAAGAAGAAATTCTCTGCTGTGAAGGTGATGAGACACTGTAACAGGATGCTCAGGGAGGTTCCCCAACCCTGGCTGTGTTCAAGGCCAGGTTGGTCATGGACAAGGCCTTGAGCAGCCTGGTCTAGTGGGAGGTGTTCCTGCCCATGGCATGGGGGGTTGGGACTAGGTGAGCTTAAAGGTCCCTTTCAACTCTTAACATTCTATGGTTCTATAAATGGCAGTTTAAATGGAGTGCCTTGGCCTGGCACTTAGGCAGTGAGCCATCTTAAGGTGCTCAGCAGGCTGTGGGACCAGCTGTATGCTGGCATTGCTGCCAGGGAGGGGATGGAAATGTGTGTGGACTGTGATAGTGCTGTCTCTGAGTGACTGAACTTACCATCAGTCTGCACCAGCAGGGTAGTGCTACAGTGCATTCCTTCTGAGGGCTGCCTCTTACAGTCCTAGGAAAAACAACCCAACATATGTCTGTTAGGACTTGGATCCCATTTCTGTCTCTTTGAAATGTAAAATTAAATTTTGCTTTTCTGAGTGTAACTGCTTCAGGATTTCTCCCAACCCTTGTTCTCTCTCACTTCTATCTGGGAATCTTCAGCTGGGATCAGGTCGCTTTCCAGAAACAAAGAGTAACACTGAATGTTCTCACAAAGTGGAACAGCCATACTGGCTTCTTTCCCCTTTTGTCCTAATGTTCTACCATTCCACTTTCAGTAATTTCAGTGATAATTTAAGCTTGAATAGTTGGAGTTGCTTAAAAAAATTATTCTTAGGGCGGAAAATTTGTATGAAAACACTCTGGCTGCTGGCTGTATTCAACTCGCTTTTGCATCTGTGAGCTTGGATGTGTCAAGGTAGCGGTTTCTGACCAGGTCCATGTCTTCCCTCAAAATCCTAAGCACTATTCATGTTGCACCACTTTGTGCATTGCAGTAACAATGTGCTTTTGGCGCAGTAGTTGTGAAGACAGATGAGAAAACTGGTTGAACTGTACTTCTGCAAGACCAAGTACTTGACTTGCTGCCTTGAAATTTGCTGGGTCTCTCTCTGGGTGCTGGTAGCTTGAGTTTTGCAGTGGGTAACTTCAGGTCAGCGTCTCTCCTGCTCTGTTGGGTAAGCATTATCAAAGAAGTAAGAAATAAGTAAGAATGGGAGAAGTATTTAGTATGTTAAAATTGAAAATTCCTTATCAGATGACCAATGATAGTATGTCTTAACCATTTTTTCAGGCTATGTTCTCATTGTTTAGGCCTCTAGGGGATAGTGCCGTATATGAACTCTGCTCCAGTTTGCTGTATGTGCATGTTGGCACATCTGAACAGAATTCTGGTTAGATTATGGAGCAGAGACTTTGATCTGCAATTTGCCATGTGCTTTTGGACTATCCACCTAAAACTTTCATAACCTACTTAAGAGGCTGCATAACCAGTGTTAGAGCTGGTAACATAAGTACCAGCTGATAGTGCTGCCTGAGGGATCAGACTTTGTTGAGCATCCTGAAAGAAGTATTATCTTCGACTTCGGAGTGCTCTCAGGTTCATTGAAGACTCCAGCTCCTATGCAGCTGAAGCTGACTGTAATGTCTGATGGTGCTAGTGACTTGTAAACACAGGAGAGACTGAAGGGCAAGAGAAAGCCTGGTTCTGTGGCAAGAGATTGGTGATGAAACATGATCTTTAATTTTGCAATTTTGACCAAGAAGGCCGTAGCGGCCACTACCCCGCTCTGTGCTCAGCTGGGTGACTTGCAGCAATTGTAGGAAAATGTGGATAAAGTAAGCAATTAAAGCTTGCTTTGTTGTTAATGTTTAGTTGCCCAGGAGTCGTGTGGGATGAAAGATGAGATGGGAGTTTGTTGTCTTGCGAAGGGGGAAACAACACTTCTCTGCTTCTGATGGGGTAGGGCCAGATGCCTGCTTATGCCTTTCGAAGTCCTTTGCTTCCTTGCCTCTACAGTAAATGTTTATTGGAAAGAAAGAGGGCCCGGAGGATCTATCTCTCCCCAATTTACCCTGAGCCATTTGAAGCGACCTGCTGTGGATGCTGGCTGCTGTTCTTCACTTGTGGCTCACCCCGTAGTATTTGTTCAGCTTTGTGGTGGTGGCTGTGCCTGACTGCAGCCTTTTGGGTGGTTCTTCTGGCTGCTGAATTTTTGAAGCTCTGCCACATCCTCAGAAATGGGTCAGGGTTTGCTTTGCCTCTTGTAAAGATGGTTCTGTGCCTGGGGCTTCAAATCTTGCTAGAGTCAGCCTAAATTTGACTATGTAAAATGTGAAAGTGGATGAAATGAGACCTGCTGGTTTTTTGGCATTGTAGAGAATGAGTGGTTGATAAACATGATCAAATAAGTGTCTCTTTGGGAGATTTTTGAAGCTTATTTTCACAGCCTTCATTTTTTGGAAGGTAAGATGGCCAACTCCTTGCTATAATGTAGGTTTTTTTCCTGACTCCTGGAAGAAGGGTGTGATTGTCACAAGTGTGTGCCGTCTTTATTCGAAAATCCATTTATGTGGTCAGATTGTAGGAATAGATCCTGCTTTGTTCTAAACTTTCTTTCTTTCTGTAGGTATCTTCATTGAGAATGATTGCAATCTCATTAGTATGCCTGTATATTGGATAGTAAAATAAGCAGTTTGATATAATAGCATTTAATATGACATCACTCACAAATACTTAACTTTTGAAATTATTCTGGTGTCAGATATTTTCAATATAAGCAGACTGGCTCAATGCCAGTCACATTTATGGAAACAAATACTGCGGACACTCGCAAGTCAGACCATGATGGTACCACTTTGAAAAGAAGCCAGGGCTGTCTGAGCTGTAAAGCCAAGCAGATACGAATTGCTAAAATCACAGGTGCTGTTTCAACCTCAGTTTTTTGGCCCTTGCACTTCCTTGGTGTAACTGGGTGAGATAGGAGTCCAGAGGGAAATGCGGTGTGCGCTCAAGTAATTAAAATCTGTGATATAATACATACCCAGTGGGAGAGGGAATTAAGCTTGCACTGTCACCTGTAAATCTTGCATTTGCTAATTTAAGCGCGTGACTTAGCTGCATTAACTGCTCGTAAAACCCTGAAAAACCCACACTGGACACTGAACTGTCTGCCTGATGTTGGCAGCTGGTTGTGTATCCTGAGACCGCAGGCTGTAGTGCTGCTACCTTTCGGGATAGTTTCTGATAGCTGGCAACAGAGGAAGGTGATGGTTCAGACTGATATGCCCACTCTGGCATTTAAAGTTTCCTACTCAAATAACTTTACAATAAATGTGAGTTTAAAAAATATATATGTTCTTTTAAATTGACCCTTGAATAGTTCAGAAGATTCTCTACAGATGACTTTCCTGTCAAAGTGGTATTCTTTTCATCAGAACAATTTAAGACAGGTCTGTACTGCCAGAACTAGTTTCCTGCTGAAGTTTAAACATTTATTTTACCCTCCCTCTGTCGTTTATGTCATTAGCTAGTCTTTAGAAAACAAAAAAAAACCCAAATGTCATGTTGCATTAAATAAGAAAAAAGAACATTCCCGTGGTCCCTGTTTGCATTAAAAACCACATGAATCTGTTTGAAACACACCAAAACAGTGTGTACTTTGGATTAAAAACTTAGGGATGGTAAATTTGCCTCGGAATTAAAAAGTCCTGAGTGACTCATGACTTCATGAGGTCTGTTAGACTATCTGAGCTGCCACAGGACATGTGTGGGGTGTATTCTTCCTATTGAGTTAGTGGCTGTAATTTGCAGTGGTGATGTTGTGAGCCCTCCAAATGTCAGCATCCTGTTTACTTGCTTTTAAGTCCAGCAGTTACTACATTTTCTGTCTCCAGCTTGTGCTATCAGAGGAATGTAGCCTATGATACATAGAAGGGATACCTCCCCAAGATGAGCTGGCAGAATTATTTCACAGTTCTCAATTTGTTGAACATTGTGTACTGGTAGTGGAGAAATGGCTTCTATTTGTCAGTATATGCTGGAGAAATGGAACTATTGTTGCATTAAAAAGAAAAAAAACATTATTGCTGAAAGTGAAATATTGCTGAAAGTGGAATATTGCTGATGTGAGTAAAAATTTAATGGTTTATTTATAAAGGTTGTTGTGGGGTAAGTGATAACCTGCATTTTTCATGAGTCTTCCAACAGTATTGGTAGCAACTCCTTTTGGTGTAGGAGGTACACTGTTTATTTCTCATGTAGTCTTAGGGATGATGTTGTTATGTATACATCTGTATTTGGCATTCTGATTGACATCTAAGTGTATAGCTTGCTAACAGGTTGTATGAACTGAGAAGAAAAGCCCATGACACGTGTGCTGCTTACGAGGCCCTGCTCTAATGTCCTGCATAATTCCTGAAATGTCTGGGTTTGTAGCTTCGCCTACACCAAGTGACTTCCTCTAATCTTTATTCAGAGTAAATGCTTATTCTTGTGTGACATGCAAATACATTACAGGCTAAGAGTGAAGTTTATCTTAAGGTTTATATAATATAGAAGTCTCCATATTATAAGTGCTTTGTATACGTTAGGTCAGACTTACGAAGGGAGTTTATTACTGGTTCTGGGAGCGAGACAGCTTCTTGAGAGACAGAAGTAATGCACTTAGTTCTGTTATATCAGAGTAATGATACTGAAAAATGCATTACTTGGGAGTTCTGTCTCCATTTAAAATGTCATGTATCACTATATTAAGGAATGGACTACTTGGAAGACATGGCTTCTGGAGCTCTTTTCTTCATTTAGCCTTGACTTTGGGCTAAAACACCCCATTATAAATTATCTGACAGGATTATCTTTGTTGTATCCTGATGTTTGGAATACACAGGAGTATACTCATAATTACTTGCTAAGTTGCTAAGTTCAGTTGCTTAAAGTTGATGATAAAAAGTAAGTCAAGGGTACTGTCTCTTTAAAAAACAGAAGTGGTTTCCTGACATTTCACTTTCTCAGAATCTTTTGCCAATAGATTAAGTAATTGAGTTACTATGTTTGCCTGTTTTTTCAGTTGCATTCAGTGTTTCTTCTCCTTGTCTGCTGCGCTTTTGGTTTCCATCTCTCTCCTCTTGGTCATGACTTGCTCACATGTAAGGGCTGTGACACTGCATGATGGTCACTGCCTCTCAGATCTGCTTAAATTCACCTGGGAAAAGAGCATTTGTGCTGGGCCAACTTGGGTCCCTACCTTGGCTGTGAAGTGCTGTGATCATAAACTACCACAGTAAACAAAAATTGGGTTTGTACTATTGGTCTGAAAATGCTTACAGCATGAAGTAATGCCACCTGTCAGTGCTTGGAGTCCTGTCCCAGGAACAGCTGTCTGTACAGTGGGGAACACTACACTGTTATAAAAGAGAGCAGTAGTCCAGTCTGTGCCTCAGCATCTGCCTGGTGCTAATCTTTCTCTCTGTTCTCTCCCACCCTTAACTTCTTTTTTTCTTACTTAAACTAGTAAGATCAAGCTAGATCTCTCTTCTGGAGAAAGCGCGGTCTTCCGCTGGCGATGCCTGAGGCTCGGTGAAGAAACGTTGCATAAATACACAGCAGGCACTGATCCTGGGAGCAAGCAAGGCTTTTTGTCTTAGAGCACAATATACCAGCGTGTCAGCTTGTGTTAACATGGAGGAAAACTGGGCCTAGATGTACAATTATGTGTCATCCTCAGAGGTCATGCCAGCTTGTTGAATCATGACGTGTGAAGAGAGATCAGTGCCCTGTGATGTGACTGTGACTTGTAAGATACGCACCCAGCAACCTCTGTGTGCTTAAGATAGCGACAGTAGTGGCAGAGGGTGCGGTGGGGGGTGTATGCCAACGTTTTGCAACACGCTGTGCACATATTCTTGTGGTTTGAGCTTTGAGGTTTCAGCCCCTTCCCTTAGGATCTTGAAAATGGGGCATTACCATGAACTAGTTAAAGGAACAGGTCAAATTCATTACCCTGGCGTGCAGTCGGTGTGGATTTGGGTTTATCGTGTTTTTGATCGCTGCCCAGTAATGGTGCTGGCATGAGGGTGTCAGAATTGTGGCTGGTGCAAGCCCAGGAGAACCCCGTGTTAGCTGTGGAGCAGCCCCTGTGTCAGAAACACACAGGTGATTTGAGTTTGAGGTTTCTGCAATGAAACCTGAATTTAGCACAAACGCTTATTAACTTATTTAGTTAATATTAACTTATTTAGTTAACTGCTGCTGCATGGGGTTCTGTCTAGAGTTAACTGGCACTGGTGAGGATAGCTGAGGCTTGCCTTGATTCTCAAAAATTGCAGCTGGACTTCAGGTTTGTTTTTTTTCTCCCTAGTTGTATAAACATTACAACAACAGAGGCATGTATTTTGCAATACCTCCCCATTGGAGTAGGTATTCCCCTACTGAGGTTAAATGTGGTCTGACACAGTGAGCTGAGCCAACTCTGCAGAGCTGTTAACACTTGACTTTTTTTGCCTTCCTTCTGACTTTGCAGTGGGCTCTGGCTGCACTGAAGTGAAAGCAGAACCTTTAGCATGGTTTGGTCACTGTGCAGCATCCATGGGTATTGCTGTGCAGCCACTGTGGGGCTGAGGGGCAGGACAGTACTCTGATGGCATCACAGCTAGAACTGTAGGGGGATTGGGATGAGATGGCTCCTAAAGGCAGTAACTGTCATTGTAACCTGTCCTGGAGTGGATATAGATCATTTAGTCCACAAAGCACATGGAAAACCTATAGGCAATCCCCTATGTCTGGAACTACATCTTTGGGTGGGGTGGGGGTGAATCTGGGCAAGGGAATGGTTTTGAAACCACAAACTGGCGACAGTCATGTGATTCCATAGGCTTTGTTTTCACTCTGCAAAGAATTGTTCCTTCAGGAATATAAATCAGCTGCTATTTCCAAACTGTTCGTGTTTTTCCTACAGAAGTTAAAAAAAATGTTGAAAGCGTTAAATGAAAAGAAATATATTTGAATTGTGTATAATCTGTGTGATGTAGCTACAGCATGAATTGTTTTGGAGGAGACAAGAAAATACTATCTAGTCTGAGCCTATGTACTTTACCTGATATAATTTAAAAAGCTTTGGATATATGATACAACGCAGTAATCCTATACAGTCTCACATCCAGGATCCGAGAACACCCTTTTCACTAAATTGGCTTTGAAGTTAACAATTATAGTTTAGATTTTTATTCAAATTAAGCCATAAATTATTCTTGGAGTTGATGTATATTTTCCACTTCAAAATTTGAAAGAAAGGATGCTACTTCTTTATGTTGGACTGTGATAATTATCATCCTTATCTTGTATGTTTTTTAAATGTACAGTAGAAATCTTAAACTTATGAAAACAAAGACTGTAAGAAAGTATAACTATGGGACAATCAGAAGTATAAAATGAGTGTTTTTAAAGTGATGATCTTTCCAACCCTCCCTAATTTATTTCAGGTTTATGACCCTGACTGTTGTGACAGCATTCTTCTGGAGCTGCGGAAATATCTGCCAAAATACTTCGGTGTCTGGTCACCACCTACTGCACCAAATGGTACTGTTCTAATTTTATCTGTTAATCCTTGCGTTCTGGAAATATTTTCTGGAGACTGATCTTTGGCAGTTGTGAGCTCCATAGGTTTTTTTATTGGTCTTGTTTTGTAACCCACTAATGTTCCCTCTGACAGCTGGTTTCAGTTTGCAGTCCTGGGGCTGGATTAGGTCTTTGGGGTCTTCCTCCCAGGGAAGATGGGGCACAGCTGTTTGTGCACCAAAGGTTTCCTGAGTAGCTGGGCCTGATGCATGTTGCCTCAGAGCTGCTGGTCTGGTTTGTGTTGTGTTGGAGGAGTGGGCTGGTTTCATGGCTGTGTCCAGTCAGGCCATCAGAGCAAGAGGCAGGCACCTTGTGGGCGTGGAAGGAAGGAAAGACGGATAGGCTGGGGCTGAAACAGAAGCATTCAAACTGGAATCTGCTACTGGATCTCCAGAGGTTGGATCCCATCATCATCATGCCTTTTCACACAAAGCAGTTATTCCAGCAGGTACCATGCTGGTGAGCTCCACTTGTCATCCTCTGTCATTGGTTTGAATGGAACAAAGATCTGGTGTCTTAAATTTTGTGTTCATCTAACACTGGGAGTCAGGAAGAAAAAGGTATTTTGGTAGAGCAACTGGAAGATTGTCTCTTCAAGGGAAAATAGGTATTATTGTTGTATTTAAAACAGAAACTAGCTTTTCTTCTGGGGACTTTTCTTATTCACACTGGGGAAATAGAGCTTCTGGAACATACCGAAGCAAAGGGATGCTGTCGAGTCCATTTAAATACATGGGCACCAAAACTAGATGCTGTGGTCCTTTAAAATAACTCCGTCTTCTTTTGCTTATGCTGTCACTTGATAGACTTGTTTTCCAAAGACAGTAGTGAGACAGAGTCCAAAGACATGGTCTAATCTCTGCAAGAAGAAATCCAAGGAAGGTTGTGGTAATACTGCCACTTTCTTGGCTCAGATTTGCTTTCATGCTTTCCTGTTTGGCACTAACTCAAATAGCTCTACCAGAGCTATATTTTTCCTTCCCTCACAATGTTCTGTGTGTCATGGAGCCCACCTAATATCCATCCCCTTCCAATTGCAAATAGTTTTTTTCTATTTGCAGTGTGATCTTAAGATGTAAAAATAAAAATAAAAATCTAGCCAAGATATAGTAATTCAACACAACCCTCATTTGCTTTGGGAATTCACTATCACTCTGCACCATGGGACTGAATTTTGGCAGGTCTCCACCAGTCATCCAGACATAGGAATAATGGCTTAAAGGAAGAGTAACTTTTGATTTTGTTTGTTTTTCTTCTTGGAAAGACTGTGCACTAACAGGAGCCCTCTTCATAGAAAGCTATGGCAGTGGTTCAACCAAAACACTGCACTGCCAACTCTGTTATCTGTAGTATTAATGAGCTTTGTGTAGTCTTGATAGAAATCACAGATGCTGGAGATGATGAAGCTTAGCAGAATGCATGTGTGTCTTGTTCTTAATTGTAGATTAAGGATATATTTGTAGGTTTTTTGCAGTCCTGACATTGGAAGCCTGACCTTTCCATTGGCAATCGCTGTTCTACAGGCTCTGGGGACACAGCTCTGTACAACCTCTGAGCCATGAACCCAGTAATTCCCTATTGTTGCTAATAGGGACATAGGTGACTTCTGAAAAAACAAAACTTAATTTAGGACCACTCTGAACTTGATTTGTGACCCTCTCTTATGTGAGTTTCCATGTGACAAGTAAGCAGGAACTGCAGTGGGTAAGGTGAAGAACACAAGGAATTTATTTCCTTACAGAAATATTTAGGAAGAACTGTCAGTCTTCTATACTGAAAAGGTAGATAAGTGGATTAAATAGCTATCTAAAAAGAGTGAAATGTATGAAATGTAAATGAAAATGTAGAAAGTATGAGGGAAAAGATGAACTCCCAGTATCAATACAATTTGTAAAAACACTGTCCTGTTCTGCTGAAATCACATACCCAGTGCTACTGCAAAGGAAATGGAGGTAGAGGTGGGTGAGATTCTGTCTCCTTAAGCTCATCTAAAATTGGTTGGATTTGAACTTTATCTTCACTGGCATTGTGGGCTTTTGGAGTTTATTCACAAAGAAGTGGAAAAGTAGTTATAAAGATGTAGGAGCCATCTGCTGCCAAGTTTTCTGGGTTTGGCTACTTACTTGTTGCCCATGCTTTTATTTATATTTTTTTAAAGTGACTTTACTGCTGCTCACTTCATACCATTGTCTAATTTGGTTGCCTAACTTAAGAATAGGGTAGATAAATATAACCCAGTTTCAAATCTTTCTTCATTTGTTGCTGTGGGCAGCTGAGGCTTTTCTCTGCTTATTTCTATGTTTTGAGAGATGTCTTCTAAGTTATGAAAAGGAATCAGATGCCTGAAGTGATTTTATCACTTCTGTCTGCAGTGTGTACTGAATACACTGGCGTGTTTTGGTGGTCTTTTGGTTTGTCTCCTTTGGAACTGTAATAAAATATGTAAATAATATGTCAAGGCACATCTTCCTGCCACTAGTAAATAGAAGTGGGCAGGGCAAGTCTGTGATGAATGATTTATTTAAATCCTCATAATGTATGGTCAGGACTACTGCTAGCAAAGCGAGATACAGAAATCGTTATGAATTCTTCTCTCTTTGAGGTTTTTTAATTTCATCTGAATTTAGATGGCGAATGCATGACTTCCAGAAGTACACTGGGTTAGCAGGGCACTATGTAATAATTTAGAAAGTCTTAATCGCTTGAAAAATCTGCAGGTTTTTGTTTTAACAACACAAGAAGAGGAAGAGAGCACCCTAGTTACTTGGGCTCAGGTTCAGACTCAGTGAGGCTCTTGAGAAGGACACAAATGTAAAAGTCCTAATTCTGAGCTAGCAGTTACCTAATAAGAAGGACTTAAATAACTCCAAAAAGTGTGAGAGAGATGAGTAATTTCTGGATAATTCACAGGCTTTGCCAAATAATTAGTATTTCCCAGGGTTTAACGTTAGCTATGGAGTTATTTTAATGCTTAATTTTTTAAAAATAGCTATTGTTACATTTTTAGGAGGTCTAGTTTAACACATCTGAAATGAATAGGGAACTAAGTGGTGACAGATATTTAGGACTTTTAAATATTTGAGAGGTGCTGAATGTTGGTGCTGTATGGTTAAAAAGAGGGAATTAGACCAGTGGAGTAGTGGACAGCAGATACCCATGGGTGCTCATGGAAATAGATGTTTTACACTGCTATCTATATGGTTATATATTAGAGTTGATGAAAACATTTTATCTAAATCATTTGTATCATTTGTGGTAACTTGCAATTTGTATAATTTCGTATTTGTAACAGTTTTGAGTCCAGAG